>NC_135502.1:30108202-30432130 GCF_052857255.1 Amblyomma americanum
TCCGAAATGTTCGCAAACTATTTTTAATAGGACGTCCTTTAGTTCGGTACAAGTGTACTACGAAGTCGTGCGTTGCGTCGCTTTATTTAACTTTCTTTTTGTTCTCACTCCTGAAAATATGAAGAGCAGTTGATTTTTACCTATGCGTATCATGGATTACACTCTATGCATATAATGTATTACCCTCAGTAAAAAAAAAAAATTAGGCCCGTTTCATGTAAACGGGATTGTGCAAGAGATCCTTTTTGCTAGCTTGTATTGATAGCCCGCGGGTATGATGTGCTCTGTACCTCAGCTTACAGCTACACTGACGATGAATAAAAATATGATTAAAAGACACATTGCACTTGCAACAGGCTGAAAACAAAATATTTTAATCAAAATTTTGTAGCGTAGTTTAGCGAACACATTTGCTTTTTCTATTTACCTTATTTCGTTGTCTCCATGTGCCTTTGTGAGCCGTGGTTGGTTCACATTTTCTTCACTTTTCTCTGGCATCTGCCGCCTCAGAGTCGACCCTTTTAAAGCGAATGAGCCGTTTCAGCTTTATTCTCCCTTTTCTGCGGCTCGCGTTTCTTTCTTCCCTCTGTTTGGCTCCAGCATGAGCAGCTGGACCATGTCATCGGGGGCAGACAATGGCGCGACCCGCCTGCAGCTTTTACGGTCTGGCGCTCTTTGTAAACTACACCGAGTAAAGCTCCTTTTAGTTTTTTTTTGGAAGTTCGCATGAAGAACCATAAAATACAAAAACAAGAAACTTACAGAAACTTCTGGCGGCACACCTAGCAACCGGCTACTGGAGGATGATACTAGAGAATGTTTCTTTTTTTTTTTCTTTTTCATCTTCGCGAAGTGCTACCAGGGAAGCGCGTAATTTGATCGGATGAAATTCACTGATCTGCGATAGCGGGAGCGCCATGTATAAAAACAACAACAAAGAAAGGAAAACTATAGCACCAAAAGGGCAATTGAGTAGCACACTGAGGCAGCCGTTTAGGCACTTGGACCAGGCAGGCTCCGGGATGCAGGGAGGCAAGCAGGCTTTGGCAGCCACGTGTAACGTGCCAGGACTACAGCAGCAGCGGCAGGAGCAGCAGCAACGCGAAGTTGCTGCCTTTCCTTCGGAACTGAATCAGAATCGCAACATCGTAGCCAGCAGCTCGCCTTCTTTCGAAGACGCCGCGTATCGTCTGCGCTGAACGAGCCGAATACGCAAGCCACTGGGGTGGCGGCCGGCCGCAAACTCCTGATTTACGCCAGTGGCCAAGTGTGTGCGCAACATTGCCTTGCTTGGTCAGCTCTAAGGCTTTCTTTCAGAGCGCTGAACAAATACTGCACGGGGTTCGTGTGCGGGTACGGACTCAGAAATCACGGCGCCTTCTGCACCGGACATGACCGGACTGAGCTCCCCCTTCCCAGCTCCTCCTCGTCGCTTGCTGGCTGGAAGCGCGCGAATCCTGCTGGCCAGAACTACGCGGCACGGAGATAACAAAGAAAAAAAAGGGGGTGAGAATTGCGCCGCACGTCGTGTGGTGCCGACTGTAGTGCTAGCCGTAGCCTATTCCACGAGTTACGCGCACGATGCGATTGGTTGCGGGCTGCCTGCTCCCGCCGCTAGATTTCGCGCTCGCAGTGGCCCCCTGACGGGGTAGTAGCGGGGGCCCCTAATCTAATCAGGAGGACGGAAACCAGTCCGGGCGAAAAAAGTAAGTGCGAGGGGCGCCGAGTAACCTCGTTACCTTTCAGTGCAAGCGTATCATCAGCCCCGATTCAAACCTGACCACGTTGTGATGGGGCTTGCGCGAATGAAAGATGTCGTTTTTTATGCATTTTTTTTTCTTCACAGCCTTCTTTGCTCACTTAACAGCTAGTCGATGCCCAGGATCATGTTTAAGTACTTTTTGAATGTGTTGTTGTGCAGCTGGCGGTGGGCAATTGATGTAGGAAGGAAAGAATTACGAATCAATAGCAAAATTCTCGAGTGGGCGGTGACTAACTCCAGACTAACTTCGGCTCAGAAACTAATGCCTCGCTCCTAGAAACTAAGCCCACGTAATAAACCAGGGGATCGGGGGATCAGAGCCCATAATTTGTGGTTATTTCCTTTCCTGATTTACTTTTTTGCTAATTTATTTTTGGTTAGCTGCCAGTTGTAACGTGAGAGCTGTAAAAGAATGAATTGGGAGAATAACTCTTCTCAAAAAACGGGCTGCAGCTGTCGCCTTTTGATGCTGCTATCGTGGTTGCGTAGTTGCGTTTTGCTTCATATTGCGCTGTAAATTATTGTGTTATATCCGCTGCTGCGGAAAGGATTACTACCCGGCGCCGCTCATTCTACATGTTCATCCGAACAAAAGTAAAAATATTTTACGATTTCTTCCCATGGATATGCTGCTGAGTGCTAGTAAAAGGTATGGAATATGAGGTTTACCCATTGCACTCAGCAGCCTCGAATTCCGCTGAAGAGCCACACGTGCAGGTGTCCGTTCACTGCCCGCTCACACGCAGCGAACACAATGCAGTCCAGGCTGAATGCTCTAACGATCCGAGTCTGGCCTTTGCAAACAACGCTGGGCGAGTCTAAGCAGCCGTGTATTTATGAGCACCAGCTGCCACGAACGACACTCTGAACGTTTATCACAGAGCCCTTTCGTGCCTGGTCGCTATGCGGGTACCGTGCGCCGTACGAGGGGCACGCTCATGATGACAGGCCTCCCTCCCCCACTTCCTGCCTCTAGGAGCTTAGCGAGATGCGCTCGGTGGGAAGCCAGAAAGCGTTCGGGGGTGGGGAACGAAGGGTGTCTTTTTCGTCCGCAAATATTTGCATGGAGCGAGGCTATCCCTGGGGCGGACGGTATGAAGCGCTCGTTGCAACGACACCGCCAGCTCCGACGGGGAGGTTCTCTCTGGCCGTGGCTCAGCTCGCATCGCGTGATGACGGTCCGTGCCGACGGGCCATTTGGCCGCGCAGGAACGGAGGAGCCGTGCTCGCCGAGACGAGCGCAGTAGTGTCTGGCGCGGCCGTCTCGCTGCGCCTTGCAGACTCTATCTTCCATCAGAAATACGTCGGCGATGCGGCGTCGAATGCGCTTGACAAGCGTGGTCCATATATGCAAAGTCTAGCTGCCTTCCCGAGCTCTCCTCGACTTATCGGAAGCAATAAACTGCTCTGAGAAGCTGGGGAGGACAGACAGTGTTTATGGACAGAGAAGGAGTGAAAGGGAGAATGCGAAGCCTGCGGGGAGAGCGAGGAGAAAATTCATTACGCGATCGCTGGAGCGCTGTCAGTCACGCGGCGCGAGTAATAACGCCTTTGACGCAGATACGCGCCACGTACGCTTGATCCGGGATTATAAATATGTTTCTTCCGTCACCAAGGCAAGCGCCCAGCGCTGTTAAATTCACTCCATTCGCCAGTAGTAGTTTTTGCACAGGACTGTATGTGGCGTATAAAAATTTAGGATAATGTAAAAGAAAGCGAAGATAATATTGAAAGGGGTAAAATTAATAGGTAGAAGGCCAGCAACTTAGATTGAAGAACAAAGCATATTAAAATTATATTCTAGCATAAATAAAGTGCCGGATAGGAAATGAGCCCTGCATATAATGGAAAACAAGGGTAGAGATGCTAAAGTAGGGAAGGAGAGCGTAGCTGAGGCAGGGAAGAGTCAGTTGGTGAGATTAGATGAGGAAACTTTCTGACGCAGAGTGCCTGAGGCTAGCGCAGTGTAAGACTTGTACGAGATCAATGGAAGCGCTCTTCATCCAGCACTGGGTGCATGTTGCCTGGATGAGGATGATGATGATGATGACGATGATGACGACGACATAGGACATCAAGACTGTTTCTTGGGGATAGCTGGTTGCTCACATTGAAAAAAAAAAACAACTAAAGCGCACGAAAAGATGAGGAAGTGAGCGAGACAGCACAGCGCTATGTTCTGTCTCACTCACGGCGACCCCCTCTTTTAGTGCGCTTAAGTTTTGGTCACTGTAAGACATAATCATCGCAGCTATCACACGCGTCAGCCGTATCATCTCTGCTGCTCTAGGCTCCGATGGCTCAGTGTTTAGGGCGCTGGCCAACTGACTTGAAGGACTGCGGTGCAGTGCAAAACCCGAAAGGCGCTCGCATGCTGTGTGAGGTCAGCGCACGCTAAACATTCCCAAGTGGTAAAAATTATCCCGGATCGTTCCACTATGGTCACCTCTTTCTTCTTTCACTCTCTCCTTCATTCCTTCCACTGCGGCCCGGTTGACGTGTTCACCGTAAAGTGAAATGATTACTACGCCTTTGTTATCCCGATAATCGATTTTTTTTTTGTGGCGGTCACCTCTTTATGTGTGTGCGTAGGTGTTAGGTGCCTGAATTCATTTTCCGCCCTATTTCTGTCCGTAATAACTTATTGGTCATCATTGTTTCGAGACTCGCATACCTTTCTTGAGCACACGCGATAGTTGTTGGAAGCTTTCTACTGCCGCTCCGTGTAAGAGGGCCGGCCGACATCCTCCCTTACAAAGGCGGACCTCGCCGGCATCAGCGGCGGTGATCCTTTGCAAAGAAGCCGCGTTAAGGGATCAACGCGCTGGAGCGTCTGGCGGGCAGGGAATGACCCCCCAGGCTGCTGCGGTCCGTCTTCTACTTCTCGGATGGCATGCGAAGGGCATCATCAAACGATTAGCGCGCAGGCCTATTGCGCTCATGCGGCTGCTAGGTGCTCTGCTGGCAGTCCCGTCACCGCGCACTGCTATTCCTGCTGAGGTCTCGTCTCATCGCCGCCTGGTTGCGGAAGCTTGGTGCACCACAACTTGGGTAAACTTTAAAAATACTTAATAGAAATATAAACATGAATTTCGTACTTCACATTTCAGTATGAAATGCAATAGGAAGTAGAAAAGCAAAGATGCAATGAACAAAACAGTGAATGGTTGTTGTGCAGGTTCAACCGTCAAGCATCCTGCGAAATGTTCGAGATCTTACACCGCCACCTAAAATGTATATAGATAAAGAGGAGGAGGGAAAGGCAGGGATGTTAACCAGAAAGGTGTTCCGGTTGGCTACCCTGCACTGGGGAAGAGGGATTAGAGGACTAAAAGGAGGAAGAGAGAAGGGAAAAAAGGCATAACACACACACACGCACAACGCGGTCACACTTTGTCACTCAATCCAGTCGCTCTCAAGTAGGCAAAGAGTGCCCTGTACGCCTTGAGGGCAGTCGACTGCTGTGGTCACAATGCTGTGGCTAAAATGTATAACTTCCGCGAAAAGTAGCTTGTTTTCGTATTAGCCGTTGAATCCCGCGCTTTATTACGGATATGAACCATAGTAACGATTTCTAGGCAGCGCTAGGCGGCGACCGCTCCGCTAGGCGGCGTGAGTGCACGCGTAGCCGAGCATGGTGG
Organism: Amblyomma americanum; assembly: GCF_052857255.1. Taxonomy (NCBI): domain Eukaryota; kingdom Metazoa; phylum Arthropoda; class Arachnida; order Ixodida; family Ixodidae; genus Amblyomma; species Amblyomma americanum. The sequence continues at coordinate 30,113,606 of NC_135502.1, forward strand.
CAATCCGCACCGTTTCAAAGGGTGTTACATCCCGTTTCTCGAGACCAGCGGCGCGTTTTTCTTCGCTTTTTTCATCTAGTAGACCAAACAGCTAGCGCTCGTCACTTCAACGTCCTCCAGACAGTGGCGGCCTTTTTTTCTTTAGTGGCAGGGCCTCGACTCGCGGTTGCGATGCCATCAAATGTGCGTGCACGTACTCTCATTTCCCTTCTCACCGCATCGACACCCATCACGACCCTCTTTCTTCTGCTCCTACCCTTTCCCAACGCAGAGTAGCAGGCCAGATCTCAATTTTTCTGGCCGACCTCTCTGCCTTCGTTTCATTAAATTTATATATCTATTTATGAGTTTGTAGGGCGACATCACTGGTGCGGCGGGGGTCTCTGGTTCGAACCCCAGACCATGACGAATTCTTCTTCAACTACGTGGTTTCTGGGGAAGCTATGTTTGTAGCCGTACGGCTGCGTTTGGGAGGATGCTAATGAGTAATTACTATCTTATTAACGAGGTCTTGATTATTTGCCATTCATCCCTCGTGCATTCTATTTTTTTTTTCTGGGAGACTTTTTTCGCTTTACTGTTTGATGCTTTTCACTCTGTTTGTCTGCCGCTATCCTGTCTCCCTACCCCATTTTATTAGTGTCCTTCGTGACGTTTTTAAGAGTATTTGAAATAAATTTAGTATATACTGCAGTTTCAATGCTGGTAGTCTTTTGAGTGCAATTACATAATAAAGTGTGCTTTATGCCAAAAACAGCCTGTGAATCTCTTGCCGATGGGAAACAGGGTGTGTGTACGCTTTGCAGGTTGGAAATGACATGGGTTGGGGATGCTCTTAAGGACCGGGAGGTACTTTTACCACCCGAGAAATTCTCTATTCCTGATTATGGTAGTTACCGCATGCTGTCTTCAAGTAGCACGCTTTATAATATCTTTTGCATACAGAGCAGAGCGTTCAAAATCGCACGAGAACGTCACTCAAGAAAAAACCCTTTTTTTTTTTCATATCATTGAAGTGAGATATGAGCGACGTTTTGTGCAGATCGTTCCTTTGTGATAGCCTGATCTTATCGTGACTTTCTTCCAAAGAAGGAATAATTTAGCATATAGTGTTGGTTTTGTTCCCAAGCTGCTTATCTTTAGAATCAGTTTGGCCCTGATATGGCAGTGCTTGTGGCCTACTCTGTGCTAATATGAGAAACTCTGTTGATGTAGTGATTTGAAGTACGGGGTTGTGTGCGCAACTAGGTAGGTACAGTGGTGAGCAGCCCTGTCTAGAGCGTGCCGACGGTGCTCTGCGGAGCAAGTCAGCGCCATCTAACGTTAGGCACTGGGTTTGAGCAGAACCGTGGGTTTGAGTTATGCGTGCCGTGCGCATGCGCAGCAAGAACAGAGGGATGCCTGCTCATCGCTTCCTTGTTCAGCCCCCACCTTGCGAGTTCGTTTCGTGCCGCCAGGGTAGCGCTGCCTGCATTTGTGACAGTGGCCAGGGTGTCACCATGCCGCCGTTCCACGAGTGTAACTAGACGGCCAGGAAAGCAAGCGCGAGTGATAGCGGATGATCGCGCGTTTCTACATCCAAGTTCCTAGATCTGTACGGCTGCCAAATGTGGTGTTTTTTTTTGTTGTAGGTGACAACCCAGCGCAAAGACACGCCATCAAACAATACGCCTGCAACGCATGGTGCGTGGTGGTAGCGCGCTAACCTTATACGGAGAAAACGAAAACGGGCAACAAACAACCAACTAAGCCCCATTCTCGCATTCTCAGGCAGGCGTGTGTTTTTGAAACGTGCTATCATCCGCGCTCATTTGCTTCTGAAACGTGCGATCACTCGATATCACTTGCACTTGCTTGCCTAGCCGCCTCGCGATTCGCGCGAAACGCGTTGGTGTTCCGGTCGCTGATACATAATATTCAGCGCGGCCCTGGCGGCGTGAGGCTCAAGCAATGAGAATAAATGAGGCCGAGAACCCACAAGCAGGTATCGCTTTGTTTTGGCCGCGCATGCGCACGGGACGCATAACTCAAACTCAGAGCCTAACGTTAGATGGCGCTGACTTGCTCCGCAGAGCACCGTCTGCTCGCTGTAGACAAGGCTGCTCATCACTGTACCCTGCTCTTTGGTGTCCAGAGATGGGATTTCTGGAGGAAAAACATCATTAGCATTAGACATGCTGCAAGGGATGTCAGCAATACTACCTGGTGCAATACGTCGTCGCCATGTTTTAGTTTCCTCTGATCTCACTGACACATGTACAGCGTAGACCAAAGCCATTCACGGTTTTGTTCGCTACGAAGTTTGTGGAATCGCTAGTGAACAAAAGAGAACTACAATTTCAGTGTTAGATGAGGTGGCTGCTGTTTGCCGGTACTGCGTCGACAGAATTCAAGGTTCATATACTCGTGTTGCTAACGCAACCCGTCAGCATGAAACTCTAAAATACTTTACACAGGGTAGCATGCCATGTACACTGAAGATGAAAGGCTGCAGAAAAGAAGTGACTGACTGAAACGGTGCCGGATGAAACTGGCTGTAACAGCGGCGCTGGACAGTTGTCGCATTTCACAAGCACGACCAAACTTAGCTTCGCAGAAAGTTCTGAGCTTCCACATCAAATCCGTGACGTGTAAGAAGACTACCAAATGAAAGAAAACTAAATATCTCTCTGCGCGCTTTTTTCAATTCCTTCCGTCATTAAAAAAGTGCAGCTGTTAGTCCTGGGAAGCCTTCGACAGTAATCGAACTAGGACTAGGGAAGGTTTTGCCTCTTCCTCGATTTAACATTTCGACCCTTTTCGTTGTCGACCTACGATTCCCGCAAGAGACGAAATTCCTCCGTGTCCGAAAGCTTCCCCTAGAGCGCTCTTTTATTTTTATTTTGCTTCGTTCTCACTCGACATCTCTTCTGGTAAATGTCTGGCTGGGTTGGCGAGACCCAATCGCGTTATAGAGACGACGCGTCACTGACAAACGGCCTCCCCACGCGGACGCAGTGACAGCACCCCTGGCAGCCACCCACCGGACAATGGGCTCCTGGCCGGCGGCGATGGTCGCTTTCGAGAGGCGCCGCGCGTCCCTTCGTCCGAACGGGCAGTGGTCGTGACGAGGACGCATCGAACGCGTATTGACAGCGTCGCGTGGGTTTTCTCTTGGGAGAGGGGAGGAAGGGGGAGGGGAGGCATGTGGTGGCGCGCCTTTAAGGCAGATGGCTCGTCAATAGCGGCGAACGGTCAGTTGAGAGAAACTGAGAAAGGAAGGAGACAAAAGACTAGCGTTTCGAGCCGTCGGAGCATCCGTAACGTTTGCAGGTTTGCTAGGAGAGCGGGCGAGCATGAACATGCATGGGTATTAAAATTTCTCGGCACTTTAATCCAACTATTTTTTTACCACGATGTCCAATTAATTAATAAATCAATCAATCGATTGATCGACCAATCAATCAATCAATCAATCAATCATGTAATGAATAAAAAGTAAATTGGATTTATTCTCATTTCTAGCGCCTGCAGTATGGCGCGGAAGTTTAAAACATGCGTCCTTCTGTAAAACTTTTTCGCAGCGCCTAAATTTGCGAGTATTAGTCCTTTTTCGCTTCTTGAAAAGACAGAATGGGGGGTAGCCTGCAAACAGGGCGTACACAAATTAGACACATGAAACAGCGATGAAAAAGTGAAAACAGAATGGAGAAAGAAAGGAACCAAATAACACGACGATTAGCTGGTATTAACTAAAAGTAGGGAGTTTAAGAATGTTGTTTTATTGTAACAGTGCTGTCGGATATCAGCTGCTCGCGTCTATCACTCCAATACTCTGCAAGCTTCGAGAAGGAACAGTTCTAAAGAGCTAACCGAATGTTCCAGATTGTGTTGATGAAGAGCGCATTGAGTTTTTTGGCATCATACGAATGCCGTCTTTGGCGCACGATCCAGTTTTAAACCTCTCATTATGCATCATTATAAAGAGGGATTCTTTATTGTTTGCAAAATATTTTATATTTAGCACCGTTCGAAATACTAAAACCTCTAGAAGAGCCAAATTGATGGGCGCACTGGCTTTTCCGGGGGTTTAAAAGGTATGCGCCTCTGAAGAATAAAAACTCAATCACTTTTGTAGCTGGTGCTGAGCTCTCTGTGACGGCGTCTGTGGGCGCAGCGATATTACACAGCGGAGAGAACAGTGCTACCGCCTTGAACTTCTACCACTCCTGATGCATGAATTGGAAGCACAGCTGCTCGTGGTTTCAGAGTGTGCTGACGTTCTTCGTATCTTTCCCGGCTTTGGAAAGCGATCTCCTTCTTCATTGCCTCTTTACGCGCCTTGACAGGAGGCAAAGCAGGCAGCATCCGCTAGGCGCTTCGCAGTGGAGAGAGCAGACGAGGTGAGAAGAAACGCTTTGAGGACGGTGTCCATTGTTCCGTAAGCCGCGGTCTGTTGTCGCCAATGGTTTGGGATCGATTCGGGCCTCGCTGATCGCAAGCAAATATCGAGAGCTTTTCTCTCAGGAGAGGTCGGAAACTTCTGCCTCCCCACAAGCCCCACGCTGCCTTTGGACTTACCCTCTTCCAGCTGTGCTGTTGTCCTTTACCCTTGTTTTGCGTCATTATTGATTTCCGTTAGCAGTTTTTCTGTCACTTTTTTATTTCTTCCTTCGGGGCGTCCGCCTAACGCCCTGGCCGAAGCTATTCCGCTCTCACTTCCCGCACTGACGCCAACCCAGAGGCATTGTCGAGCCGTGCCGAGGGGATGGGTGGGACGGTTTATTGATGCCTCTGCCTTAAGCGGCTTTTCCTGCTTTCCTGAGGAGGCCGCTCTCTGGGGGAAGACAAGGGCACACGTCTCGTCTGCTCGGGGCCCCTATCGACCCTCTGTTCTTCTTCCCTTTCGTTCGCTTGTTCTTCACTTCTTCAAAAAAAGAAAAAAATCCGGTTGATCGTTCGAGGTTTTGCGCTAAGTATAAGCGAGCATCTGGATATCGGCTTAAAAGGATTGCGGGCTGCGCGCCGGCAGTCTTGGCGCGTTCGTCTGTCTATTTTTTCTGCTTGGTCTTTATATTGTTTAACACGCACCCTACAAAAAAAATTGATCCCGGATCCCGGCGAGCGAGGTTACAAAAGAATTTTCCTGAATGCAACGAAGAAGCTACGATTCAAGCGCCGCTTCTCGTCAGAGGCATTGGCTGTTGTCGACACTGAGCATCGACCGTAGTCAATGGCAGACGTGCAGTGCGAAACAAGGACTCTCAATTCAGGCTGCAGCCAAAGGTGTCTAACTTGAAAGGAGCCGGGAAAATTATTGACAGGTAAATTAGATGATAGGGCTCTGTTCTTTAGGGTGCGGGCACACGCATTCGTGGGATCTTGGCGAAAATGACAGGTCGGTGTATCTCATGTCACGAAACCCCTCGTGCTTTTTACGGCTTTCGAAAAGAGCGATTCCGCCTTCACGATGCGTTAAATAATGATATATATCATGATCATGTGTCCGGTACTCTCCCTTGAAACCTTCGTCTCCACGTTTCCCACTTTAAACTTGAGATGAAAAAACTAGCTTCTTTCTCCCTGAGAGTGGGAGGGAAATTTTAAAAGAAAATTTGTTTAGTCATAGTAGTACCCCTAGGGCTTGCGACAGTCTAGAGAACCGCAGGATAATAATAATAATAATAATAATAATAATAATAATAATAATAATAATAATAATAATAATAATAATAATAATAATAATAATAATAATAATAATAATAATAATAATAATAATAATAATAATAATAATAGCCTTTGTTTCCTTCAACGTGATGGGCGAGATTGGGGAAAAAAGCTGGACAGCTCGACTGGTTCCCGCCCCCTCCATTTAAAATACATAATTACTTCCACAAAGGCAGAGCTCAGCGGACGACAGAACACGACATTTCAAAAATAAGCATAGTCATGACGAGCATGAGAAATAAAGTAACACGTGGTAAAACAAGTTATCACGAAACAAAAGACACAACAATGTATCAACAGTGAGGCCTATTTGTACATACTGATATAATTGTTGAGCTATTAAAGATATGTCGCATTCACATGGCTCTAGATATTTACAAAACTACGAACGCATAATTACACCTTGAAAGGTTGAGCAATACAAATTTGTGATTGTTGCAGAAGTGTACTTATCCCACAATAAGGAGATTAGTTCGGCCCGGTGTGCAGTGTGGTAGTCGCTTTTTCGACCCAGTTTCCTTAAGTGAACATATGAAGTAAAGATGCTAAAACTATGACAGTTACGCGCAGTGTGCTAGGTGAGGTCACTGACTTGTAACACTTCTGCAGCTTCACTCGAAGGGGCTCAGGGTGCATGTGTTTCCTTCCTGAGCATGAGGTTATGATTTTGGTACCAGATTACAGCGGCATCATTACTGACAGAAAGGTGGATAAGTGCATGAACTGCGATGTACTGAAATTTTGTTGTGCTGTAGTTCTTATTATAGCTTGCATTAAGTGGGGTGTTTCAAGTGGTAATTCCGGTGAGGTGGGAATTGGAGAGGGGGGGAGGAGGAGGTTGAAACGCTGACATAACGAGCAGTCTGAGAATCAACAGGGACAGGATAAGATAAACAGAAAGGTGTGCATCATCCTTTCAATGTATTCACTCATTTTCTCCCATCCCTGCAGTAGCGACGGCCAGTTACTGCTCGGATATAATAGTGGCGTGCCGCCCATGAGTGTGATCTCCCGTCGTTAACGACGTCTGACTCTCCTTGAGAATGCGTGGCTCTATGACTACTCGTTCTATATGTTTTTATCATTAACCTCAGAAGAAAGGCAGTGACCGCATCGCTTGATTAGAATGGGAGAAAAGCCCGTACACAGTTTCGCGGCTGAACGCTCAAGGAATGAGGCGCACATCGGGAATTACAGTTCCTTGTGTTCTTTATTTTCCGCCATGCCGCATGCCGACGTCACCTGCCCGCCTTCGGCTGCGCTCCGCCACTATTTTTGCGCCTCGGGCTGTGCTTAGCGATATGTAATTAGGGCCGCTAGTTTCCTGGCTTTATTTCGGGGGAATTCGGGGGCGAAAATTGGGCGATATTTCTTGAGCTCAATTTTGGGTAGAAATCTAGTTATTCAGCAAAAACGTCCCTAATTTGATTATTTTTTTTGGGTCATATTTTGCGGGAGGACACGATGTATTTAAAGGACTCGTTTTTGTGCACGGCATAATGTTCTCGATTTCTTGCTCATTATTTCGAAAACAGCACCAGATGGCACGTCTCTCTAGAAGGAGCTGTTTACGATGCAATATTTTTTTTCGTAGATTACAATTATTTTGTCGAGTACAGCCTTCGAAAAAAGTTTGGAGCCCAGGCAGATTTGCTTGCAAGCTGTGTAGTGGGACTCTTGAAGTATCCGTGGCAGTGCTGACCTTCTGAGGGGGCAGGAGCACAGTTTCGCTTGCCTTCAAGAGATTTGTATCGCTGAGGATGCACGGAGGGGGGGGGGGGGACACGGCCTAGTCCAGAAGCGAACCCGCTCTGAAGTCTAAACATTTAACCAAGGGTGAAAATCTCATACGCAGCACTTCCGTGTCCGTGCAAGACCTGCCTGCCTTTGTGCATTGCGAAAACACTGGATTCTACATCACAGCGACCAATTTAGACACGCAATATCCTCGGAACAGGATGTTGTTAGCGTGTACACTGCTTCATACAATGATGCCAATAAGACGTCTGGCCAATATCCGTGTTTCGACCTCTGCCTTCTATAATGTATAGTTCGAACTACGCCTCAGAAAAACGGTGCCGCGGAAAGACAGCATTACATCAGTTTTAAGGTCTGAAGACAACCCAGAATACATCTCTGGAATAAGCAAAACATATCCGCTAATATTTTTGCATTGTCTTGAGCTTTGTGCATTGCGAAACGTATGCTGTCTGTAAAGACGCATTTTCAGGTAGAAATCGGATTTAACTCGATTTTTAAGATTGTTATTTGGGGTTCAAGAATCGGGTAAAATCCAGCTTTCCTGGAAACAACAACAACATGTTTTAACCCCTACGGCATCGCTTAAAATTTTGAGACGTGAAATGCAGTAGATTTGTTTGACGTCTGTTGCCTTTTTCATAAATGGAAAGATATTTATGCCCCTGCACTTATGCTATAGATTAACAGCGTTGTTTTGTGTGAAATCCCTCGATCGCTCATAAATTTACATTTTATATCCGTGCAGCTTTTTAAGTAACGCATAACAACTTAGCAACCAAATCTCGCTCAGCACCTGTGGCGGCGCTCGATTTTTCAACCTTTGCAACAGATGTACAGTAAGGATATTTATTCTGCATCTTTTTTCAATCAGGGCTAAAGCCATCGCACCTATCTGCAAACTTACATCTATGAAACGGCTTTAACGAGTTTCTGCTTGTCCCGAAGGCTACACGATTGTTTGAAAACTATCGACTTTCTGTGGCAATGGGGGGCTTGTATGGAATCACAAAATCTCCGGATCGTTTGTAATAATGAAGTCGGCGTCTTTGCAGAAAAAGCGCTATCAAGTCTTTCTGTCCGTTTCCCCTTTTAAATCTAGACCTGACCTATGCTCGATATTAAACGGACGCTTTCGTAGTTTGCTTTGTATCCTGTGTGGATATGCCGACCGTTTTCGTTCATCTAAGTGATTATTTATTCTATGCCTTTTGCGCAGCCTACTTCCAGCGGGGCAACAAAGACGGACGGTTTAAGATGATAAGATAATTGCTCCTTACTGCCAAACATGGAGCCAATATACACCTTTCTTGTTTTCTTAAATTGATGACTTTGCTAAAGAACCCTCATTTTCGAAATCCGCATCGGTTAAATTCTTATGCGACACAAATATATAATTGCGTGCAATCAGGGCATCCCGTTCGTAGATGACAGTAGGTCCAGAAGGGTTCCGAAATAATTCTTAGGAGAGAGTTAAGAATGAAAGACATGTAACTGTAAGAATTTACCAAATGCAGGCAGCCATATATAATCATGAGCTAAGTCAAAACGTTTTGGTCTCACATTTTTAGAAAATAATGTTGCGAAGGGAATCTTAGTCTTAAGCATAAGCACATTTCAGGCCTGGTTTGGCTGGTGAAGAATGATGCTAGTCAAGCGTTTTAGGTTTTTAAGTTGGTGTCTGTCTCTGCGCTGGGCTCATCAAATCTGAATTCACAGAAAACAATTGAAGAATGAAGAAAGAAAATAAAAGGCAGCAGGACTTGGGGAGGGGGGGCAGCTGGTTGACATTCTCCGCCGATATAATGATCCCATGGAGGTTCTTTACTTTCTTTTGCTTTGTCTCGTGGGCATTACCTATGCTCTGCAAAGAATTGAATGCATAAAACACTTGTACGACGCCTAACATACCCTTAAGGGTACAATACAATGGCATTACAGAGCCCTCCCGTGAAAGTATTCCTCCTCGTTCATAGATTGATATATCGTGGGGTGTCCTCATACCTCTACCGGCGCAGTGGGGCGGCGGTTAAACGATGCGTCACGGTCCGGTAAGTGGCTTGTGAGACGTTGCCGATGACACAGATGACCCCGACGACATCGACGACGCCGGATTTTCTATAGAACGGAAGCCTTAACGGTGTCGCGTTAATACGTATGGACATCTAGTCCTAACTGCGACTCTAATGTAGGGGACGTGTAGGGCAAGCAGACATTCAGGAAATGCGTAATGGGGGTTATGCGCGCACGAAGGAATGCGGCATTCAGTCAGAAGCATTCACGCAGACCAGTCACATCAAGAAAACAGCGTACCGCATTCAGTGCCTTGTGAGCTTGTAAGCGGTGGGCCCGACTTTGAAGCATCGCTTATTTAGACATAGGTTGGACGTTCAAGCTTTGTGGAATGTCCCAAATAACAAAGTATGATAGCGAGACAGAAGGCAAAGTTGAGACTACCAGAAATAGCCTGTTTCCCGCAAAGGCGCCGGGCGAGACTGTAGCCGTCCACTTTGGCCTGCCGGCCTCATCCCGGGCTCAATGATAGATCATTCGAATAGCACATCAGTAGGTGTTCGTGCGTTGTAGGTACTGCTAACATTGCAGTGGGTTGGTTTCCCCAGCAAGCTCATTCACTGTCTGTGTCAGGAGGCATTTGCACGCGAGGCTGACGACGCAAGATAGAATGGGCATCGTCGCCTTCGTGAGCGCATTGTTCCGTTGTGGTAGATGCGCAGCACTTTCTTGGAAGGTGCCTGTTTTGTTGACGAGCGTCCAACTTTGCTGTGCAATGTTAACAGATGTGATGTGCCATTGGACAGCATAGTACAAGGAACACCCGCTCAATCGAGGATCACCAACTTTGATGCAAGTGGTAGTTTAGCTTCAGGTGTGTTCAGGGGACAATACTACGATTAAAGGACGCTTGCCTTCTGTTGGATGAATACGAGATGAGATGCAATGATTTTTCACCGGAACGCTTAGACAGAATCTTCCGCGGACGTAATTATTGTGAGGCTAGCCTCACGAGGATTTTAACACTTCATTTTGGGGGGCACTGCAATCAAACGGACTCAAAGAAAGACAAGGACGAGCGCTACACTCAACTGACATATTCACTGAAAAGAGCACGCACTTTATACGCATCATTAAACACTGGAATGACAGCGGCAGCTGGCATATACATAAAAGATTGCTAAGTCATACTTAAAAAGGCAATTAAACTGTTTTCTTGATAATGAAATTGTTCTATTGAATTTTTGATAATAATAATGAATTTCTTGTCAATGACTCATTTACTTCCAAGTGATGTTAATTTTTGTGCTTCCATAACTTTTCTAGTCAGTCGATATTGACTTCATCGCGGCACTTTCTGCAGTGACCGCAATCCTTACTGATTGCAGCGCTTCCGTAAATGAAGTATATGCACTTACTACCCCAATCCGTCACCCTTCTGATCTTAAAACCACCATCAGGGTCGTCGTCGCCGTCATAGTAATGTAAAACAACCAGCTGAGTGGTACGTCTAATTGCATCAAATCGATAGAGACCTGCTTGCAGTTCGTGCAAATAAAGAAAGAATGCCTAGGCTAAACTCGGCGGAAGTGTGTCTATAGTCTGTAAATTACACACAGTAGAACACTTGGCGCCTTGTATTTCCGAACACCACTGAGTAACGGGAGATTGTGGCCAGTAGTTCGTAAGTAGAATTCCACTAACCAGAGTGGGCTTTCATAAGGCTGTCGATGCCACGGATGTATGCAGACTCGTAATGTATTCAACGTTTCTTCGCCCTCAGAAAATAGTCTGAAAAAAGCGGTAAGCATGCGACGAATAACCAGCTGATACGCATTTCAGTACACGGGTTCACTGCTCCATCTTTCGTCACCGGTTAGCCGTCTTGTGTTGATATAGAATCCTTGAATCCTCTCCTTCTTTTCTGTAATGGCATCGGCGTGTAACAGAGTTGTCACTGAATTGATACTCCGCCCCAGATCATTTGCTCTTTGTGATACTAGTCTGATGCGCGCGTGCCATGCTGTACTTCACAAATGACACCGTTTCCTGGATTGGACACGAAAGGATTCAGGGAGAAAAATCTAGGGCCTATACCCTTCGGAAGGTAGCACACCGCCTGTTCGATTTAACAATCGCCGTCCTGGTCTCATAAAGCCCTCTATTTGCAATCCAAACCAAAGGGGGAGCCGTATCCGGGCGCCGGGGTTTTAGAGAGCAGCGCTGCGCTCGGGGTCAGCGGAGCGGCTAATGCGAAAAAGAGACGGATGCCCCCGCCTGGTCCTCATCGATCCGGGCTCCGAAAGCGAGCGACGGCACGAGAGGGCTGCTATCGACTCGCTGGGCGACGGTTATCGGCGGAGAATAATGCGCGTCCGCAGATGCGCATTTTTCTTCAAAGTGTTCTGTCTTCTTCTCTCTCTCTCTCTCTCTCTCTCTCTCTCTCTCTCTCTCTCTCTCTCTCTCTCTCTCTCTCTCTCTCTCTCTCTCTCTCTCTCTCTCTCTCTCTCTCTCTCTCTCTCTCTCTCCCTTTTCTATTCGAAAGAATGCTTTGTTTAACTTCCTCTTTCCCTGTGTACTCACTTTACCATGATGATTCCCTTTTTTTGTTATTTACGCCGCATTTGATGTGTAGCTGGAAGTCATCAGGAAGTCATCAGTGCCTTATAAATCCCTCGTTACAGGCAGGCAAGAACTCAGCTCTTTTTTTTTTGTCACGTCGCTATGAGGATGTAGGCGCGAATATATCCGCACCCTTATTCACAACCATTAGGGCCGCGACTGGGGCGGTCGAATAAAGAAGCTCGGGAGCTGTCGTCGAGGGCGGTGCGAGTGCAAGGCGGTGACGTCTTCGAAATAATATTGAAGTTATTCTTGCAAAGTAATTGATGAGAAAAATTTTCGCAATATGCGTACGTGCCTCTAATGCGGCCTTCTAAGGAGGAAAGTTTTTTTCTAGGTAGAATGGCTTTTTAATGCAAGGTAACGCGCTACGAGTACATCCATATAACTGCTAGAAAGCATATGGTTGCTTCAACCGCCAGTCGTGCTGTTTATTTACCTACTTAATTTATTGCAAAATATAACATTCTGTGTTATTAGGGTATTCTTTGTCATGCGTTTATTTCCGTAACAGCGCATGTATTTTGCAAGAAAGAAGTGGGGCAGACATTACTGTGGACAGCATGACGAGCTCAGATGGACATCATGCGTGAAGAGAAATAGGCAGACTTATGATCGGCGTTTTTTGTGCATATAAGCATACACGTTTGTGTCCTTCAGTTTCGAAGGCAAACAGATTACTCATTTATTCAGTACTCGCGGAGAACGCCACTAAGTTGAGGGTTCATTGAATCAAGATTTACTTCTTCTGTGCTTAGAAATTTGCTATATTATTTCTTCTTTTCCTTTTCGCCTATATCACTTCAATAGACGCGCTTTTTGTACTTAGCAGCCACTTTGCAGGAGCTAATGTACTGTCCTGTCTATCAAGGGAGATGTCTGCAAATGTCTCATTTCCAGCACATCTTACTCTGCACTAGCTTCACCTAGCGCTCCGCCTTGGCCTGACAATTTTTTTAGCTCAGAAAGGAAGTACTACTACGTATGCAGTTCTCGAGCCACTACTATATTGTATCAGTTTAACGCCGCTCACTTCAGCAGCGCGAGTAGGAAGCGAAAATAAACTTAGTAAGTATGGTTTATGGTTTACGTTTTATGGGGGTTTAATGGCCCAAAGCGACTCAGGCTATGAGGGACGCCGTATAGTGAAGGGCTCCGGAAATTTCGACCACCTGGGGTTCTTTAACGTGCACTGACATCGCACAGTAGACGGGCCTGTAGAATTTAGCCTCTAGCGAAATTCGACCTCGCGGTCGGGATCGAACCCGCGTGTTTCGGTTCAGCAGCCTAGCGCCGTAACCACTGAGACGCCACGGCGGTCTATTAGGTGGCAGCCAATCCATTATCCATGATAACGCGAATGCCAGCATGCGTCAGTGATTTTATTTACTCAATATGTTCAGCAGCGCTTGAGGGTAGCGTAAAAATTACGGAGATTCGTTTCGGCATTGCAATTCATGACGCAAGGAGAATGACGGCGATATAACGCAGCGCCTTGTTTGCACGGTCACTGCAGCTCTGACAACGTGTGGCGAGCTTGGATCGTGGGCAGCGTTCAAAGCTGCGTAGTTTATTGCAGCAAAGTTTCATTGCGTTATATGTTGTCTTTGCTGAAATAAATAAAAAACAAAGCAACTAATTATACTACCCTAGTTTAAAATCCGCTCCTTGCCGCTGCAAACTGGAGCCGCACTCTGCAACATTAATGCGTGAACGCATCGCGGAATGCAATCTCGTTGCGTCCAGGCTTCTCCGCTCGCTTACGTCAACCAAACACTGCGAGGCGCAGCCAGCTGGGTCCGGCGCACGGGTGCCGGGGGAACCGACTTCGCGTCCTTCGAATTCCTGGGCACGACGCCCATGCGCGCAGCAGCAGGCCACGATGAGGTGTATATATCGCAGCGCCCCCTACGCAGCCCTGAGGGGTCTCTCGCGGGTCGCCTTCATAATTAAACGAGACCAGCGAGGGGCGAGGGGGGCCGAGCTCGTGTTCCCAGCTACGTCTGCTCTTCAACCCTTCTGTTTGCGAAAGGTCCACGCAATTAGCGGCGACAAGAAACGACGGGCCAGGAACTCTTGCCCCGTCTTCTTTGCTGATGCCCTGTTTGCCTTGTCTTGTTAATAGTGCTTCGTTACGTTTATATCTTCTTTTCTTGTTTGCCTGCTTGTTCTGGTACGTCGCGCTCTGGTTGTCTGCACATTTGTCCCACCAGGGAGTGGAGCCAAGCGAGAAGGGCTGGGGCGACGGCATCAAGCGTTGCAACAGTGGTACATGCGCGGCTGCTATGACAATCTGTTCTGCGTATTTTCAGTTTTCGGCTTGGTAAATATTCTGTTAGACGCGCATGATCTTAATACCATCACGTTCTGTAGAGTAACTGTTCCGTAGGGCCGCGGCTGCGTCGTAGCAGTGGGGCTGCGGCTTCGATACATGTTGGTAAGAACCCGCTCAGGTGGTTTAGTGGCCCTTGTGTTCGGCTGCTGCGCCCAAGGGCCTGGGATCGACTTCCGGCCCCTGCGGATGCGACTTCAGTGGAGGCGTGATTCGGAAGCACCTGCATACTCTAAATTTTCAGTGCACGTTAGATAACTCTTGGTGGTCTAAATTAATTCGCAACCCTCTACTACGGCGTCCCTCACAGCCCACCTGCAGAGTTAGGACTTCAAACCCCACTTATATACCATGTCCGTAACAGCGGCTCCTGCGTATTCATTTGTTCGCTTCGCCTCTGCTGCGGCTTTCGGTATGCATTTTTGGCCACACCCGTGGTCTTGCTCATATATGGCAGGACTTATTTACTTTAATGATTGCCTTGATTTACGAGTCGGAGGTTGGGTCCAAATGCTCTGACAAGGACTGACGAAGGCCCCAGTCGATTGGCTTGAATGTTCTGAATTAAAGTGTGATGATACTCCTCAGGAATGTCTACAGTAGTGCCTAATAGATGGCCATCTTTAGGGTGGCAGTGTATTAGCCACACACTATCTAGGAGAGTGATTAAAACGACGAACCAGGGCGAATCAGAACACAAGACCAGCGTTGGTCCCGATTCCGTGTCTTGAGCGTTGTTGTAAACAATGGAACTAACCAACTCGCCCATTTGGTGAGAAATAATACCAAGCACTAATTATTAAATGACCCTTCATGAGTGTGCCTTTGTGACAATATATCGTAAATAAAAGGATAACCGCTCATTATATGCGAAAGTGTAAACGCGGAAGCGATCGCAGCTTAGCTGCTTTCCATATAGTGCGTAGCACCGTCCATCTTTGGCCTATCTTCGGTGCTGCTTCCTTTACCCCTGGGACTTAGACGCGCGCCTTGCAACAAGTGACCATTCGCGGCACCATCTAGCTGTATATTATAGAGGATGTATATAAGCGGCGCTTTGCAACGCCCGTCCTTGCGCGCCTGCTTTCGATCGCTGCCCGGTGCCGCGCATTTGTCGGCAGAGCCTATAGGGGGCGCGTAATTGAAATCCTCGGCCTGTCCGTCGCCATCTTCTCGTTCCCGCCAAACGTACGCAGGGATTGATGAGGAAAAGCGAAAGAACAGCGAACGAAATCGCAACGACACAGAGAAAGAGAGAGAGAGAGGGGGGGGATGAGAGTGAGAAAGATGCGGCAATAAAGTCATGCCGCCGCCACAAAGTCTCCTCCTTGTGGAGCCGCGTCGCTTCAGCAAGCGCGACCAGGCGTCATATCTTGTTCCTTCGTTCGCATCCTCATCCGCGTTTTTTTTGCGTGTTTTGTTTATGTTTCTAACCGCGTCGTGTTTTTGCTTGGACTTTTGTGTTTTCAGCGATCCCTCGCCGACGGGGGGCGCCTAATCACCGGCGCCTGACTGGCGCGGGCCGGTCGCTTTACTTCATCGTCGTGCGGAGAGAAAGTGCGTGCGGGATTGAAACAGGGTTAATGAAAGCAATTAGCGGAAACGCTGTCCTCGTCCATTTGGCCGCCGCCGTCGCTCTGACCGCGCGTCCTGTGCACGGGGCGTCTGTGTTTGTTTATTCGCGTGCTGCCAGCGCCGGGAGTGCTGCAGGTCCCGTACATGCGAGACGCATTAGCGGAGTTCGCCCCGGCCACTGCGGCTGCTCCCTCCCTCCTTCCCTCCCTCCCTCTCGCTTGCTTGCTTGCTTAGCCTGCCCGCCTGCGAGTGTCGTCGTTCACCTTGTGTTCTAGGCTTCTGATCAATTCTGGCGGAAGATTTTGTTGGGGGGGGGGGGGGGGGGGTGGAATGGAGACCGACGGAGACGAATGAGAGCTAGGATTGTTCCCCATGGTATTGGTTTTTGCGCGGGCGTGGCGGCCGAACGAGTGGGGCATTTAGGGTGCGGTGTGCGCGCAACGTCAGCAAGGAGGAACGCAAAGGAGTGAGCTCGCGATTAGGGAGCTTTCTTTGTTTTTTGTTTTCGTTCGAACAAGGTCAGATACGTTTCTTCGTTTACACGCGACATGCCTGCTTTAAGCCTTTGATTTTAGGGTTTCAAAATGACTTTGCTATAAAGGGTTGTGTTAGAGCACCCTTCAACAGGGTCCTTACTCGTTGTTCTCAGCCACAATGACAACGTAAGTACTCTTGCATTTGAGCACTGCCACTGACCGGGATCCTTTTCCATTGTCCTCATTCATGATGGCTTGTGCAGTTAGCCTTCAGACTTGTACCTGACAGAGAAATCTGGGGAGAAGAGATGCATCAGTCGCAGAGTTAACGCAACGAAAATCGCATTTATGGTTCCCGAAGATATTAGCGTGGTACGCCTAGCAGAATCAGTAGTACACAGCGCGTGAGCGTTAAACTGCCGAACAAGTTCCGAAAAAATGTATCCCAGAGATAATTAACTACAGAAACACAAGCTATGTGCATTTTTCTAGGATTTTTTGGAGCGGTTATTACCTATACTGCACTTGCACGGCAGAATCAGAAGATACCTTGAACGCTGCTCCTCCTTACTTAAGAATATATTAACGTATAACACTAACACGGGCTTTGCAGCTTAGGCAGTCCCCCCCCCCCCCCTCCTCCCTCTCGTGAATAAGGAAATCAGTCGAATAGAACGTGAGAAAACTAAAGCAACTTGAGTGTGCATACTTATCCAGATCCTCTCATAGCCACCTGTGCCCTTTTGCGCGCTGCTAGAATATGAATGGTGCCCAAATTTCATCTTTTGCCGTGCTGTACATTAAAATAGTTTTTGGTCGTCTGGTAACGGCTTCTCTTCGCGGACAGTACGCGCGAAGCCACTCATTCACCGAATTGACAAGAACTTCGTCAGCTGCGGTTCTTCTTCGGAAAATCGCCTACAAAGACGCGTAACGACTGGGTTTTGGGTTGAAGCGCGGCTGGCGCGGCCATGAAAAAACGTACGCTGGAAAGCAGCGGCTCTGCCTCCACCTTACAGTTCTGCTTCGAAGTTTGATTAGGAATCCCAAAATAAGGCCTTTTTTGTTTTGAGCGTACGGATGATACATGAGGATCTGTGCTGCCTATTTGGAGCAACAACTCGTACGCACAAATATAATCACTAGACGCCTCTCCTTCTAAAAAGCTGTCAGGATGAATTGTAATAGTGAAAAAAAAGAAAGGATGGGCCTTCTAGAGCAGAACTTGAGATTTTCCTTATTTATTTATTTTTGCTCACTCTGTCTTTCACCTTCGTACTTTTGTTTTCCTCGCTGTGACCTTCTCCTTATCTTTCCTTGCTCTTCGACTCCCACGCAAGCAGAACGTGCAGTCTCGATGGAGTTATCCTGAAGTTTGACGCTTTGGGTGGACAACAAGCCGCGCAACCATGCATAGAAACCTAATCGCGCAGCCATGCGTATAAGAGTGTTTTCGGAAAGCACGAAACGAAAAAAAAACGTGGGGCATGCTTCTTCAGGGAAAGAAAAACCAGAGCCTGTTTGCAAGGGAGTAGGCCGAATGCGCACTCCCTACCGCAGAGAGCCCGAAAAAGAACAAGATAAAAAGAAAGGCCGCTTTCTCTTGTTCGATGATCTACACCCTTAAGACAGGTCACTTAAATTTCTCTCCGCGGTGGTGTTGCAGATGCGGTGTGCCTGAAAAAAGCTTCAGAAAATGAGGCTGGTATAACTGTGTAAGAGAAGCCGTTCGCTGCAGACTTTTTGCCAGCGCCAATGAGGCCCTAAGGTAGAGATCGCCTGCGCACGAAAAAAGTCGTCTTAGGGATACTTACGATATAGTCCTTTAGCCTGGTTTTATGCCTGCGTAGAATCGAGCGTGCAGTAACAAACACGCGACGCACGTCTTTTACATGAACTGCTACGACAGAGCCTGAGACCTGGGCGGCGCATTCTGGCGAAGCCGTGACAGACACGCGCACTGCAGCACCGCAGCGGAAAGCGATGGCAGCCCGGGCACGTTTGCAAAACGTGATCCCCGGAATAAATGAAGCTACTTTCAATTCGTCGCGCGCCTCCCTTCGCCCGAGCCTGCCTGCCTGAACTGCCTTCATGCCTGCCCGTGTATCGAAAAGAGAGGGGTTCGTTTTGCTTTGCTGCGGATTTCGTTCCTCCCTATAAAATTCTCGAGCCTGCGTTTATTTTTTCTTGCCTGCCGGTATCGAACAGGCATTGAAGAAAACATTGAAGAAAAAAAAAGTATTCCTGAAGCTGTTTTTTCATTTGGGCTTGCTTCAGTTTTAGTGGGTCGAAGTCAGACACGCAGTTTCTTTCACGGTTGAGTAAGCGGAGCGTGACGAAATTCGATGCGGGGGGGAGGGGGGGGGGGGCGGGACTGCCAGTGGCGTCACCTGGAAGTTTTCAAAGTAACGGAAAGTATCCGAAAAGGCGTGGAATCCAGTCGATATGATTACTTGCGGGTCGGAAACTGGCGTGTTGAAGCTCGCAGAAAGAGCCTCTGGGCTTGTTGGACCAAGAAGAAACTTTATTTAGTAGTCAACACTTTCAATTTTTTTTTTGTACGAAAACTTCGTATAATTTTTTGCCTAGCATCAACATTTGGGAATTCAATACAGACCTGAAGCTGTGTGAGTTGCGTAAAATCTTGTGTATTTGATTCGTAAAGCTAAGGAAAATTGTTACCTGAAAAAGTATGTGCGGCTATTTCCGATCTCAACTATTTCCGATCTACCTATATTGTGCAATTCTGCATCGCGTGAAAATAGGTTTTGTTATCTTAGCATAATGAATTTGACAATCATGAATTTCAAGTGCTCGCTACTTGTTGTTGATAGTTTGATTTAACGCTCAAACACACATTTGCTGCTTTCCTTACGCTTGCGCAGCAAGATTGTAGTGGTCTTCATTCTATCACTATGCCAAGTACCGGGCACAGCGCGAAGTGTTTCTTGCTGTTTGTGTTCTGACATTTTTTTTTACTCAGGCTCATGCGCTGAAGAGATTTTCAAAACGCAGATTTGCTTTCTGGATCGCTGTGTCCGTTACTGTGTGTGCGTGCGTGCGTGCGTGTGTGTGTGTGCGTGTGTGTGTGTGTGTGTGTGTGTGTGTGTGTGTGCGCGCGCGTGTGCGTGTGTGCGTGTGTGTGTGTGTGCGTGTGTGTGTGTGTGCGTGTGTGTGTGTGTGCGTGTGTGTGTGTGTGCGTGTGTGTGTGTGTGTGTGTGTGTGTGTGTGTGTGTGTGTGTGTGTGTGTGTGTGTGTGTGTGTGTGTGTGTGTGTGTGTGTGTGTGTGTGTGTGTGTGTGTGTGTGTGTGTGTGCGCGCGTGTGTGTGCGACGCGACGCGAGTGAAATGAACACCCTTTGTCTATGATTATCGTTGTCCTCTTTCATCTTTTTCTCTGCTGCTAATAATGAATATTTTCGGCAAAATATGCTGGGTACGGATATTTGTTATTTGGTACGAGGTCCCACTTCCTATTCTTTGCAAGAAACGAATTTAAGGGATGCCATTCGTTGTGACACCTTTTGCTGGAAGTGAAGTTGAACTGTGAAACTCTCATATGCGGCGCTTTTATCTGTTTACATAATGAGTCTGCATTCAGTAACATTTTTTTTTCTATTTCTGTGCATGCGGCTGTCTCGTGACTTCGATTGCGAGAAAGCCATGAAAGGAAACTTGCCGTAGACTGTATGTTTGTGGTCTCGGTTCAGTGTGTGGGCTTTTCCGGCCAATTAATGGCATTTTCATTAAAATAATAAAGTTACTGAGACTCAGTCAGGCTCCATTTTATTTCAGTGAATACACGGTAACACAACAAATGAATTCGTTACATGCTCTCTTCTCCTTGGTAGCCGAATTAAAATCGGCGCTCTAGGATTAAGTATTTCGTGTTCTGGGGAATCATCTGTCTCTTGTCAGGTTAATCCCTGTGCTTTAAGTGGTAAAATCAACGCCGCCCTTGTGGCACCGTGAAGTTCCATGCAAAATGAGTGACTGTTTTGTTTCAGACAGCCTCTAACGCTCTTAATCTGCATCGCCAGTTTCCTTTGTTTCTTGCAGTGGCGCAAAATAATCGAACACATTCATATAATTGATGACTTCAGTGTGAAGCATTTGCTGTATTCCATAAAAATGTCTTTTTTCTCGCATGAAATTTTCTCGCGTGCACACGCACACATGCGCACGCACACACCCGAACGCACGCACACGCAGAGGTGTTTATACCTGCACGCGGAGGTTTCGAAGCAATGTGCGAGATTTAAAATAAAAACTAAAAATAGCAGCTTGGCTAAAGCTTTAGTAGTTATAAATTGGCATCACATCTGCAAGTTGTTTACTGTATGTTTAAACGATGGCTTTGTTCGATCTTTAGTGCACGATCTGAAACTGGAGTCGTCGCTATTCAACTTTTTTCACGTGTGTTTAACTTTTGGGTTTCTTGTGGCGCAGGCACCACTTCTAATATCCTCGGAGCAGTGTGGCGCGTGTCAGTGGTCGCATTTAGAGTTTTGCTTTTCCAATAATGCTAGTGCGGAGCCCCTTTCCACTTGCTGCCGCTAACGCCAATGCTCCTGTTATCTTTTATTTTCCAGGTAAGACGCCCGCTTCCTCGGGAGCGCTCTTCCCTTACCGGTGATCTCTTGAGTGAGTGGGCTCTCCATATTAGACTGCAGAAGGGAAGGAGGGGAAGAGAAATCTTTAATATTGGGAAGGGTGGTGAGGTCGGCGGGAGGAACCACTGTCCGTTCTTTTACTCCACGTTGGGAAAGGAAACCGAAATGACAGAAAAAAGAGAGCGCAAGTGCTTGAGGCGAAGGTGTCCTAATGCGATTAGGTGCACACGCAGTGCCAAGAAGAGAATGCATGCGTCCGCGCACATTCTCACTCTTCTGTGAAGCATGCGCCTGTGGCTTACTCCTGTACGCATGTATTAGTCCTTTGGTACAAGGCGTGGAGTGGCACTTTTAATGATATATAGAACCCTCATAGGGCCAAACTGCGTCGGTGCTAAGATTCGCCAATTGGCTGGAGGTGAGTGACGTCACCAGACAGGATAACTCCCATTGGTTGGAGGGAGGTGATGTCACCACAGCATAAATGACGCCACTGCCAGTAAAGGCTTCGACAGCTTGAAATGCTATCGCATCGCCAACACAATGTAGTAATTAGGTGTCCCTGTGAATTTTTGATGGTATGCTGGTGTTGTTCTTTCGCTTCTTAATTTCAGGCTACCACCTCGTAATTAGGCTGTTGTTCTCATTAGGTTCTGCTACAATTTTAGCGATTTTTAAGGCAACTTAAACGGGGCATGTAAATTGCTTTTGTGTGCTATTTACGAATGCATATCCGCGCACTGGAAAAATCATAGCATAGCTGAATCTAACCTAGTCAGGATAGTTCCCGCTGTCCAGCGCTTGCCTCGCGATACGAGAAGAAAAGAAATAATGCCGGCTTTTTTTATTAATCGCGGCAAGTATTTCCGTTTTAGGGAAGGCACGTATTTTCCATGTTCAGTTAGGGGCGTCAGGCAGAATGGAGTCTCTCTTAATGCCTTTTAATGCGTCCACTGAAAATGTCACCTTCTTGCGGGTTCCAGTGGTCGCGTGTGTCACCTGTGAAAGGGCAGGTTTCGTGAAATGAGACTGGAGGAAACTGGCTTAGTGCTTTACTCAGCGCTGAGTGGGTCCTGTGGCAAGCGGAAGCGTCTCGTGAAGCTTAAGCAGAATAATTGCGGAATAACAAAGGGTGCCGAACTTCGCCACTATGGCTTTCTGTTTTAACAGAAACAAAGGGACTCTTACTGGCGTTCAATCATGATACAAGCGGTGAGAGCAAAACACTTGGTTGAACAGGAGACAACCCACCACAGTTGCGAACACGATTGAGCCTAAAGCCTTTGCACGCGGCACAATAAACGCTCCGGCATTGGGAAGCGCGACGCGCGACTGCTACGTATGCATTCCGGCGCTTGAAGCACCTCGGATTACCATATAGAGAGGCTGTACTGTTTACGATGAGCTTTGAAAAACTGCTCTCACGCGCGGAATAAGAGCGCTTTCTCGCGTTTCTCTTTTCTGCACGCGTGTGTTTAGAATGCTTGCGGCCCATTTGTACAGTTTTGTTGTGTACAGAGCACGCTGGCAGTAGGTATTTTGGTTTCAAATGCGACTGGTGCGCAGACTAGCGTCTTTGCTGTGCGGTGCTTGAACTCTCGCAGCAGTGCCTGCGTTAGTTTTTCCTCGATATTGATGCCTTTCTTTTTGGGGCTGTTTGTTGTCGGTCGTCTTTTTTTTTTAATTTTTAACATTACATGCTGTCGTAGGAAGGTTTGGTAGAGAAGTGTGAAAGACTAGGAATAGTAAGTAGCATGCTTTTAGAGAAAAGCTAAAGATACGAACAACTTTCTCTGCTAATGTTGCCTTCTTTGGCGCGATTAGAGTGCAGGCACGCGGTTATGAGTTCTGATGCTTCCCAACTGTCGATGTCGAATGGGTAAAGTTTCTAGAGATTGCCGCGTCTCAAAAAGAAAATGACGGCTTTTTTTTTTAACTGGCGTGACCCATTGTTGAGGCGTGATTTTCTTTATCACGGAGGGGAACTATTTCAGCGTTCTCGTCTTTCTGGTAGCCTCGTTGTGATGAGACATTGTGTGTACAGGGTCGCAAATTATTTGAATATATATCTCTGGTGTCTTTCAAAAAGTCTACTCTTAAATAATCCTTACCAAGCACTTGTTCTGCGTAAATGACATGAAATGCCATATTTACTTCAAATTCATTCACAGCAGCAGGGGGCATATCTTCGGCGCATATATTTCCGAGAATAACGCCACTGTTAGTTTGGCCGCTTTGTGAACCATTATATAGCTTCTCTTAGCCCTGGCCTATCTCGTTATCTGTTACAGGGTGCATATGATTGCTGTATGAGGCCAGTTCCTCTTTCTTTCACTCCTCTGGTGGTTTCCGAATGTTTTCTTTATATATCCGCATGTCCCACATTTCATTAGTAATGAGTTAAGATAGTTCTGCCTTTTTTTGAGGACTGCAAGAGTTTACCAGTGTTCGCTGACTAGTGGCTATTTCTGCAGCCCAATGTGTGATTATATTTTCACTGGCAGTACATAGATAAACCGTGCGTGGCACACTAAGTTTTCTGGTGGGCTGCACTGTTAGCATCACCTGGTTTATATTTACAGGCACTTGGTCGTAGGTACTGAGCTATAGATATTGGCTGCTATCAGTATAGGGTAGCAACACTTCAATCTGCCAATGATGGCCTTAGTTGCCTATGTGCCATAAAACCAAACGCAGCACACAACACACATACCGCGGCTTTAATTTTCAGAGCGCGAGATCAAATAGGACCACAAAATGTGTTGTGGTCTATCGGAAGATAATGATCTCACAGAGAATAAAACTAGCGTCACCACACCATGGGTTTGGCCGTAGCGCGCATTCTACAAGACTCTGCGCTGTAGATTTGCTCAGCAGTTTCTCATAGATAATGAAGGCCTACTGAGAAGAAGGTTACTGATAGAAAGGTTAAGGTGCGAGAGGAACGCGAAAGCTGGCATCGACGTACATCCGCCTGAGTAATTATCCAAGTCCAAATCCACTATGAGGGCACAGTGGTTCGTTGCGTACGTTGGAATTCCATGCGAGAAGATGTTCAGCAGCGTCCGAGTGTTGTGGAACAAATACACGGGAATGGGACGGAGCGCCTGGTTTCCAAGCATGGCGATACAGGCGGTGGTGGCATTCAATATGCAAGGTGCAGAAAGAGAACCGCACATCTCAAAGATGTTTCCCGAGCCGGGACGACTGCCGTACTGGGATTGGCTTGATAACTGCAACCTGGGTGTTGATGTCGCAGAGACTGGAAGCGTCAGAGCTTCAGTTCGCCACGGAGCGATGCTCAGGGTAGTGCAGATCTTGTGCTCGTTGCCCGCGTAGCCTGGGGCACTTGCCGCTACGTTAATGATCGCTCTGGAGAGCCGCGCACAAACGTTGTAGTCAATGGGAGTTCGGGGATTCATGCTGTGCGTCTCGATAAAGATGTAGTCGGCCACATCGATGACTCTCATGACCAGAGGGTAGCTTACTGCGCGGTCCGCTGGCACGATCGCAGTGACGAGTCCGCGAAATCCGTTGATCCGGAAGGCCCTCTGGAGACTGGTCAAGATGGTGTGCAGAGTACCGGCGTCGTCAACGCCTCGGCAGCCCGGCTCAGCTTGCACCCAGTGAACGACGACGCCGTCGAGGTGGTGGGCAAAGCAGAGCTGCAGTATGCCACCGACGAAACGAGACAATAAGCGTGGGTCCTTGCTTAAAACAGAGAACTCAGGATATTCTTCGCGGTATCCGCCCACGGCAACTAGAATCTTGGAGGTCGCGTTTTGGCTCGTTATGGTTGCCTTGAGGGTAGCCAGACCGTACGCGTTATCGAAATTTGCCGCCCGGCTGAGTGGCATGCCGTTCTGGACGCCGAAAGACCAGTACACGATGTTCTCGCAGAACCAGTAAGGCATGTTAGATGGTAAATAGTCGTACGTTCCACCGCGGAGATATCTTGTGTTGTTGTACAGGCAAAAGATGTTGCGACCTGATGAATAATTAAAACCTGCCGAACGCTGCTGAACGATGTGCTGAACGTTGTCCACTATGCGGGGTGTTCCACGACAGTGTAATGGAACGGAGGCCCACGGATCCGTTGTTGTCCTGGTTGACAATGTTGGTAAGGTGTACACCGGAGTTGTGCCAGGTGTGTTGGCGGTGCTGAAAAACGGGGTGGCGTTCGTCACTGCGGCCGGCGTGGCAAGGTAGGACAGCAGCAGCATTCCGAGCGGCATGGTGAGCGTCGCCACGGCCACGCCGCAGATGGCCCAGGCATGGATGAGAGTGAGCCGCCGCTCTTGCCAGCGTCGCTCGTCCTGTTCAGTGGACGACGTCGCCGGTGGCAACACCACGGGCGAAGAGCTGTCGCCGCTGCTGCGAGTGGAGAGTATGGCTGGCTGGGGCTGTGACGGCGACTCTGAGGGAGTAACGGATCGATGCAGATCCTGCCGTTGGTTTCTCCCCAATGCTGTCGTCGGCGACAGAACCATTTTGGTTGGCAGGATGTCCCGGAAGGCGTCGATGGTCCGTGAAGCGGCCACCGACGGATCACGTCTTTTGGAGACGACCACGACGCGCGTCACCGGTGGACTGCGTACTGCACCGGCGGACATGATTTCTGGCTGACTCGGTGGGCTGAGTGTTTTAATGCGCGGGAAATATTTGGTGACTTGCAGTCCTTGGCGGGGCGTGGCCTTCTTCGCGTCCAGATAGGGCTGGCCAGATGTGCTTTGTGGACGTGCCGCCGGCGCCTCTGGATGCTTGGTGCGTCCGCTGGCGGCCGATTGTGCTCGGAGTTCTTGCTGCTTATCCGGTGATGTGGACAAGAAACGAGAAGAGGCATCGTAGTGCGTCACTGCTGCTGAAGTTACCTGAGGGCGCAGACGGAGCTTCCAGGCAGTCCAAGCAGGTCTAATTGCTTCGCTGGTTGTAATTGATTGAGATTTGCTCCAAAGCTTTCTCTCGGGAAGGTGTGGAAACATGGCAGTGTCCCTGCTCTTTCCCGGCGATCCCTCTTGGAAGTGGTCCCGCTGAGAACTCCGAGGATGCTTCCTGACAGCCCAAACAGGATTGATCTTATCGGTGCGCGTGATCGATTGCAATCGGCTCCTAATTTTTCTCGCAGGAAGATGCGAAAGCGGGGCGGTGCTCCCGTAGCTATGCGTAGGGGGTCCGTCTTGGAAAGGCTCATATTCAGCGCTTCGCCAGCTGTTCGATGGCACCTGCCTGAACATCAGTGTCGGCGACGCAGGAGCTGCAGGCGTGGGGGCCTCCGGGCTCCAGGGAAGACCGCCAGTAGGGTGAAAGGGCGCCAGTCTATTTCGATCCTCCGTCATGGCGTCGTGACCAGCTGTCTTCTTCTGTTTCGATGCTTTCGCACGCGACCACGAAGCTGCGTGCTTGCGCGTGTGGCTGAGAATATGATTTGCCCTATAAAAATGTGGTGCCTTCCTCGAATGCTGCTTTAACACTCTTTATTTTGTCAGGTGAAGCTGGGCTAGTCAGGTGGTGTTAATAATGTTTATTGTTTGGTAAGTGTGCCCTCCTAGCGGACCTGAACGTTTACCGGCGTGACTGTTTAGACTGTTTAGCCCCAAGAAAGGGTTCCTCTGAATGTTAGTCAACACTCTGCACGGTGCCACTGAGGAATTCCGTCCCAGCGCATGGTCGTCGGAGCTCGCAAATAAATGTAATCAAGTTGTGCGGGACGGATTCTGGAAAAGTATTCTGGAAAAAAATTCACGCGAAAAACTGGTAGAAAACCGACGAGGCAATCTTGCTCTTGCACGGAATCCAGCGCAGTTCGCTGCGGCGTGCCATCGACCCTGCAAGATATTGCAGAGGCGCGCAGATTGTGCGTCGGGGGGAGTTGCATTGGAGAAGTGACCGCAGCCGTACGTGACAAAGTGTACGTGACGAGCGCGCGCAGCGAGGGTTCCGAGCGCGTTGGGAACGTAGTCGCTGGGAAGGAAACGAGAAGAAAACAAAAAAAACAAAGCAGGGCAAGAAGCCGCCGCAAGACGAAGTCGCTTCCCTTTCGTACGTGCGCAAAGAGCGTAAACAAGGAAAGCGTTTAAACGCGAGAAAAGGCAAAGGGAAACTTCAGGGACTGCGTGCTCCTGCGCAGGGTCTTCTGGGAACTCCTGGGAGTGGAGAGACTCCCGACGTGTCCCTCTCGGAGTGGCGTTGTCGGTTCCGCGTTCCCGGAGGTACGGCAGCCTTGCAGCGCGCCCCTAAATTGTCGGCGCTCTTCCACGGGAAGGAGAAGACCGAGCAGCCCACTCGTGCGAGCTGAGAAATAGTAATAATAACAAGAAGAAACTAAGTATGGAGGCCACGTGAAAGCGCTGTCTATAGTTCCAGTGGGGATTGAAGAAACGAAAGAACGGGTGGCCGCCACAGCCTCTAGCGTGGTTGTAACTTAACAAAAATTGCGAGAAAGAAAGAGATTGAGGGAGAAAAAAAGATCGCAGCGTTGGAATGTCTCCACATCGCTGCTTGGGCATACTGCTTTTTGCGTTTGTAATTGTTTTCAGAGAAGCGAAGCTTTTCATCAACTTTTTGCGTCTACATCTCGGGTGCACACGTCCTCTTTCGGGCTTACATACATACAGGGACAAGAAAAAAAAAAGCAAAGAATGGAAGGAGGTTGGGGTGCGACGAAAGAGACCAGGCTCCACCGCCGACCCAAGAACGGAGCAGTCAACGGGCCGAAATGACAAAGAACCCAGGATCTTCCGCCGCGTGGAGCAATCCGCTTTCTGCTGGCCGTCTGTTCTCTGATTTACGCCCCTTTATCTTTTTTCTTATCGCACTGGCCCCTGTAGGTGATCCTAGAGTTTTGGGCCGGCTCCTTTCGCTTCTTTTACTGCACACCAATCTCCTCTCTATCTATGTCCTCAGTGGACACCTCCGTCTTTTTTTTTTCTTCTAAGATTTGGCAACGGCTGAAAGTCCGGACTGGAATTTTTTTTAGTCCACGTTCGGTCAGCAGGCGGCGTCTAATGTCCGCGTGGATTTCCTTTCACCTGTTTTTTTTTAAAGAAAATTACCAGGTGGCGCTAAAAACTGTCGTGGCGCTTCTTTCAGCATCGGACCACTAGAGATTGCATGGAAGTGCGATAAGGACGACAAGAAAAGAGTGAAGAAAAAATCCGTTTTGCGGAGCTGAGGTGTACTATACGCGGTGGTTTTTGTTCCGTAATCCGGCTGCAATCAGGCGCGTTCAATCGCGAGTGTAGTCCGTCTCTTCCGCTGACCATCTGGTCGGCCAACTCGCTGGGAAATGTATCCGGTGTTACTTTGGCTTTCACTTCGACAGCGGCTGCTTTGTTCCATGTGCTGCCCTCTGGTTGTCCTGCGGTGCGAACGATATTGCTAGGGTTCGTCCGCGTGCTGTTGGAGCAGATTGGCTGGAGCGTTCACAGGCTGCCGCGTCTTTCGGAACTCCGGCTATTTGTAACGCCAGTGCCTCCCGGGAGCAGTGCGACATTTTCTTCCCGCGAGCCGCTTGTGATTATGAGAGCGGAATTTCTTCGGCCTTTCGTTGCTTGCTCTCTGCCGTTGAGACGTGTAGGCTCTTCTTTGTGCGTTTGTTCCGGTCGCGCTCTGGTTCGTATTTTCGTAACAATATTTTTCGCTGAGTGTGTGCTGTTTTCTTACTGATTCGTTGTTTCGAAGCGGTCATTTGCTTTCGTGTCGATGTGATTGACGCTGTTGTACTTTTTCGAGGCAAATCGTTTTTAACAAACTACTAGCCTAAATTTTCTGTGCGCGGTGTTTTCATACGTGACAGCTTTTCTGACCTCACTGAGAAACATCGCGTAACTCTTAGTTCTCCTCGCGTTAGCCAGCAGGTGTGTAGAGGTTAGAAACATTGATACTCCCTACTAGGATCTGTTTTCCTTGCTCAGATGCGCTCGCTAAACGGGCTGTCTTCATCGTAATGGTGTATGTCAGATTTTGAGGGCACTGCTATGCTTTAGCCTAATGGATAGGGAGCTGTGCATAAAACAGACAGCCATTGCAGCGGGTGACGCTTGTGCGGTCGTCCAGGAAGGTCGTTCAGGATGCGTGTCAAAGAAATAATTGAATTAAAAAAAACGGAATTGACTGCTGAAAATCGATATTCTATGCAATAGATATGTGCAGCTGATGACACCTTCGTTCGTCATGTGTAGCGAAAGCAACCTGCGTTTTGCCGAATACTGTCGCTCTTGTCTTCATCATACGCAGTCAGACAGCGGCCGAGGCCGTTAAGAATGCGATACTGTATGTTTTTCCTTTTATCTGAGGTTCATCGCTGTGCTGTATTTTGTTCTATTCATTTCAAAGTAATTTTTATCTTTGTACACTGGTCCAGGGTGCCTTATTAATAGGTTCCGCTTATTTTTCTTGCCGGTCACTGCGCCGTTTTGTTTGAAGATTTGATCGTTCGTTAACTGTATAATATTCGAATGCTGATAGTTGCTTATTACCAGTCATTGATTACATTATTTTGTGAACTTTCGCACTACTTTGTGATCCTGGATACTTGCCTCTTACAAAGCACAAAGCTGGCTGTGCGGTTTTTATGGCAGTCGCAATATGAAGCTACGTAGAAGAGAGTTTTTTTTTTTTTGTGGCGTAATACTTGCCCATAGATTGTAAATACAAAGGTACTCCCGCTGATGCAGCAATGTCAAAACAATAAAGAAGCAGCAAATTCAAAACCTGCGGAAAGCTGCAGCACTGGTGCATCGAGAGAGTCGTGGAATGAAACCTGTGATGATGTTTGCTTTTTCAGCGCGATACAGGCGGTATCGCGGCACGCGTTATTGTCCGCGCGTGGAAAGACTCCTGCGTATTCCAACGAATGCTGCACTTGGCTCTAGCATGCACGTGGGTCCTCTATTTGAAGTCACGTTCTGATCGTAACGAGCGAAACCCTCCCGAATGCTGAATCAGCCTCAACTAACAGCAGTCGCGTTCACTTTCGTTATAACCGCGCTACGCAGCATTGGCCCGAGCACGCTCACTCGTTTCTCCAAACAGGCACCACTCCACGTATTGGCAGTGAAAAAGGGCCACGTAGTCAGGGAATGGCAGTGGCCCTTTACTAGCATAACTGTCTTGAGGGCCACGCTTTCGCATTAAGAAGGCTGGGCATGATGACGACTTCCGAAAGTTGCAGTATAGCGCGCATGCCGAAACACAATGTAGAAATACGGAATCGATACTGGCTGACCACTCTGCCAAACAAGGTTGCCACTCTACGTGATCGCCGTGCTCGCTTTGTGCGCACTTCCGAGGTTCTTTCGGAGATCGAGCGCTTGAGGGTCCACGAGCGAAGCCATCAGTAAGGTTCCGTTCCAGAGTCATCTTAGAAGGGAAGTGGTCGAACGGACCACTCGGCTCAGAGATGCCCAGAACAGCACAACAAGCGGTTGCCAGAAACAACGGACATGACCAAGGGCAACCAACCACCAAAGAGAGAGAGGGTTTTCCTCGCTGTGAGGCAAGGCGGAATCAGATTGCAAACGAACGGCCCACCGATCAGTCACGCATGGCAACGACAAAAAAGCATCACGGACTCGGAGTTTGGTTGAGAGCTGGATACGGCTGACCGTTCGACCGCTTCTCTGGCGACGCGCAGTTGCGGATCGGCCGGAAAGAGCGGAAATCGCAGATGTCATGTAAGCCAGCGCTTTGTCTCGCTGGCCCTGCGTCGGATGTATGGGGAGATCGAAAGCACTCAGCGCAGTCACGAACGGCGTGTAACGCGATTCTGCGTTTACTCGTTCGATTTCCTTCTCGAATGTCTATCGATGGGCTCTGATTTCGGGCGTTTGAAACGCAAGTTGATGCGGGAGCGCTATGCCCGTGCTCGTTGCTAGAAAACGACGGGTAGTGTTTTTGCAATGCAAATGCTCATACCGGTGCTTTATTAAGATTATTCATGTGTGTGGCTGTTGCCTGGCTGTCATATTCATACCCACATATTGCGTACCCCTCTGCACTAGACCCGGGCACTGTGTCTTATTAAATTCAGAAGCCCGCTACGGCCTGAACCTCGATTGTCTCGTCAGCTGCGTTGGCCGTATTCGACCGTTTCCACCTTTTGGGGTGAGCTGTAGGAGACTGTCTGAATTTTCATGCTTCAGAATTCGTCACCACCCCGCCCCCTTCCTTTCTCTCCCCCTGAGAAGAGCAGTGTGTGGCATCAACCGCTAGCATATTTACAGTCCTATCTTTTCTGACCTTATAACTTTCTTCAGATAAATGAATCTCGATTGCTTTCAATGCCCCGTTTCTGTTAACCTCATGCTCGAGTTTCTTCCACAGTGTCAGATCGATTTTTTTCTTTTTTCTTTTGCTAAGGCTGGTCGGCATCAGAGACGTGACGCTTCGTTTGATTTCAGAGAATCTCATGTTAACATGTGGGATACAAAGCCCTGTTCCCAGCATAGCCGCTATACTGGAGTTCTTGTGTGCCAGAGCAGAAGGAGAGGCCTGTGCTCTTCATGCAGGCTACGGGCCCCCTGACGAAAGCACGGCGGTGGTACCACGTGTGTGTAATGGCTGCCGCCTCCACTCTCCGTTCTCTGTTGTTGTCCTTCTAACTCACAAAAAACCTTTGTTGTTTTAGCTCTGCGTTGTCATCGCTGCGGCATTGTAAGGTGCCCTCTTTCTTCCTTGTTCTCATTCTTGTCTCTCCTGCGTTACAGAGGAGCAGCGCCGTAAATGTTCGAATGTGTTGTTGAGTCAATGAGGAGTCCTTATAACGCCGGCGTAAGCTTTGCTAAGACATGATGAGGCGTTATCCTAAACGCACAGTTATCTCAAGAGTGCAAGGAAAGCCAAGTTCCGGGATTTTGACTAGTATGATCTCGCCAAAAATGGTGGACCTTGTATCGCTTCACTTTAGGTTTGGTAGTCAATTGCGAGAGCGCGCAGTGCTGACAAACGTTACGTTTCGCCACGTCCCGCTCTCATCCCAGTCGAAGCTGCTCCTTTCAAGGCAGTCGGACCGCATCGAACATCATAGATCATAGTTGTGTGTGTGTGTGTGTGTGTGCGTGTGCGTGTGCGTGTGTGTGTGTGTGTGTGTGCGTGCGTGCGTGCGTGCGTGCGTGCGTGCGCGCGCGTGTGTGTGTGTGTGTGTGTGTGTGTGTGTGTGTGTGTGTGTGTGTGTGTGTGTGTGTGTGTGTGTGTGTGTTAGCGTGTGCGCGTGTGTGTGAGTGTGTGTGTGTGTGTGTGTATGTGTGTGTGCGTGTGTGTGCGCATGTGTGTGTGTTCACTATCAGTTAGTCTATATGCCCTTCGGCATTTAAACAGCATCGGCTATCTTTACGCGCCTGATGCGCACTCTGTTACAAGGCGTAGACAATGTCGTTCATTACATCGACGACGTTCTCGTAGCGACCTCTACTTGGGAAGAACATCTTCGGACTTAGAACAGGTTATTTAGCAGGGTGCGTGAGGCCGACCTCGCGGATAATCTTGGTCATTTATTAAAATGAAATAACTAGGAGGGACAACCCACGCATTTAAGAGAGAGGTCGCTCTGTTTGGAATCGAAGTAATCTTTAAAGGGACACTTAGACAAATAGAAGCCGGCCTGTAACAATAGGGCACCGTGTTTTGATCACAGCGCGACCATTCTCACCGTAAAA
The DNA here is from genome assembly GCF_052857255.1 of Amblyomma americanum. Classification (NCBI taxonomy): domain Eukaryota; kingdom Metazoa; phylum Arthropoda; class Arachnida; order Ixodida; family Ixodidae; genus Amblyomma; species Amblyomma americanum. Next base: position 30,146,354 of record NC_135502.1, read on the forward strand.
TGAGTTTTTACGGTGGAAAAGAATATAAACCACTACTCTTGGTGCTATTTCCGGACGATTTCACGAGCAAAATGCGTGCGTCAGCATCGATTTTTTGCACGTATTCCAGAAGCTACGCTACGTTCGGTTCAAAACGTTGCCAACTCCTCTTTTTCATTAAAGATTTCATGAGTTTGAATCGAATGGCGGGAAGGTTTTTGAATCTAATTTTCTTGCCATTAAATGCGTATTTTATTGCCGTACAAACTCCAACACAGCCAGAAAGTGCTTGAGAATCAATGTTCAGTGAGAACAATACTCAGATATAGTTGTTCTGAGTGTCCCTTTAATGTGTAGCAGATATTTACTTTCCTCATCGGTGAACGCCTTAGTGAAAGATAAAAAAGAATTTTTCTTACACACTTGGTGCGATGCTTTTAGGTTGCCTCTTTTTCTCACATTCCTGAATTTTCTGTTCGTATCAGCACTGTTAAGACAAGGAAACTGTTCTAAATTCAGATTGTAGAGCTCACGAGGCTTTTCATTCTATGCGGCTAATTCAATCCCGCCTAGTTAAAAGCCTCGCAGTCCGCCTCGTTGATGCCATTACGTGCTTAGTCTTAACGTGCTTAACGTTTTCTTCAAGTTGGGCTAAGTCTAATGCTTTCACTTCGGTTCATTAACGTCCTGGCTGTCGTTTCTGCTAATCTTGAGTGGTTAGGCAATTTATTGGCACATAAACTGACCGGAGCTCTTTAAGTCACACTATTACGTGTCGCCGATTCGTTTCTATAAAAATGTTGGTCATGCTTGTGGACTATAGTGTCATGTTTGACTTGCTGAATCATTATACTACAGCTACTGCGTTTGGCATGTGGCCCCTCCTGGCGTTCGTCTACGAGAGTAGTGCGTGCGGCCTTTTTGCTATGGTCTACGTAAAAGTGCACGCAAGTCCATACGCTACTACGGCCTTCCATGCCGTGTTCCTGTTCATCATTCGCAGCACCTCCTCTGCTACTTACTGTGGCGCCGCGCAGAACCGCTGCGGATTTCGTTCTTCTTCTTCCCTGCTGTCACCGCTTGTTGCCAAACGTCCCAATGCCTTTCTACGTGTCGCCGTGCCTTCCTGCACAGAGCGCTTTAGCCCTTACGAAAGAAGGGACGTGAGTGCCTTCCCGGAGGCCTCCTTCTCTTGTTCCATCTCGTGCGTTTAGGGCTGGCCGCCTTATCGGGCCGAAGAACCCGCAGTAGGTTTTCTCCCCGAGGCGTCCCTCGCAGGTGTGTCTTCCGTTGTTGGAACGTCTTGTTCCCGCGCTATTATTTCGCGCGCAGGGGACTCTTCGTTTTTTCCATCTCCAGCGGGCGCTCTTAGAATGCTTCCCTGCTTTGATGTGGCGCTAGGGTCTTTTTTGTTTGTTTGCTACTTCCATTCTCTATGTTCTCTTTGTTTGTTGTTCCATTGTTCCTTTCGGACTCAGGCTCCGAGTGTTATCTTCTTGCTCGAGAACAGCTTCTATGCATGTTGTTGCCTTTTCCGGTACCCTTTCTCCGCAAAACCCATTGTTTGCATCCCTGTGACCTGGTTGTTTAGTACGGCCTGGAGCACTTATTGATTAGCGCGAACGCGCTCTGTACGGTGGATGTTTTAGCGAAAAGAAGCCTTTTACGCCACTGATCGTCGTGTACTCGTTTTCGACGCGCTTTCACGACAGTGTTGCTTCGTGGAGATAAGTCGTAGGTGCATTTATTAGATACGTTGTTTACTAATACACGTTCAGCGTCGTCGTAACTTCGCAACAGGATGTGCAGTGAACACGCTGTGACATCATTTCGTTCAGTGTGCTCCGATAACATTGTCCTCACTATCCTTTTTAGCAATTTGCGAAGCGCGTGCTGTGTTCCTATCGTGGAACTGTTAAAGATTTTGGTGTAGATAAATGTATCATAAGTTTAAAGCGCTATCGATAAAAACACTTATTGTTGCCGCTCCTGCGAATATGCCGACATGGAAAATGTAGTTCAATTAGTGCAGCATTCATATTGTTACCTAAGAAGCTGGTTATCGAAGTGACAACACATTCTTTCTGATTATTTGCAACGAACTGTATACTGTTCAAACTGCTTTAATACTTATTTCATGAGAGCAATTTCCTCTTTAGCGCTAACTTATCTAGATGAGGAAACAAATCTTCGTCAACGTTAACACTTCTTTTTTTAACGTTGAAAAGGTCTGTTACTTTTATTCTAAAACGGATGCCCCGCTGCGCACTATAGCCGCGGATATAATGAAAGGCCACGAGGGCCTACCGCCATGAAAAAAAATCTTAAATTTCTACACGTCACAAACTGCTGTCTTTTCTTTTCAATGGCTGCTATTGCAGTTCTTCATCTTTGCCTTTGCGCTTCTGATGTATGTCCCCGTGCCAGACATGGGAATGTCTCGTTTTCTGTGCAGCATATTTTCAGTTTGGAGCCACGGTTGGAGCCATGTATTGAGAGTAACCTGTTCACATTGTTACGGCCGTAGGCTTAAACAAAGAAGATGACAAAGTATGGTGCTTGTCTGTGGTGGACGAGGACGATGTGTGTTCGGGCGCTGGCCCTTTTTGTATGGCTCCTTGGCTGTCTCTTGCTGTTTATATCGCAATCCCCTTTTATAATTATATATTTCTGTCCGTTACAATATCTTTCCTTTAATTTTATTTTTAGTTGCGGCTTCATTCGTTTGTGGAACTTTCAACAAGTCTATTAGAGCCATTCATTGTGTAGAGCTCAAAAATTCAATAAACCACGAGCAGTTCGGGAAGCATCGCCACATGGCGATTCATGCGTCTGTATTTTGCACATAGCCTGCACCTAATACTCTCTTACTGTTGGAGACTTTAGTAAGAGAACAAAAGAGAGGAGGAAATGAAGCGGGGGAACTTGGGAATATAGTGCTGCAAGTTCGCTTTATTCTCGTGTGCTCAATTGATTTCTCAGAATAGCAGGCCCTTTACATTCAGCCAAAGTGCTCTCCTTTGATTCCGTCCGCTCTGGAGGCTTCAATAACTGTCGCGAGCAGCTGCGCCCCGTACGAATGCGCAGCGATGATAAAATGTGCTTCATTTTTGGTAGTGCAGTGAAAGTGAACAAAAATTTTTCTGCAAGAACTGATGGATCTGCTTTCGCCAAGGAGACAACTCCAAATCTAAATGCTACACATTCATTTCAGATCACTGCTTCTGTGTATCTTATTTTAGGCGCAGTTTGAGGGAAATTCTGTATGTTTAGACCTTGAGAAGGATACTGACAATGTGCATTTCATGCGTTTGAAATGCGCATATCGGCGATCAAGGAAAGAAGTGGAGCGGATTTATATTACATGGTGGGCAAAACCCTCCATGTATGCTTTTAGGGTTGCAAATACGATTGCAGCGTCTTGCAGCCTTATTCCCATTTTCTCTTCTTCTGTGAAGATTATAAAATTTCACTTGAGTTCGAAATTTTCATTCGGTGTGCTTTAATGCAGAATGACGTTTTCTACCAAGCTTATATATTTTAGCGTAGGTTAGAACAGAACGGAATAAAGTGGAATAAAATCTCTGCTTTTTCGTATCGATGTTCACCAATGGGGTAAGTTGTCATTGAGACTCGGGCTCCAAAGTTCTTTGGCTTGCAACATGTGAAAAAAAATCTATAGGCATCTATGTACTGCTCAAACCATATGTCGTTGCCAGTAGAAGGTTTCCTTATCCGCTTCCAGTAGTTCACTTTTGAATTTGTGGCTTGTGTATGTACTGTTGGTCTTGTCATACGCACCAAACGAATAACTCTGGGTAATCGTCCGATCGCAAGAGCGGCAATAATTTGAAGCAGGAGCGGAAGAAACAGAAGAACAAAAAAGAAGTGGCCCGTTTACTTTTGAACTGCACTTTTCTGAAAGAATCTCACGATGTCCTGCTCGGCACTACTATAGTAATCACAGTAATACTATAGGGCCAGAGAGGGGCGCACAAACGCGGCGCTTATGCACAGCCTAATTTTTGTCCGAAAAGTTCTCGTATTTCTGCATGTGTTTACATAGCAATGAATCGAGAAGCCCTGTAAGCTAATACTGTCAGGCTTGCTCGCTATGTGGTCGCTCAAAAAACAGATTTTCCCACTCGGACGACGTTGTTAATGCGATAGCATTTAGGCTGTCGCCTTAGGAAAAAAAATTCTGGCGTCTCCTTAATGAAATTCAGTGATTGGTCATTTCACGATGACGTCATCTGGGTCACGTGATCCAGGTGACCAGTCACAGAAGCGCCAAATTTGAAATTTCCTATGAAATTCCATGATTGGTCGAGAGATACCACGTGATCTTGTGCCGTCATCGCCGTGGGAGGTGCCAGGATCGCGAGCGAACTGCCCACCGTTGCCAAATTCCGTGTAGTTGCCAGCTGCCCACCGTGGCGCTGTGCATGAGCCTTACTGGAGCTCAGGTAGAGTAACGTGGGTATCATGTCCCGCCGGTAGCTGTGATTTAAACAGCCACCTGCCGCAGCTGTGGCGCATTATTTAAACGCTGCACCACTGCGCCAGTAGAGGTATGAGCAGTTCCTGCGATCTATGAATGCAACTCAGATGGTCATCACGTCATCAAAACCGCGTGACCACCTGTGGATCAGTCATAATGCACCGCCAAAGCAGAAATGGGAGCACCTCCACAATTTGTAAGTTAGACCACCCTCGAAAATTTTCAAGGATCCTCAACATTTTGGAAGTAGGCCCACATCAGAAAATAGATTAAGGTAGATTAGTCGGTATGATTTGTATAATCACATATGATAATCCAGTAGAACCTACTCGAACATTCTTGAAGGCAATTACTGATACATGCCATATAAGGGCAATTAGTAGAAGTGGTTCCATCCAGAATTTTGGCAGAAAGATCGCAAGACGAACATTAGACACCCATTGTAGACACCACACAAGGCATCCTTATTGCTATCACATTTTCTTCTTTAAGAATGAGGTTAAGAAGGCCCTTATTTTTTTTTTCTTGCATGTGTAGATTCTTGGCTTGAAGGCATGACTATCCTCTCAACCTGGAACGCTTGACTGACACTTGCGCAAAGCTCCGTAATGTCTTAAGGTGGTAATAAAGCAGTCGTTACAAGCCTGCAACAAATCTGCAAACTGCCAACCTCACGTTCATGCTCGACCAAAGATGCAGACTGCTGCACGAAAGCGCGCTGTTAGTTCAGAAGCTGCCAGCGAATAATTTAAACAGCATTTCGCTTCCACGGTACTCTTAAAATTAAAGCGACGATTTTTCTGCCAATTTTTCTGCAAGTGCAGACATGAAAGGAAGCTCTCATAAAATCATTAGGCTCGATTTTTTTCATTTTCCATGCATGTTTGTCACCCCTCGATGTTTCGAGTGACTGTTTCAGGTAGCAAGAGAGTTATGTGTAGTGCAGTGCTATAACTTCACGCGTGAGAACATAGCTCTCTGCTCGTGGCGCGCACCCACGCAGGCGTGGCCGCACCGTTCGCTGGCGCACGCCATCCGCTTCAGGGCGCGAGGAGCTAATCAGCGCAGCGACCGAAGTAGCAACCGTTAATCAATTTCGCGCTAATCTTCCTTCCGGAGCGCCGCGTGACCTACGCGACGCTCTGGCCCGGGCCACGGTTATGCCCTCTCTTCCTCTTGCCGCTCCCCCCCCCCCCCCTCCTCCTCCAGCCGGACCGGTGCCTAAGGCACGGGAACGCCGAGTACTCCACCTTCTCCGGGCCTCTCTCTGTCATCTTTCTCTCATGCGTGTCCTCGCAGTCACCCCCAAGGGACTTCCATGCAGTAGCGATTACACTGAGATCCCAGGGATATGTGCTGCCTCTGTATATGGCACCTCGTACATGTATACACAACTTGTGAGAAATACAGAGCCCAAGTGCTTTACTTTCTGGCCAGTGCTGTGTGGCCCGTTATGCATTACCAGCGTAGCAGATCTCTTGAAGGTAAGATGAACTCAAGTCCTCATCCCACCGAATAGTAGTACTCCCACGGACGCTACTAGAATCGCAATACACGCCTTTGAAGAGAACACCTTTAGACCTCTTACCTGTGACAAAGGCTGTGACCGGTTGTAACCCATGCTTTTCCTGAGCCAATGCCCACCTATCTAAACTAATCGGGAGCCGTATTCTGTGCGGATGCTTCCCTACGTCCATTTTTTTATGATTCCCCACATTTGCTCAAGGTTCCGTGACGCTGGAGTCTATAAATGTTTCCACACAAGCTGCTGTTAACGGTGTGTTCGAAGCCTCCTTTGCTGAACACCTCATCTATGTACCTTTGTCAAACAGGGCAGATTCTTTTTCAGGTTTTTTTGCGGCAGTCAGAATGGAACAGCCACGTGATTGTTCGTTTATATGAACAGTTTTGTTTAGCCCCACAGATTTCTGTCATCCAAAACATTTTATAATCCGACTATATTGCAAGTCAGTTTTTTTCTCCTTTCTTCGTGTGCTTCGACGCCTCTGTGGTTTCAGTTTATAGAGGAAATAAGTATTGACGCTACGATTACTAAGAATGCAACAGAAAAATAAAAAAAGGCTTTTGTTGCATAACGGGAGTAGTGCGGACTCAGACTGGCGCCGCATAAAATATCTAGTCAGAAGCCTTCTGTTCCACATTTGATGAAACATTTCATCACGGTAGCAGGTCTAAGTAATATTAAAACCTAGGCAGTTCCCGCCATCATGGCATTCCTCAATAGTACATGCATCACTGAAGATGTTTAGTTGTAGCACGAGATAGCAATAGTACTCGTAGTGTGATATTGCGGTGCTTTAGCCGATGGAGGCTCAAAACAGAACATTTCGTTGATCTGCCTCATGTGAGGTCAAATTTGGCAGCGTCAGATATGAGAGATTATGACGGCATTTTGCATAAACCGTGAAGTGCCATCGATTTGCGAAGGAAGTTCAGTGCTGTTGAGGATAGCGTATTGAATTTAATCAACACAGCATTTATTGGTTTGTGACACTAGATAACGTTACATTCATTACATCCTGCCTCTTCGACTGTAGCTCCCAGTGTTGTGCGCCAATATTCGAATGGCAATACAAAGATGAAAGGAAAAATTAAGGTTAGTCGGAGGTGATAAGCACCTATCATTTTTTGCTGTAAATATCTACAAATAAAAATAATAGTTTTTACATGAGGTGCTGCAGGATATACACCACATGTTTCCAACCTTGCCTACTATATATATATATATATATATATATATATATATATATATATATATATATATATATATATATATATATATATATATATATATATATATATATATATATATATATATATACATATGTATATATATATATATATATATATATATATATATATATATATATATATATATATATATATATATATATATATATATATATATATATATCACACACGTAGTGTATAGACTTTCTTATCTACTATATGTGTGTCACTTGTTCTTAAACGCTTTTACGCAAAATCAACCTGGCTGAATTTTCACTCTGGCCAGCTCTATATTACGTTCACGTTGATATCCATCTGACCTGGCTTAAAAGCTTTGCACTTTGTGGCTGGACGTTTCCGGTGCCAAGCCCGCTGCACGCAATTATGGATGAGCGACTATCACTTCTTCCTCCCTCAGACTGGCCCTTCGCACCGTTCCGCTTCTGGGATTCGCTCGGCCAACCCCCAGCGGTGGCGAGATATCGTTTCTGGCCAGCCAGCCGGAAATTCATCAAGAGCTCCGCTGATGTCGAAGCGGCGTGTGCAACGACTCTCGAAATTTAATTTATCGCTTCCTGCGAGAGCGCCCCGACCAACCTCCAGTCTGTCCGCTTTTGGAGTTGAATCTTTTCGGTGATTTTATTTGCGTCATTTTTGTATTTTTGCATATTTTCTTTTACTTTTATACTTCAGAGCGTGGAGTTTGGTTTAGCTTTTTTTCGCTCTGCATTGCTACTCCAAACGAACTGCTACACCTTTTGGTTAGCTTTCTTTTCGTGAGAGGTGAAGGGTTTTATTAGAATTTGCAAAGCGGCGTCTCAATTTTGCTGCGTACGGATGTTTAGCTTGCGGCTATTCCTTATGATGTCTGCTTTCTTGAGGACGGTGTAAACGTGCTGAATGGTTTTCGAGTGCAGATTCCGCTATAACTGTATTCCGCGACGAACAACTGTCTCTAAATGTTCAACATCGCGTATTCGATTTCTGTCATCTTAGCAAGTAGGCACAGGCATCTTCTCAGAAGTACTTAAAAGCGCTGTTTGTGAAACCGTGGATTTTTTACTCTCCAACTGCGCGCATTATTTTATCAATGCATTAAGTTTCCTCTGCAAACTGGAACCAGAAAAGGCTGCTTGGAGAGGCTCCTGAGTTTTCACTAACTATGCTTCACAGCAAATGCACCTACGTACACACAAGATCTGCACAGTGCCGAGATCAATACTTATGACTCAGCAGCTGCTCTATTCCTGTCTCCGCTATCGCATTTAGCGGTTCACCGACATTCTTGAAACTACTGCACCCTTATTGGCTGAGTCGACGTATTTTTCGACCATGGAGTTATTTGCGCCAATTTTCATGCAGGTGAATGGATTATGAAGTAACTTAAAGCTGAATATAAGCAGGTGAGTCAGGTTCAATTCATTGAATCTCTAAACACAAAAAAAAATCCATGTGAGTGGACCAGCTTGAACACAAAAGATTCGTTGGAGTGGATTTGCTTGAACTGAACAAATATAGCGAAACACAGCTGAATGCGACACTTTCGTTATAGCCTTTGTCCAAACCTTTGTCCAAACGTCTGACAAGTTACATGTTCCTCGCCTTTAAAATCATGCCTTCCTCATATTTCTCCCAACGATCGAGACGATATACTGCATCATTGCTGTTGTGTTTTCCCACGTCTTGAAGTTGTGTAGCACGTTATGGAACCTGACAATACCACTTTCTCTTTTTGGACTAGGACGGGGCTGCTTATAAAAAATTGGAGAAAAACAGGAACACTTTAGGTACAACTGCTGCAGCTGTTTGGAGTTATCAATGTAAAATGCAGGGCCTATATTTTGCTGTACAGCAGTTATACTGAGCACTCACGTGTACCGCATCCTCCGTCAGGCGGCCTCCTTTGTTCCTCTCGCTGCTTATTATCCACGAAATAAAAGAGAGAAATCAGCACTGACTCGACCTTCGGCTACTTGAGCAAGACTGAAATCGCCTTTAACATTTATCGTGATCACCACCTCAAGCATTCTGTGCCTCACTCCGCTCTGAATCGCCCAATCGTACTAGGCATGCTTTAGAGATTCACACAACATACCGTCAGACGTGGGGTTCGTGTGTCATTGCAGGCATCCTCGGTTAAAATCGTAACCCGTCCGATCAGGACAGGCCTGCCGTCGAGCGTTTCATGTGGATGTTGAGAGGAGTACTCGTTTGGTTACATTAGGTACAGATGAGCCTGACTTAGGAGGGCAATGTATTTACATCTTCCTACACTGTTAGCTGGCTCCTTAAAGGGTTGACATTATGTAAAACACCAAGAAGGAGTCCGGGCTGGTTTTTGAGGGACTGTCTGGTAGGGTTTCACAAAGCTCAAGGCTCTCAATCACACACACCCCGACTCGTGTATGCGTCCTGCATGGGATATAAGCTCACGATTGGAGAGAACGTCATGTTCATCTTGACGCGCGGTCGCGGCCATGTGTACACAGCTAAGTAGCGTTCCAAGGCTGTTCCACGCTGTCATTGTTCACACATGCACATGATTACTTTTTCGCGCTGTTGATGCCGCGCAGACAGCTTCTAGAAAAAGGGTTCTTCGTTCTCATGTCTCGGCATGACGATTTCGGCATAATCCCTGCAGTGCCATGCCGTACGCGCCTTGCGAGATTAGGTACGTCTCGTAGACTGCTTGCCCTTGAATCCCATCTGACTGGCTCTCGAATGCAGACTTCATCCGGGTCACGTCGGGCGCAGACTCAACTTGGGCGGCTTCTTGTTGGTACAAGATTCTTTTGACACCCCAGTTTTTCTGTATTGTCTTCTTTTGTATGCAGTGATGCTTTGTCGGGTTTCCAAACAAATAAGTGCGTTTTTTTTGCCTAATTATACGAAAAAAATTTTCGCGAAAAGTGTTTTTTTAGGTACAGTGTGAAAATGAAATGTAACGCATGAATTTCTTAAATTCTAAGCGTCTGTTTTTTCATGCGCGTTATTTCTTCCTTTGCAAGCCCAAGTTATTACTGCACGTGTGTCCTCGTGAGTGTGCGAGAAGAAATACTAAAATAATTTTGATAAATGAGGCTGTACCCAAAGGGCGACGAGCACGTACGTTCCTTCGTCGCAAAAGGCCATTTTTTTTCGGGGCTCAATTTGGACGCCAGTGCAGGACTGAACTCCCTCGCAAAAGAAAATAAATGAGAATAAAGAGGACCTGCGCTACTCTGAAAAAGGTGTCGAGACCGGCTTTTCGTCTCTTTTGGCACACTCTTGTGGGCGCATATCAAAAGTACAACAATGAATGAAAACGCGCTGTCATATAGGCAAAGTAGATCTGCATTTAAGGCTACGTATACGGCCGCGTCCGAAATAAAGAACGTCAAAATCCTGAAATGCGAAGAGAAAGCTAAGCCAGGGAATAGTTCACGGGGAGAAAATAAAGAGAAGAAAAAAAAGGTGAACTTCTGCCCCGCTCTACCGGAAAGATCGTTGACATAGGCTGGAGCTGATGGCGCGAGCAAGATGGATGGAGCGAGGTTTTGGGGAGCGTGCGGTGCACGGGTCGTATGAGATCCGCGCCAGTTTGCATTTTTTTACATCTATCTCATCGAGGTTTGTAATTTCTCTGCATTGTTGGAATTAGTTTGTTCACTTTTTTCCTCTAATGACGGCTGATAATTCGAGCGTTGACTACAGTGTTCATCGCTGTTGGCTCCAGACTGTTTTCTTTCGTGCATCCATTGTACTGAGTGCAAGAGTTGGAAAGTCAGCTTGGTAAAGGAACAAGCAGACATTCGTTAAGAAGCAGCCACGTTGGCTACTTCTCTGATGAAATGATAGCCAAAATGTGGTTAATGATTTTGACGGTTCCCGTTATGCTTAGCTTCTACATTCTAGTTACTCCTCCTGGATGTGAGGATATCACGCAAGAAAGGGAGGCTCTTTGAAACGCCGCTTGTCGTACGCTAATGAACATGGAATTATTTCGAGAATCTGTGACTGCGAGAAATTTTCTACTAGACGCAATTGTGTATCCAACTAGGCTGAATCTATTATGCTGTCGAAGGCGTCGAGATTTTGGGATTACTCCCGTCGCATCCTGCTTGTCTCTAAAGTGCTGAGACTACGTTGGTGAGCCTAAGCACAACCTAATCTCATCGGCCTAGATGAGATGAGTCTAGATTGATTCCCGTCGACTTGTGTCGTGGTAGGCTCAGTGACGTTTATGTAAGACTTATTTTTTAGCATCATGCAAAAAATTAGATCGCACCTTTACTTTGTTAGGTATGATTAAGTTGCGCAGCAAAAAAAGTCGAGTAGGTGAGGAGAGTAATATTTATAGAACATTATGGTACGGTGTCTCGACCACGACAGGCATTGCCTAATACCATGGGCAGGCATTGCCTAATCCCGTGGACAGCTATGCGTCGTTAGCTTAGTGGTTAGGGAGCCTCGGTCCGACCTCTCCGCAACGACTTCAGACTCTAGTGCCGGCGCCCTTTGTTTGTATATATGTTGTCCACGTTAATATGACAGCGTTGTATGCTTGTTAACTGATTTTCTGATATGCTGACACCTTTTATCGGTCGAGATAAAGACCAAAGTACGAAATGCTTCCTGTGTGTATATATGATTAAAATAAAATACACTGTATTCTCAAGCCACGATGGTGATATTTTGATGCGTAGTTAATTGTCTACAGAACTTTCCTATGCTCTAAAGGATATGGCCTGCTTCAGGGGTTAATTTTTGGTAAGCATAGATTTTGTAATCCTGTAAGTAATTCCAAGATTTAACGCATAACCCGGATTTGGTCATGTTCGTTCACAATTCCAGAAGGGCGATGATTCTATGCTCCCTTTATACACTAACTGATCTCACGCATAAGATCTCTCTATTTCGTCTGAGGTTTTTTTTTTATATAGCCGGTCGCATATTGTCCGATACTTGTAAACGTAGCAAAGAGGCATTAACTGTTTTTTGCTCTTTCTCTCTGATCACATATTTTACGGACAGGCATGCCGGTGAAATTAGGGCCGCTATACACGCTGCCTCTTGCACACCCTAAGAAGCCTCGTGACGAGAGCTGTAGCAATGCCGGTGCAATCAGAGAGGTTCTGGCGGCGTCTCTTTTTCAGGTCCGGTATGCCGACCCTTCGTTAAGTCGCGCGGTCCTTTGTCGGCGATCTCTTTGTCGCAAGATTCTTTGCAGCTGCGTGCAACGAGGGGCGGGCAACAAGAAAGAGGGCACACGGCGCACTTACTTTGGCTGGTTTTCTCGATTGCTTCCCGCTTCTCGTTACCATGGCTTATTGGTTAGCGCATCTTGAATCACTCCTCGAATCACTTGAGCTTCGGCGTGCTTGTGTATGCGTGCTTTGTGATCTCGTTCAACTCAGACGGCTCTCCTTTTACGCTTTTGCTTACTTGCGACCAGCGGCAGAAGGCACAAGGGTGCAAAAAATGCGAGGGGGATAGAGGGGGAGGGGGGCCTTGCTTTTGGTAAGAATTGCAGAAAACCTTCGTAGAGTTCTCTTTTATTAAGATCATTTTTGGTCACTCTTTGTTCCGTTTCTGAAGTGTCTTTCGTCGAAGTGAAACGCAGGGCACGTAACTATCTCTGTGCTGTAGACTAGCTTGTTTGCTCGTGCTTTCCGTGGTACGTTAGCAGCGAGGTGGAAGAAAAACGCCACTCGAAACCTAGCGTAGAGTTGTGTTTCTTGCTCTTCGCACCGCTTGTGCATTGTTCAGCAGCCACAGTTTTTATCACGTGTCGGGGCACGAAGTTCGTAACCACCCTGTTATTTCCCGCAGCCACTGCATTTCGCGGAATTCTTTCCAGCGTTATCCGGTTCACCCAAGGCACAATTACTTACCTAAATAAGGTACCTTATGGTGAAATGTCACTAGAAATGCCTTCCGAAGAGAATAAGCTTGGGCGTGTTGGTAATTCGTACCTAAAGGGATACTGAGCAGAACTCTATCAATTTTTTTAAAAGCAAAATCTGATAGTTAGGCATTTCATGGCTTTGTTGCCGCTTTTCTGGGAGCGAAAGATGCATTTATTTCAAAGAAATTTGAATTCCAAGTTGAAAAAGTTTTTCCCGCCGCTTCGATTCAAACTCGATAACTCTTATGACGTCACGGAGAACTCTTATGACGTCATAGGACGGAGTGACGTGAAACGTGACGTAAACGCAGACTCCGTGATTTCTGACGGTTAGCGGTGCGGTCTAGCAGCTGCCGAAATGAAAGCTACCGCCGCCGCATGTTGAAGGCATCTATCGGGGGTCGCTACCGTCGCTTCGTTTACTTTTGCACCGGCGTCTTGCCAGCGTTACGATGGATCCCGTTCCCGAGCCCGACGACGTAGTTCTCGCAGAAACTTCGGCCTGCATTTCAGCGACCTCAGCCCCACAGAGCGTGCGATGATTTTGAGGGAGCACGGTTAGGTTAGGCGCCGGCGGGTGGTTTTCCCCTTCCGCAGTGAGCAACCGTTGCAAACTAAATATCATAACTCCAGTGCGGGGAGTCGCGAGGGGCCAGGACAAGGTCGGCGCGTTGCGCCCATAGGATGCTGGCCGGGGCTTTGGGGCCAACGGATTGTGATTCCTTGAACTGCGCGGTTGCACGGTGCAGCAGGCAGCGTCGAGGTCTCCCATCGCTGCAAGGGCCAAGTTATTTATTTATTTATTTTTTGCCACAAAAAGCGGATGGGTGCTCAAGGGCGGTCGCGTTTAAAGTTGGCGGCTTGAAACTAAAGCCGACGCATGACGCTTCAACGGATTCCGCTGGATCCAACTGGTTCTCTGGATCGGGCTCTCTCGCCCACTTGCATGTACCTTCAGATGTGTACTGTGAATGGATTAAATTAGCCGAGAGCTCGAAAAGAACAGTTCCGCCCAACTGCCGAAGCTATTGAATTACGTCACAACTCGCCGAATCAGTCTGGCCGGGCCGGCGGCGGCTGGCGCACTTGGCGCGAAATAGAGACATGCTCCAAGTCTCCGCCTGTGCGGTCAGAGTGTGCCGAAGCCGCCGAACTTGTCGGCGGTCAAGTGCAGTTGGAGTATAGAGGGTCTCGCTTTGGCTGATGTGACGTCGCCATGCAGCACGCGCGTGCGCGCGTCACGCCGGAACATAAACGCGCCTTAACAGAGCCTGCGCCGCTAACCGCTAACCAACGTATTCGGTGGCGCCATCTATGGGAGCCACTGAAACCCCCCGCACACTCACTGAATAAAAGAAAAAAGTCTTTTGCCGAGGATCGGAATCGAACTAGGGCCTTTGGCGTTTGAGGCGCAGACGCTGCCACTCCGCCACAACGGCTTGAGGTATAACTATCAATAAAGGCGCATCTAGTGAATGCACTCTTCCGATGCAGAAATCTCCGCGCTTTCGCTAGGTATATCCTGGCCTAACAGAGCTATGCCATCAGCAATGTTTCTGAACTGCCTTGTACCTTGTCTCCCGTCCCTAACAAACGATTTCCGTTAAGTAGTTTGAAGTTGACTGGAACAGCCGGGAATGTTTCGCCGGGCGAGCGTGCGCAGACACAAGTACTGCCTTGTACGATTACCGACCATCGTGCCATCATATTTTTTCATCGACCGCGGCGATCACCTGACCAGTCTTAACAAGCTCCTTCAAAGGTTAACTAGTACTTGAAGTGGCACTTGGAGTTCCTCTGTTGATCGACGCTTGCAAATCGAGGCGCGTCGAAAACAAAACCACGGGGCACGCAAAGCTCATAGACGCGAAGCGCCATAACAAATCGAAACTCTCCTGGCCGCCTGGGGCGCCGCCAAGAATCGGTTTTCTTTGCTTCCAACATTCAGGTTGTCTTTTGTCTGCCTTCCTTGTGTGATAAAAAGGCACTATCGGTTTTAAAACAAAACTTACTTCAATATTGAACCGCGCAAACTTCCTTTGTCAGCCTCAGGGATTCGCGGTTATTGTAGGAAGGAAAATTCCTCCAAAGTGGCGTCTCTTGTCCTATGACGTCACCACGCTTGTACTTGCGGGATTGGCCTGTGGCGGCGATACCTGTATTTTTTGTTCTTGCTATTTTCTACCTTACAAGAGCTTTGTTTTCAGTAAGAGCGGCATTTTTGTGATAAGGAGCTGGTATTCTATCGATACAAGCCAACTTCAGTTTCTCCTCAGTGTCCCTTTAAGAAACGACAGCGCGCAAAAGGATATGAGATGGTGTCGTCCAATACCGTTCCAAGCCTTTCACCCCAGAAAAGGCGAGCACCAAGTCCAGCGAAATCGTGTACCGACTATAAAACTGGCGGGTGGGGGCACTCGCTAATGCCAAGCGGATGCTGCACCATAGGGTCATCGCTTCGGTCAAAGAAAGGGCCAGAAGTGGCCTTTATCGCATGGATCGGGTTTAATTAGTTTGACGGCGGTACGAATCACTTTAACTTTCAACGCAACGGCTGGGTCGAAGGCCCTTCTTCCAAGCATTTCACCCCAATAAAATCAACCACCAGGCCGATAAAAATATCGCGCCCATTAGAAAATCGGCGGGTACCCGGCGGTAGCGAGGATCAAATCTTGGTGTGCTTTCGCGGTATTGGTTTGCAATTACAAAATGCCTGCTGACGGCTTTCTGCTTCTTTTTTTTTGCCTGTAAAGCGTACTCTGCCTCAATATGAGTGTTGCTGTGGCAAAGCAAGTTTCAGCATCCCCGGTATGGGTATTTTATGGCGAGGGAGCTTGGGACGCATTTATGTTTACCAAGTTATATAACCACATTTCAATACAATAAGCATTCAGGTAGATATTTTGGTGCCTAATAATATGTGAGGACATATATGATTAGAGAAACTAAAGATTGGACTGCATAATGTGTTTTCGTGCGCCAATGGCACTTTTAATATTGAACTTACACAAGATCCAGGTATTAGAGGATCAGGTCCGAGCTTTTACTGCTTCACTTTTATTGAGAACTTTAATCCGATAATTTCAGCGTGCACGAGAAAAACACACAGTATAGAGTCTTGCCAGCGAGGACGGACCACATTTTTTTCTCGAGTGGCGACAACGCATGCAAAACGACGTCGCGCTGCTTTCTGAGTGCGTGTGATCGGACGTAAGTAACTGGGGAAGGAGTGTTCGTTCGTGTCCTTGCATACTAATTTCTCTGCGCTCGAGAGATCTTCACGGGCGGCAGAAATTAGTCTCAGTGCGATAAGGAGACTGAAGCCGGGATAATGCAAGGAAGCAAGGCGACGGCGAGTGAGCTGTTAAGTAGGTGGCACCATTCCTTGCGGCTATCCTCTTCGTGCTCGCTGAACCGATCGCGGGCCGCTTGGAAACAAGAAGTGGATAGGGAGAGGGGATATCCGCGAGGCGTGCACTTCTGGCGGGAACAAAAAAGGAGCCGTGTGTGATGTGACGACGAGGGACGAAGATTAATAACGCGGCGGTGGTTTTTATGGCTGGCGTGTCGTCACTGGAGCTCGGGTGCTCACGCTACATGCTCTCGATGTACGTGAGCGCACTGCATAATCAGAATAGGATGTTTGGTTCTCTTTCGCTGTTCGTGCTAAGGGTAAGTAGGTGAACTAATTCAGAATTGATTATGTATGCGTTGATGAAGCGCTCCTGCTTCAAGTTTAGAGCATTTAAGAGCGAAATATTTCGATTAAGGCTTACGTTCTCAACACATACGAAAAGATGCGTGGTCGCTGTTAGGTTCCGGTTATAGCGCTAACGAAAATTTACTCGCTTCGCAGCTCATTGCCAGGGATTATGAAATATTATTAGCAATAGTGTATAATGAAACCGCGCCGTCTAAACGACAGCAAAGTCCGCCGAATCAGCGTCGTCCCATATATGAATAGGTCATTACCACCCATGTAGAGAGTATTTCCTCAACATTCTCTACAGAACAGCCTTTTAATACTCGGCACTTAGCTTCCCTCAAACTCTAGGTTGCCTCACGCTACTTCGCAGGAGTAAGCACTTACATGACGTTGCATTGCTTTTTTTTTTAAAAAAGGAAGCACAGTCACAGTATTGTGTCTCTTTTTTTTGTCCCGCGTTGTAGCGGATATCGTTTCAATGTCTTCCCAACTAGCTTGCGGCCCCACTCTCCCAAATTACTTTCGTCAACTTTTGAGTTCGTTTTATCGCTCTCATGCGAGCCTACGGTTGCGTCGCAGGCTATCCATGAGTGGTCACCAATGAATCAACGAAGAACTTCTATTTTTTACTAATGGTCTTGGCGGGCTTGGTGGGTAGAACCCCTAGTCCAGGACCCCTGCGGCTGCTGCGGCGACACAGGCCCTGCCTGTCAGTCCACTTTGATCTTCCGGGTGGTCGCAAGAATGTGGTGTCTCCCACAGTTGCGTTGTAACGTTTGGGGATGCTGCTGCCTTCGAATTTTTTTACATTTTACGGCTAATAATACAGAAATGCTTTCGCGCAGCAATGTTCACGCGATAGCTCAGTGTCGCAGAAAAGCTGGCGTCGGCGTCATTAGCTGAGCACAAAATCTTCGAAAAATTCTGATAGGAGCGATCTGAGGCCAGGTGGGCCACCTAGGTCACGTGACCTTGTGATATCTTCACAACCTGCCCGCCGGATGGTGAGCAAAGTGCGAACCATGCCAGGTGGCATTTAAATTAACAGTTGGTCGCGAGAGGTTGCACGGGAAAAGCAGCCTGGCTCGCACAAGCCCTACCGGTGGTAGAATCTACCATTGCGGTGCATTGGCGCATTGCTTAACCGCTGCACAGCTGCGCCAAGAGTGCTTTGAGTACTCCCAGGTATCCATGAATGTAAAGCATAGAATGACTAATTCCACATATAGGGGCATTAATTCATTAACGCTACCGCGTCATAACCTTAAGGCGGAGGTCAAGTGTCCCCTGCAGTTTTCCCTTTCTTATTCTGCTAATTTACAATGTACGAAGACTGTTTACGGGCAGCTGCTTTTTGCATTTTTTTTATGGAAACGTCCCGACTTACCCTTGCATTGTTGTTCGTGTTGTTTTTTTTATTTTTGAACATTAATAATTGCACCCCGTTTTTTTCTCGACGTTCGCAATAAAAGAAAAAAACATTGAATTTCCTGGAGGATTTTTTTCTTTCGTATTCCGATTTTAAACTTTCAATCCTGACAATGTGGGGAGACTGAATGCTAACACATCCGACATGGATGCACGCCAGAAGCACGCGCTTCTTCCAAGACAACAAACGCGGACGGCTCGAACGCACCACGCTGATGTTTCTTGCTCAGTCGCATCAGAGCCCAATGTACGGGTGGGCACGCTCGGCTTCCGAAACAACCATCGAGGAGAAACGCCGCCCGCTCTTTCTTCTCCTCTCCGCGATCTTTTTCTTGCCCTTCGATCCACGTGCTCGCGCAAACTGTGGTACAGCTGCGCTCACGACCGTGTTCGCCTGTTTGTTTGCGCACGTGCGTTTCTATAGCTACGTGTCACTTGTTTACTCTTTTTGATTTTGGGCGGCGCCGCCATGTGCGGCGGCATTTCGTCCAGCCGTCGCCGGAGATTTCGACCTTCTCTGTACCTGAGGAGATTTCAGCGCTGATCGGTTTGGCGTTGCGTGTCGATTTTACGGATCACTGCGTACCTTTCCGCTGGCTGCGCTTTGACTGGCATCGACTGCAATCGCTGGAGATGGCAGCTGCCTGTTGCCTTCTAGCTCGCTGGCGTCGCGACCTTCGCCTCTCTTGTCTCAGGGGTGCCTTCATTACCTTGTTGCACCTGTTTATATTCGCGCTTCTACTTTTGTTACATTCTAAGGTGGCCTTGTGTGAAATTTCGCCGAGCTATCGTTGACAACTTTAATTAAAAGACAATTTCAAGGGCCCTTCTTCGGAAGATGGTAATAAAAACCTTGCTGCTGAAGCAGCATCGTCAAACATTGAAAACGAAGTCATGTAGAACATGGTATTGAGCCGGTGTGTCGTTTTTCGCAAATTACTCTGTTTTCAACGTTGATGCTTCTCTGTTGTCGTATTTTAGTTGTTCTACTGTGTTCTTCGTTAATTGTTCTTTTGCAGTCTCCCGAAATTTTTTAATCGACCGGTCTCTTCTCTACACTGAGAAAGAGGGAAATTAATGCCAGTCGTGTGTATGCGTGTTTATCAAATACAACGGACATTCTTCGCGCTTTGGAATAAGTTATTTTATCTTATTTTTTAGTTGTGCGAACTGCGCAAGCCCACAGCTGTTACGAATGGGTTGAATGTTTTTTCGAGCTTTCAACATTGCTTTTACAAGTGATTGCCAGAATTTTTTTGTCATGCCTGTGTAGTCCGAGTGGGGCCAAGGTGAATATATTAACGATTATTCACACAAAATCGGGTAGTGTATCGGTTTGCATCCGGCGAAGAATGGGTCGGAACGCGTATTGTATGAACTGGACAATATTATTTTATATATTGCTTAACTTTCCAAACTAGTTTACGTTTAGACTCGCGCAATCCAGTTCGGCTTTCGCTTCCGCCATGTTAGAGCCAGGTGCACACAACATTCCAATGAGCAATGGGACGACGGCCAGGGCGTTCTTAACACAACAGTTTTTAAGGTGAACATTTTTCAGTGAATTTGCAGTAATAGGACGTATTAATATTTTTTTAGCTCCTACTGTTAGCTAATTTAGGGAAACATCGTCCGAAACCGCGTGGAACTTAAGACCAAACATGAAAGCGAGCCTAAGGTTGAACGTTACGCTGAACATTTTCGAATTATTCCGAAATTTTCTGCCCAAACGATATGGAGTGCAAAAAAAACGAGAACTTACAGCACGTGTAAGATACTCGCAGTGGTCGAAGGCCGCGGCACGTCCAGCAGCGAAAAGACCGGCAAATACCCGAGTACAGCTACCACCTCTGAGGCACCCCAGAATGTACTCACTTTTCCTGCAATACATTTTAAGCTCACCGCTAATCTCGCCGAAGAGATCAGCTGCAATTTCTATGCGTGACATGGTATGAATACAATATTCTCGAAGCTCTCATATAAAGTTGAAGACGTTGGATATCTAGAATGCAAACAGCATAAGTAATAGCTTTCAGCTTTTTTGTTTTCATTGTTTTTTTAGTGTCGCTGCACGGGTTTAATTGAGAAAGAGCTCGAACAATGGAAGGTAGCGCACCCGAAGTGAATTCTACTATTTTTCTTTTCCAGTAAAAAAAAACGCTTCGCAAAACGTTATACAACTAATTCACAGCTATGAAAAATCGCGTACGAGTTGTTTGTTGCCATCAAAGTTAACTAGAGCGATCAAAACATTCACCATGCACGATCACTCATTGGAAGAACAGAAGACGAATATAATATTGTGTGAAGTGCAAAGTTGCCTCGGACGCGCTGCGTTGTCAGTGACCTTTCTCCTAAGAATCGAAACATCTGTGAATGATGAAAACGCCGCACTGTTTCCCTCTTCGGGACTCAGACGTCGGGTTTTGTCCTGTGTGCTTTTGCGCACTGCCGGTAGCGATTTACGCCGCCTCGCGTGTGAGCTCGCGAATAGTCTTATAATTACAAATGGCGCTTCGATCGGCAGCTTGCATTCTGATCAGGGGGCCCGTAATTACGGCGTCGCCTTTGTTTGCCGGCGCAAACCTTGCGCGGCTGCTTCCGCATTGGTAGTCCGTTCCCGGTACGTTCGCCAATACTTTCGTGCTAGGCTGGATTGTAATGCCCTGAAGGTGCTCATTTGGCGACACCATCAATTATACGTACACTCTCGCGTTTGTAGTCTCGCCAGTTTATATCATATTACTTTTGATGTGATACTTTTCGGGGGAGGGTGTCTGCGAAGAACTCTATCGTTGGTAGCTTTGGCGTAGTACAAGGAAACTGAATACTGTGAAGTGCACCTGCTAATCCATGAGAGTGTTTTTCAGTTTGGTAATGGAATTGGTTCTCGCAGGAGTGTACTGTCGACGTCAAGTGAAACGCAAACAGCGAAACGTCGTCCTTAGTTGAGGGAGTCTGAATACTTGCTCAGTTGATTTTCACTGAGATGCGTGGAGGGCTCTCTATTGCTCGGTTAATTAGTCGCGCTTGTATATCTCTCCACCAGGTAATAAATAATTTACGTTTTTTGCGTCCGCTATTCAATTGTCCTGGTCGCCTTTCCTTTGAAGCTGATAGGATATTTTTTGTAAGCTTGCAATCAGGGTGGACATTGTCGCTTCGGCCCTCAGAAGTTGTCGCTCTAAAACGGCAAGAGGGAAGTTGTAAGGGGGGGGGGGGGGGGGGGCGTGGAGGTGAAACAGTTCTCGCTGCTACTTTTTATTTTTTATTTTTTTTTGCTAGGAGGTTGAACGTGAGTACGTTTTTACGGCGTTCTTGTAGTTTAGGTTGGGGTGGGGTAAGCTATGTCAGCTTTCGTTCTATAATACGAAATGAAATGCCTGAAACAAGAACTCAGCATATGTGCCGGCTAATATCTGTGAGCGCGTCACAAAAGACATCGATGCATTCGGCGAATTAAAGGAAAAGATGGCATCCTGACGCAGCGCTGTTTGTCAGACTCCACTCAACTTGTTGGAAATTCGTTTTCAAAGCCTTCTTTTTGGAATGGCAGTGTTGAAGTCACTGGCTTGAGCCAGCCTATTATCGGACTGCTACAGGGCCGTTAGTAAATCCGGTCTTGGAGATGTGGCGCGAAGAACTCCCGAGACCTTCCCGCTTTTTTCTACCATTTCAGCCCATTTGAATCTCAGAGCGCGAATGAGAAGACGGAGCTATGCTAGGACGCTCGCTTCTTTCTAATTAGCTGCTAGCCCCAGTTTCGCGCCTGCGTCCTTCCTATCGGCGGGTGCCCTCTGTCCGGGCTCGCGCGGGAATTGGCCCTCGCTTTGGCAGTCTCCGCTCACCTTAACTCATTTCCTCCAGTAAGCCCCGTAATTAGTTCGTCCCTGACGGCGAAAAGAGGAAGTGGTAGCAACCGAGTGACGAAAGAAACGAGAAAGGAAGGAGGCAATCGTTTAGACACTGCGCGGGACGAAAACCAGAACCCGGTGTTGGCGGTTAATTCACTGGGCTTCAAAACTGATTCCGATTCTTAGAAAAAAAATCAGGTCGAGCGATGCTGTTAAAGCGGAAGGAGAAATACCTCTCCGCGCTTGATGGGTTTTGCATACTCGAGTGCTTAGCAAACAGGGAAATGCCGTTTTATTTCTATGTGTGAAAGAAAGCGGGCCACATTTGAAGAAATGCATAGAATGTGCTAAACTTGCGACTGCCCTGCCAGCACCAAAAGGGCATCGCAAAAAAAAAACGGCAAATGTGAAGCGCTCGAATCAAAGGATAAGAGCGGAAGCCATCAGCACACTGTATGATTTTATCTATGCGTATGTCTTTCAGCTGCCGCTTCGCGACTGCTTGAGAGAGAAAGAGAGAGAAAAAAGAGGAAAATAGTTTTCGCTTCTGTCTGAGTGCTTTGGGAGAAACGCGAAACAAGCTGGAGGTCCGGAGGGGTTCGCAAGATAAACAGCACTAGCCAGAAGAAACTACTTTCTCCCGACTTGGCGGGGCTCCCAATAACGATCGAAAATAAATCAGCACAAATAAGCGTATGCAGCGGCGGAGCTAACCGAAACGAGATAAAAAATTAATCGAGCCAGGACCGAAGGCCTGGGCTAAACAGGCGGCAAACAGGAGATAATTAGCGCGAGTCGGGAAAATATTGCGGAGGAGAACGCTGCGGCTGCAGTGAGCTACAGGATACAAGGCAACGAATGCGGAAGAAAGCCAAGACTGAAAAAAAGAGAAAACACTGTGTTTATCTGAAAGCGGGTAACCATGGCGAATTATCATTTTATTTGAAACGCTGTTTTTATTTTACCTTGTATTGTTTTTATAAGCCTTCTTTCGGTTTTGTTTGCTGAGACCACTGTTCGAGAACATTGTGCCTTATGCCTTGTAGTGAGCCCTGCAGCGGTGAGGTTGGCTGTACGGCCGGGGGCTATTTGCGTGTTTGCATTTTCTTTGTCAGGCCGATAGTCTTGTCTCAAAGGGCGTTTTTTATGGAGCAGAAAAGGGTTGCGGTCGTGTCTTGCAGTGCAGAAAGGAGATACAAGAATGAACACGCAGTAAGTTATGCTAGCTCAGCTAGAACACTCCCAGGAGATCTACGCTCTTGGTAGCTCCCGAAATGCTTCCTACGCCGAAGTTGCCTCATAACGACTTATTCCAGAAGGTAAAAATCAAGAAGCTATCACTGTCCAAAGGGCATGGGTGAAGCATCTGAATGTGCATACCATTATACTCTGTTATAATGTACTTTCACCGACAATTGCCTGTATGCCCGCAAGGTAGGCAAACAGAAGATGTGTGTTGTTTTCCAAGGTAGAAACCAAAATAAAAAGGATTTCCTCGGGATATAGCGCAATGCTAGTGGGAAAAAGGCCCCATGATTTTTATTGAATTCTTGTTGTTGCCTTCGTGACATGGCACGTACCCACGACGGGGGATTGGCCAGTGTTCAGTGGGGAGACCCCACAGAATAGGGTAAACTGGAGGCAAGGTAATGATTGTGCCTTGGGTGAAGTTTACGAGTATATAAAAAGAAAAGCATAAAAAAAACAAAGTATCGGGAGATAATATCTGAGAATTAGATATATGAAAATACCCAAACGCTTTTCTAACTGCGAAATTTTTCAAACAATTAGCAAGTGAATCTGCCGGTCGCTGTTAAGTAATTCTGGAGGTATTCGCAAACTTGATGCAATGCAAAGCCCCTGGCACTCGCGCCGAAAGAGGGAAGGAAGGGAACCGACAAAGTGAGTCCCAACTTTGTAATTGGAATCGAATTGTGGGTTGTTTTTACATTTCTTTTCTACTTTGTCTTCATCTTCAGTAGTGAAAGTTTATTTTTTTTATACGTCTTTATTTCTGCATAAAATAGGCCTAGCCTTGCGGCAGAAATGAGGGGCTTCATGGGGGTGGAGGTGGGGGAGGGGGAGGAGGGCCGGTCTCCAATTCTTCGAAGTGGGGTGGCCCTGTGGTCGGCTCTGCGAAGAAACGGCCAGGCCCTTCTTCTTCCTTGAAGTATAGGAGAAAAGCCCGCCAGAGCCGGAGTGCGTCCGATGATCCGATGTGTAATGGTGGAAGTTTATTTTGCTGTTGACACTAAAGGGGTTGAAGACATTTGCGTTCTGAGAGGAATTATTTTCTTTCTGTTCGAGGATACTTGTTTTATAATGCCCCAAGCGTTCCCTTCGCTTGTACCACATAAGTGCCGTTATGCTAAAATTATTTTCTGATTATTACAACTACATGCCGCTGTTTCTTGAATACAGACCAGTGTGAAGTGTGGGCAAACTTAGGGTTAATTTTTAGTGCCTCAGTTATTTTTGGAAGAGACATGCAGCTCTCACTAAGCCACCCTCGGGACAGGAATTAACAGCGGCTTGGTAAATGCAAAGTGTCCTTTACATAGGGACGAGTGCACAGCAAGTATCATTGTTGAACTAGCAGCCATTAGTAAATAACAGTCTGGCCAACATGAAGTGCTCCTTATTCAGTAGTAGCGTCAGACAGCAAGCTAACTAACAACCGTAGAATCTCGCGTGCTGTTTGAGGGAATAAATACGCTGCTCCTCAAACTAGCATAGCTGCAGGTTTATAATTTTTATTTTCTAGTCATCTTTTTCTATTTTTCGCCTCGCAACAAAACATTATCGTTATTTGAAATTTAGATCAGCTTGGGGCGTGTAGGTATTTTTAGTCTTCAAGGAAAAAATACAACTTGCAGTTTCTGTCACCAGGAAGATGGGAGTGAAGACAGTTTTGAAAGTCTCTTTTTTTCTTTTTTCATGAGAAACAGCAGTTGTTTCTGTGAGTGGCCATTAATTTTTGCGCGCTTTGGATAGGCGCTCACCTCGATAAATATTGCACAAGGACGCGGTTCTATATTATTACCGCCCTTTCTTTCTCTATAAAAATCCCGTAAGGCAAGAAATTGAATCGCATCGATTACTCTTTATGACACTTTCCAATTTCGCTACATCCAAAATTGGCGCGAAAAATTCCCAGCCTGGTGCACGGTGCACTTCTTTGGTTATTGGCGGCCTCTTTTATAAGCGGCTATTTAAGAACACTCATTGTTATTACTTAAAGAAAGGCTGATAAAGTTTTATCTTGATGTACTGATCTGATTCATTGAATGTTCAGAACGAACCAGAAATGAATGATTTCGGCAGGAATTTTCGGAAAGTTCAGAAAAATACCTGCGTGGAATAGGCCTTTTACGAAAATTCATTGCGCATGCAGTGCCGAAACAATCAACACTTTCATTTGTCTCTGCTCTACTTCAACAGTAACAGAACGATAAAATATATTTTCCGAGAATTTGGTACCGCCAAGGGAAAACTACAATATATTCAATGCCTGGCCAAATGGACAACTGCCGTCCTTAATTAAGTTTCCAAAATTCCTTTTTCTCTCGCCAGCTCTACATCTCACAAGCTTTTAGATGAGGTAAAGGCTCAGCATACTTATAAATAATGACCTACTAAGAACGTAAGACAGGAAATTACTCGTTATGTTTTGGTTGACCTAACTTTTATAGTTATTTATGAAGGTGCCACGAAGGTACCCACATTTCGCCGTTTGCCAAGTTTAAGAAATTTTGTCCTAATTGTGGGAAATGCAACAAAACGTTTCATTGCTCGCTATTTAAAAGGAAGAATATATGTATATTTTTAAATTCAACCTCTGGCACAAGGCAGCCCCTTTCGCCAGATAAATTTTGAAAGAGGCGGCCCTTCGAAAATTAATAAAATTGACGGATATTAGTAGGTTCTAATTTTATTTCTTTCTTTGGCAGAGGGCTTGTTTCCGCGTTAAAACTATGCTTGCATTTGTATTTCTGACCACAAAAGTTGCAAAAATTTTGACAAATTGAACTTTAATTGTTTCGTGAAGACGTCCCGAACCGATGTTAAAACTCCAAACCGATCATGTACTAATTTTTTTTCAGTTAAATAATAACTTGAAATGAAGTCCGGACAATGAGGCTGGTGCAGGACTCCATAATCTACATGGCGTGTCAATGTGTGTTTCGAAAACACGCATTAATTGTGTCAAGTTTATGCCTTCTTTATCCTGCAATTTGAAAAATTTTGTGTCTTTTTTTGTCTCTTCTTAGGGTTGGTGTCCGCAGTTCAGGAGTTCGATACAACTCCCAGTGATGCCGAAGTGAACCCTGGGAGCGAGGTGATGCTCGAGTGCAAAGTCCGCAACCGACGTGGCGAGTGCGTGTGGCTCAAAAACGGCTACGCCTTGGGCAAGATTCCGGACAAGTATGACTTCGAGCGAGAGCCGCCAAACGGCGACTGCTCGGTGCACATTAGAAAGGTCAACCTTGAGGAGGACGACGGATCGTGGCAGTGCCAGGTCACGAAGGCCTCGCTACAAGACGCGCCACTCAACTCAAACGTCGTGAAACTCATCGTCAGGGGTGAGTTTTGAATGCGTCTCCTGATAAATGCACGTTTCAGCACTGCATCAGCAACTTATTTCTTTAACTACGAAGTTTCTGAGAAAGCTGTATAGTTTTCCTTTGCAGCCGTACGGTTGCGCTCGGGTGGATGTCAGTTAGTAATTACTCCCTTGTTAGTAACTTATTGTAATTCCTTAATTATGCTCAGGACTAACGCCATGCTTAAGTTCACAGGTCTGCAAAGGCCGTACATAAAATATTTGATTACCCAATTATATATAGCTCTTTTTATTGTGGTTTAATTGGTACATGTTAACTGTGTTTTTCTAGGCCTCATAAATCGTATCAGAAGCGAACTGTCGTTCCGTTCTTTCCTTAATTGTGAATTTTTATCCAGGTGTGATAACTTAAACTTGTAGTTTTTACGACATCCCAAAACGCAAATGGAAAAATGCTGATTAAATGTTAATTTATGCTTCAAACTTCCTTACAAAATTGGGAATATGAAAGAGGCATAACAAAGTTAAGTGGCAACACGTGGAATTTGAATGTCGCCTTGCGCCTTAAAATCTGAAACAGGCGCTTTCCTACTCAGCAACGAATACTAAAGGAGAATGCCATTAAATTATTTTACTGAGAAGCACTCATCATCCTTTCACGATATGGTATTGGGAGACATAAAAGAGGATGCGTATCGACGTTGCGGATACTTACGTTAGACAGATACCATAAGTAACTCGTTTAAACGGCAGTTCTTTCTGATAGTGAGCGCAGTGCCCAAAGTTGCACTGAAAAGAAAAGTATGTACATTACCGTTCTTCGTTTCTATCTACCTGACTCAGTATAGCTTGAAAGGGAGTGTCTATACTTTTCTCTTTTTCAGTGCTCTACTGAAAGCCCAATACGAATAAGAGATTAGTGTTGTTGTGCGGAAATATACGCGGAGCCTTACGTTCGCATGGTGCGAGCAGCACTGAACTCTACCTTTGTGTGTGTGTGTGTATGCGTGTGTGCATTCGAGAGGAATCAGTTTGAAGGCAGTCTACATGAAGGGTGCTGCCTCTTCATAGACTCCTTTGTACATGCATACACGGTGACTGTACATTCATCTTCGAATGATTGAATGCGGAACAAAAAAGTCTTTGATCTCTCTTCTCTCCAAGGCGTACACGTATCCCGCATTAGCTAATGTCCGGAGTACATTTTTAAGTCATTTAAAATTGTTTTGAGAAAACGAGTGCTCCATTTAAGACTCCGCGAATGTAAAAGAAATTCTCACATTTAAGCCACATTTTCTGTTCTGTCTGCTGGAAATGTGGCATTGCCTCAATAACTGTGTGTATGCGGACTGGTGCTCTTTCCAGAAAATTGTCGTGGACTAAGTCAGGGTAGACGCATCCAGAGGAAGGTTAGCGACAACGAAGACATAACGTATGATGCATACAAACGAAAATTAAAGTGCTTTCATGCAGCACTTTCTTTGATGAATGAAGAAAATAGGCAGCGTGCACTAGGTGCGCAAGCTTTGTGAACTATGGATCCAGACCTCGCACTGCTAAGAGGCGGTTATTGGAACGCTTGTCAAGAACATTTCGAATGTCTCAGTACTAAGGTACAGTACTCACGGATTGAAATAGGACATTCGGAGCGCGTGGCCGTCGCTTCATGGAGTGCCGCCCGTAGACGCTCATGAAACCAAGGTGGTGCATTGTGGTATGGCGCGAGAGGGAGAACATCTACAAAGCAGAATTGTTCCTTCCAGTAGCCAATGAGCCGGCCTGTGGTTTACCACATGCCGCGTGGCACTGCAAGGTTAGCGCTCCGAATGTCCTATTTCAATCCGTGAGTACTGTACACATTCAGCGCCGAACCTTTACAAACATCTCGAGAAACTCATTGCTTCATAAAGTAAACGCCGCTATTCCTGAGCTGGTAGGTTGTATATACAGCGTTGCTGTGACGACAATTAACACGTGCAGACCTACAAACTAGGTTTGCCCGAGTACGCGCTGTATACTTAGCTCTTTGATGCCTTCCCCGTACCTCGAAGTACACCACACCCATTTGGCTCCTTTTTTGCGCACTGAACATAATTTCATGATTGAAACTCGTTGTATCACTCGCTAATGAGGCCAGCTTTGTTCTTACGAGTTGCTCGGAGGCATGCCTAAAGTTTTGATGGCGCTACCATGTGTTTAACGTGTAGCAAAATGTTTACAGCAGCACTGCTTAGACCAACTGTCATTAATGAAGGTGAGGGTTGTTAGAGATAACGTGGTTCCATTAGGAACGCATTGGATGCGTTTTCTCTGCGAGAGGTACTCTTAGGACTAATTTACGGCATTCAGGTTTAACGTTCCGGTGGTGTGCACTCCTCTCTGAACTGCTGAAGCGAGTCGCATGGGCGGAAAATTTCGTTTGAGGTAGTCTTTCATGGCAGATTAACGTGCAGCAATGTGAATATGACAAAACATTCGTGCTCTGCTTTACCGGTGGTCTCTAGTGCCGTAAAAGAGTCTTCATGTCAGGAGACATACCTTTCAGGAAATGCGAATGTACGAATCTAGTGATGTAAAAAGGTAATCGTAATACAGAACTGCACTCTATGGAGTAGCGAATAGAGCAAGCGTTGTTTTTAAGTCATTTCAAAATAATGGCAAGTCTGTCAGAGAGGTCTTGTCGTATCTGCCTTTAAAAAAAAATTCCGCGAACTGCACTGAAAAAAAAATCTTTTCAGAAACACGTCAACTGTTCTTTTTTTAAAAGGGCCCTTTAATGTACAGTTTTTGCTACAGTTTTTGCTACCGACAAAATAGAACTTGAACGACGTTTAACCTCCTCTGAAGAGCATAATCTGATAGCATTAAATATCCCTCCCGCATAAGTACTCCATCTTTTGCATAGATTCATAGATCGAGGGAGGTCATCATACCGCGACTGGCGCAGTGGTGAAGCGGTTATTCCATGCGCCACTCCTACTGCAGGATGCTATTTCGAGCATAGCCATCGCCGAAGCTGGTGAGGCCCAAGTTGCTCTTCATGAGCTCCCGTAAGGGTACTTTTTGCTCAGATAGTTCTTCAGAGGGTTGTCTGTCTATCAATCAGCTCATGCGCAGTGCGAGAGTGGGCAGGTGGAAAGAGCACTGAATTTATTCGAATT
This sequence comes from Amblyomma americanum, assembly GCF_052857255.1. Lineage (NCBI taxonomy): Eukaryota > Metazoa > Arthropoda > Arachnida > Ixodida > Ixodidae > Amblyomma > Amblyomma americanum. Next base: position 30,176,185 of record NC_135502.1, read on the forward strand.
CAATTCACTGCCACCGGCCATGGTGGGCAGGTCGGCCACAACCCTGTGGGGAGGTTGCCGCCGGTCCACCGCTGCAGGTGGGAGGCCCGATTTTTCGCGACGCGAATGGACTGACACCACTTTTGCTCGAGAACAGGACTTATAATGTTATCTCTATAATATAAACTATTGAAAAAACCGTTAAGACTGAGGCGCCCCTATTGCCGCCTTTATGTTCGTAGATGCTCGATGTAAAATCTAATGTTTCAATGGGAATCCGCCAGAATGAAGTAGATTTGAAATAAAGAAGTAATTACTAATCAACATCCGCCTATGCGCAGCTACACGGTTACAAAGAAAAACTGTACAGCTATCACAGAAACTTCGCAATTCAAGAAATATTTGCTCTGGTCCGGGGCAGTCCAATTTCTCTAGAGAAATCTCCCAAGGCCGAGTAAATGTAAAATAACTCATAACATGCTTCGTACTTTGGTGAGTAAAAATGATTACTTACTCCCTCCCGTGTGGAAAACTCAGGTTCCTGTAATTTTTTTATAATTTTTGTTTAAAATTTCTCACTGTATACAACAGTTCGTTTGCATAAGTAGTCCTTTGCGAAGCATCGTCTTCATATCGCTGCCTTGTACAGGCGAAACACATTAGCCAAGGCACTCTCATGTCAGACTGCCGATGGGCCATTACCGTGAAATCATTATAACCTTGCCCTTATAGCTCATGCGGGAGAGGACGTACTTGATGTGTGCAAACAATGTTTTCCGCAGGGTGGAGTACTCACTGTGGTGACTCATTAGTCACAGTGTTCGACTGTAAAGCACAAGCTCGCAGAAACGAATCCTAGCCGCAGTGGCAGCATTTCAGTCGAGGCGAAATGCAAAAAAATCTCGTTTGCTGTGCGATATCGTTGCAAATTTGAGAACCCCACTCGGTCGAGCCGTCAAATAGGCCGCCCTTTCACTCCCTCTTTCATCTCTCCTCTCACGGTGCGGTTTATGTGCATACCAAGAGGGAGACGGCCACTGTACATATATTTTCCTCATGAAACACTCGCACTTGCGACGCAGAGCAACCGCACCCGCCGCGTATGGAGGAAGGCACCAACCCGCTGACCGCGGGCATGGCGTTCAAGACCAAGGCGGGCGACCTGCGGAGGTTCCAGTGCGTGTCCCGCAAAGGGAACCCGCCAGCGTCGCTTCGCTGGCAGCTCAACGGCCAGGACGTGTCGGCGCTCGCCAACCAGACCAACCAGACGGATGTGGAGAAGCGCGGCACCTGGCAGGCCCTGTCCGTGCTCGACTACACCTTCGTCAAGGAGCACAACGGCCGCGAGCTGCGCTGCATCGCCTACCACGGCGCCTACGAGGACCCGTCCGGTGGACCGGGGCACCGGGACGTCAGCGTCGTCCTCGACGTCATGTGTGAGTTTTTTTTTCAGTGCGCAATTCCTGTTTCCTCGGCAATAACTTAACGCAAAAGGGTATTGGAGCGTTTTCCACGAAGGATAAACTCGTGGCGTATTTGTTGCCTACGTTTTCTTAGCCGTATACATATAATTCCTGTATTCGATATATTGTATAAAAGTCGTGTAAAATCATTTTTTCCCAACGTTCTGCCCTTCAGTCTGTGATTTAAATGCGACAGCAGTTGTATGAAGCTCTTTATGGCCTATGCGTTGTTTTTTCCTGTTGCGTTCGGTGTATTCGCGCAACGTTTACCACTGTCATCCAGCGAGCGCCTGGTGTCTTCGTCGTAGCGCCTAGCATCTTTGCGCAGGTCGTCAAGTAAACAGTCAGCTATATAGCCGGGTGGCCTGACCTGACGCAGAAGAGAGGTCATGTTTTGTGCGCAGTCTATTGATCGCACTGGCGAGATATCGCAATTTTCCTGCGCTGACTGAGTCTGTAAGTGATAGGCTTGAGGTCGCCGAAATCGCGTACGACCTTTTGCTGCTTTTTAATTTAAGACCGGCGAAAGGCGAAGTGTCCGCAGCGACGACTTCTAGTTCAAACTAATCAAGTAATCAAATTTTGAAGAAGGTTTTCTTCAACAAAAATTTCAAACCATTTTCAGCGAAATATTGAAAACTTGACAATTTGTAATCTTAGTTGGGCTAATCAAGCTCCTGCATCCTGTAGAAACAAAACACATGCCAATGTAATGATTTTATGGTGAAGATACCGAATCGAGGCTTCTCATTGACTTTAACGGGCCGACGCTAAGAAAGACGTGCTGAGAAGCTGCGCCCGAAGGGGGGGGGGGGGGGGAAGGGTTAGCGCGGCTTTGCAGAAAATTAAACATCTAAAAAAAGAAAGCGAAAAAAGACAGCGAAAGGAAAGACCGAGAATGGGCAGCGTTATTAATCGAGCGCGGGACTCGAATGACAGTTTGCACAGTAACGCTATACCGGCGCCTTTGTACGACCGTAGGTGCTAAGGCGCGATAAGCAGAAGGTGGTTCTTGCTTGCGCGAGAAGAAGAAAGGGGGTGTACGCAGGCTGTGCAAACACTGTCGCACACAAGTACATGGCCAAGGCGAGCAGTGGGGCCAATGCGGAGAAGCCGGCCCGAAACGTGAACCGGCATAATGGCAGCTCATTCAATTTCCCGCCGCCAGCAGGCGCGGCCGTCTTCATTACACGTGCTGGGGAGCCTATTTCGTTCCTTTATTCCTTCTTCCCCTCCTTTGCTCCCTCGCACCTTCAATCCTTTTCTCGCTTCCTTGCTTCATAGCTGGCAAGGTTTCCAGTTACGCCGGCTGTTCTGACTTGCCTGCTAGAGCTCCTGTGTGTGTTTTCTTCTGTTTCCCTTGACGCCTCATAGATGATCATGTTCTGTTTCTTGCATGTGCTTGATAGTTCGTTTCCTTGCTTCCTTTAGCTTCCACCGGGGCTTAGATGTCACTCCTCACGTGCATTGGGTTGGCTTCCTCTTTCTTTTTGTCATCGCATCGCGCGCTCTCCGGTTTCCCCTGTCCGCCGCTTTGTCGCCGTGTCACAAGTCCCTGATATTTGCCGCTCTAGTCTTGTTGGCACGGTATGTCCTTTCTTCGAATCAATTTCTCCTCGCAGCCTTTCCAGTCGTCTTCTGCTGGCGTTTTGTGCTGGCTTACCTGCGTTACTTTGCTTTGTGTAATCACGGCATGCTCGATTTCCACCTTTCTCCGTTTCAGTTTTGGTCTCACCTGAATGCCCTGTCAAGCTTCAGACAACACAATGTATAGGCACATAACTACCTCACGTTCTCAGCCTCAGCGTACATAATCGCGCGCGCACATGTACACACATTTATTCGGACTGCAGGATTCCCTCGTGTTTCATCACTTTCAAAAGGTGGAGCTACCGCGGGCCCCCCTGTCGTATTTTCTTCCTGTCTCGACGAGCAGACTTAACGAGCACGACGCTACAATCATCACATTTCAAGTTGGGTGTCGAGGGAAGGCCACTAGTAAACATCAAGAGCGCGTGGAATGCCGCGTATCACGATGATATAAGCTGCGTTCCTCTCCATTTTTTCTTTTTGCTCTCATGACGTAATTATTTTGTTTATTTTTTTATGTCCCCGCGCGTCCTTTGCCTTGAAAGCGGTTGCTCGGCGCGCGCAAGCCCGTTTGTCGAGAGTCAGAGGAAAGCTATCCGGCCCCACTTCTTGTGCAAGCACTCCTGGCTTTCCGTACAAGCTTCGCCGCCGCCTAATTAATGATCGCGGCCGGAACGAAGAAGCACCCGCGCTCAAGCTGCGCTCTCAGCTTTACTGATGCGCAAGATCGTCGGGTTTCCCTCTTGCACACCGCGCTTAATAATGACTCCCTTTTCTTTCGCTTTGATGTCCCTTCTTTACCCACTTTATTTTACTTCGTTGCATGTCGCTTAAGCACCCGCCGCTGGTAGCGCACTATTACTTTGTTGTCGTACCCCCCCCCCCCCCCCCATCCTCCTCCCCATCCCCATCACTACGTTCGGCTCTTTCGTCTTTTCATCATTCTGTCTTGTCGTTGTCACTAAATCTTACGAAACACCAGAAGCGTGCCTCAGCGATACCGTATGCTGCTAAGGTCGATTGGGACGCGCGCGCTAATTAAATTGGTTATTAACTTGTCAAACCGAGGCAAGGCTGATGAATATGCTGACTTCGGTGCTAATTTTTATGTTATTTTTTTTCTCTCCTGTCACGCGTTGGGCATGTATCTCTGTCCTCGTCCGGCTTGTTCTTCCACCTTATAGCTGCTCTTTCATCTGCTTTGCTGAGTTTGAGCGATACATTTGCATGCGTCGGCCTTGTTGGAACGGCCGAGAATTTCTAATGACGTTCGGCATAAGGGCGAAGCGAGACGCAGGAGCTGCTGTTTTTTTTTTTTGTCGCTCGTTTGACGGACATAGCGCGCTCGCTGTAATCTCACTCGCCTGAAACACGACCGCGTCAAAAGTGGGCTACGTCTTCGTTGCTTTTATGCCTCTTGTGAGACGACATAATTAACCCGTCGCTTCAGGCCTTTTATTTCAATATCCTTTTGCATTTAGCCTTCAATGTTCACAGTTATTTTTTCTTTACTTACAAGCCCGTCTGTGGTCTACCTTGTTGGGTAGTAGAATAAATATAAAACTTCCAAAGAGCAGAGAATTGCTCCTTTGCTGAATTAGCTACAGCGACGTATAACAATATTTCGCATGCCATAGCAGAGCCAGCAGAGATCAGGCGCGTTTCGGATCGTGAAGGTATCCAGGCGCAGGATGGAACAGTTGCGAAACAGGGAGACGGGATACGCTGAGCCTTTGCCTGACTTCTGTCATGCAGACAAATAGCAACTCGCCCAGTACGCCGTGTTATTGCGTTTTGCTTACTGTGCGCTACTTGGCAATACTGTTGTCGAAGACGCAGACGAAGAAATGATGAACACTATTGATGATGGACCAGCAGTGACCAAAATGCAGAACCAAATGGCCCCTGTTTTGGTACTCTTGTTACTGCGTTGCAAAGGACGGCTGTGGATTAATTTTTGCACCTGGTGTATGAAACATGCACCGCAATTTGCACCGCTATCGGCCGCCGCGATCGATGTTGTAATACAGTCACAGATGAACCTTTACAATCCTTATTATTCCCGTCTGTTATGAGTTGACTTTTGAAAACACATGGATCGCTTGAGAGGTCTTCATTTTTTTTTTTCACGTGTATGACACCTTGCGTGTGACTCAGCCGTTGCGATGGACAAAACTCAGTTTTAGCTCTTGAGCTGGCGGGTGTTTGGTTTCAGAAAATTGAGATTTTTTTCTTATCCCTTCATAGCAGCTGTTCATTTGTGCGGAAGTATTTTACTCCATCTTATTTCGCTACATCGCGCAAATTTTCACATCCAATTCCGGTGCCATATAACAATCTCCCTTTACCTTGCAGACTTATCCTCGCTTTAATAAATGTTAACCGATGAGAATTTGAGGACTTCTGTCATTGAAGTTTCATTTTTCACACTGTCCAAACTCATCTAGTGTCAGTTTTTGCGGACGAGACCTTTGCTGAAGAGGCCGACTTTTGTTGGTTTCATGGAAAAAACTAGCTCAGGTATGCTCCGAGAGCTGCAACAACAAGCGAAATAAGAGCGCGCCATTAGCGGCCTCCAGCTAACACGCGCTGTCTCTACGCCGAGAAACACGGTGTAGGATTTGGTTCGCTTTTGCAGTGAGCCTTATTCGGCTTCTTACGGGAGTCCAAGCGCTCTGGAACCTCCTGAGTAAGAGAAGTGTGATGTTCTTTTGTAGCCGGCCACATATCCTACTAGAACGAATGCTATCGCCTGCCTTCTGGTTTGTTGCGTTGTTCGACTGGCGTACTTTTTACGCTTTGTTCTTTGCGCAGGCGCTCTTCATGCTCGCTCAACGGAGGGTAGGACATTGGCACTTGGTTTTATATCGTTCTTTGCTTGTTTTGTTCGTGACACCTGATATCCGGCTTACTATCCACGTTCACAAAAAGGAAACCAGGAATGAACGGACCTTTTCCCCAGTCGTGGCCGATCTTCCTTTCGTTTTTCTTTGTCTGTATTTCCACCCTTCGCATTGTCCATCGCTACAGCTTTCTTTTCTTTTTTTTTTACCAACCGCCTAGAGCTTCTATTTCCTTTGAGCTCAGATAAGAACGGGCTCGGAAGGAAAGAATGCGCATGTATCAGGAGATTTTGTTTTTCTCATTTCGCTGTTTTTTCGTTACTTTTTTTCCTTTCACCTTCCACTGTAATCTCGCTTATCTCGCAGTCAACTACATTTAGTTTCATCTTTTCATTGTGTGGCGCCAGGTACCATTACGTTTTCTTCGCTCTTACTGTGATCAGTGTCCACCCGTTGCTCCGAGTTTGAGGTCTTCTTCTAAGTACCACAGCGCTAAATAGTAGGCGAAATCAGCCCGGTTTTTATTTTTTCTTCTTTCCTTTCTTTCTGGTTTTATTTTTTTCTTGGTCGGAAAATAGCACTGCACGCGTTATTACTGGTTCATACAACTGCGAAAAAGATTTTCTTTAGTGTTGTTTTGTTTTCCTGTAATGTCTTTCTTCTGCCTTTCCTACCCACTCGCCCACTTTTAAGGCTCAGGTTATTTACAATGTACAACGTGCTTTTAGCCGCACTGTCTTTATTTTTTCCGCTACTCTTTTTGTGCGTAAGTCACAGTTGTTGTATATTTATTATTATCTATTAGTTACCTTGATGTTTTTGACCTTCTACTCCTATGTTCGTTTTTAAAAGGCTGTGCGCTAAATAGGCGTTCACAGGAAGAAAGGGGATAGAACTACGGGATAGAAGCGCTTCTATTCTGTCTTCTCTACCCCCTTTTTTCTTGTGAACGTCTATTTGGCGCACAGCCTTTCAAAAATTAACGTGTACCAACTAACCTGTCAGAAAGCCTTGCTAAAGCACATATCTCCTTCTATGCAGCTACTTCTCCTTGCCTTAGTCACATGCTGCAGAATCCGAGCGTTGTGCATATGCAACACTCAAAATCCTATTGAGGGGGTGGTGGGGGAGTGATCGACTACAGGCCCTGAGTAATATGATGCATGATACGTTACGTTAGGTCGCATATGTTTCTCCAGATGCAGCAAGCAAAATTTATATCGGGATTTTTGGCAAACGTTCAGGTTTAACAGCAACTTCGTCACGTAAAGTTTATAGTGAAATTGAGATATTATCTAGAAGTGAGCTTTTCCTGACCACTTTTATTCACATCATGTTAATCAGGTTTGTGACTTGTCAGAGAACGTACCGTGTACTTCGCACACATCACTCTAGTATCATAACGAGTAAGAATGAAATACGTTCCAGGATTTTATGATGTTTTCCTAGTTTGTACGTCCATCTCGATGACAAAAGCACGGCAAGGGCTTTCAGAATGTTTGCTCAGCAGAAAAAAAAAACACTTCTACCTATCTTGTTTGGGCGTGCAGCGCCTACTGGTAAAGACGAAGCCGATCGGCTTGCCGTCATCTTTTCTAATGCTGCAGTGACCTTGCACTTGCATGTTGGCTTTCACCTGACTAAATTCAATGCTCGGCAATCAACATAATTGTTTGTTCTTGCATGACTTTTACTACGACCTCGATACTAGATAATGTACAAAGTTCGAGCACATAAAGGTGCTATTTATTTGCTGGCTTGTTCATGCCAGTCGTTCTTGCTTTTACAATAAGTTGTCAACAAAGTAGAGACGTGTACAACTACTAAAACTCCAGTAGGGACCATTAAATCGAACGCATATCAGTACTGACAACTACAGAGGGGGTTATCAAGGGATATCGATTGTGCTGTCAAAACATGGTCTATAGAACCGTTACGGTGCGCGTTCTCTTTAAGCTCACTGTTTCTGCGGATCTTTTCAGTGCAAGTTCCCGACTTTTTTACCTGTTTTTTCTGTACGCTTTAGCGAACTTCAACAAACTATCCAGAATGTTCGTGTGTAAGTTCGTGTCGTCTGGAAAGAATGCGTTAGGCAGCGTGCCTTTTCGTACTGCTGCTGCTTCCGAGGCGTACTCATAGGAGGAGAGAAAGCAGCAGAGGAGTCCGCTGAGCACACAGCGCCTCAACAATGCGCTGGTAGGCGGCGACGTCGAGCTCGCAGAGCCTACATGCACATCTAGGAAGCGAGCGCAGCCGAGCTACTACGGTGGGGGCCTCAGATTCAGCCGAGGCTTTGAAGACTGTTTGCGTGCGCCCAGCTGTAGAGGCGATAAGCGGCGGCTTGGGCCTGGGACTGTAGCGGCCGAAAAATATGAAAAAGACTGTTTCGCGATGCAGATGCGGGTTGCTGGTGACACTGCGCGGGAACACGGTTCGGGGCGAAACTTCCGCTCCTTGGTTTGCTTTATTTTATTGCTTTTTTGTGCGCGTTTGCTGTCCTTCGCGTTGCCCCCGTCTCTCTTAAGGCTTCGCGTTTTCTCTTCGTTCGCTTTTCCTCCGTCTTCCAGCTACTACGCAGTAGAAACTGTCATGAGTTTATGTGAGTCTTCGCGTCGTCGCATGCACCAAAGGTGATGGCGCCTATATGGGATATCGCTGTTCTTCGCGCTTGTTTTCTTTGTTCCGCTTGGGTGTGCACGGAAGAAAATGCCGGCGGAAAAGTTTTTCGGGCGAACCTTGAGGACGACAACAAACACAGAGCTGCTTTCTTTGTTCTTAATTTTCGGGTGGGTTTCACTCCTGCTTTCCTTGACTTTCCAGTCCTCCGATGTATGTTCTAACACGTGATTTTTTTTTTTGTTGCCACGTTGCCATAGTCCTCCTGTTTATCCCTTTTACGTCAACATTGCACCTTGGCCTTTTCACTGTCTTCTCAATATCGTGCGCTGCTTTCCTTATTCGTGCATTAATTCTCTTTTCGTTAGGCTAGTTTTTACAGTCAGTGCGGGTTTGAATTGTGTCGACCGTTATTTCCTTTATTTTCTATTCCATAACTCCTTAGAGAATGCGAATTTCGCATAGCTCTTTGTGCAACAGTTTTTTACTGGCCAGCGTTTCTAGGCGTCTCATATTTTCACGCCTTCTCAAAGCCTATCTATTTTCTTATCTCCTTCCCTCCTGCACTCGGCCTTTCTTTTAGTTGAGGACCTTAGTTGGTGTGCACTCGGCGTGCATTTATGCATGGGACTGGTTCTTCCCTATCTACCCGCTTAGTAGCCCGCTCGTTGTTCACAGGATTCGAAGGGAGAAAGAAAGGAAGCAGAACCAGGGGACATGCAAGAATGGGCACCGTGATAAAGAGCACCCCGGCACGGCGCCGGTGTTTCCCGTCTTCGCATTTCCGTGCGTCTCGCTCGGTACAAGAAAACGGTCCTGCCGTATCGCGTTTGCCCCAGGGTTTCTTTCACGCAACGCCTCCTTTTGTTCCCAGTGCTCGCGCATCCCCAAACGAGGCGCTTCGCCGGCTTTCGCAGCGCTGGAGGTATCCACTCCCCACACCCCTCTCATGACCCCGCCCCCTTTTCAGTTTTTCTCTTCGTCTTTACTTCCGTCTTTTAATTTTTTTCTTACTATGACGTAAAGTACGGAATACGGTTGCTGGTGAACAACGGTGAGCACAATCGGCGAGGCATCCATGGAAACATGGAAATTAAACGGATTCAGTTATGCGTGACGCTGCCACCTTATCTGTGCCTTGTGTGTGCATGCGCGCTCGCGCGCTTGTGTGTGCGTGCGTGCGTGCGTGCGTGCTTGTGTGTGTGTGTGGGGGGGGGGTGCGCTTGCGTGCGCACGTGTGGGTGCGCGTGTGTTTGTGCGTGCACGCGCAACAATCTCACATCACATTCAGTTAACGGTACGAGCTAATTCTGTAACCGTCGTTACAATTACACTGAAGTCGTTATTTTCATACCAACCACAAGGGCATGAAACACATGCCCATGTAAGTAGGGCACTGAGTGTATATAATTAATACATATCGAATGGCTATATGACCTGTGTTCAAGTACTTTAGCGGTTTGGCAACCTATCAGTGTAGGTGCAAACATTAGCGTCAACACATAACAGCAGCAACCAGAGGCCATTCCTGCAAACCACCACGGCTTATTTAATGACGATTTGAACTCGTCGAGTCAACTCAGGGAACAAAGTAAGGGGGACGCAAAGCAATGTACAGTCGCGTGTAGAAAAGATTAGCACGAGTGATCAATCACTGGTGCGAAGTGATCTCTCTTCGTGGCGCTGCGGTTCACAGAAACGTCAATACTGAGAATAGGAGGCCTTCTTGAATCGTCAGTCTTGCGGGAGATTCCGCAGAAAGTCATCGCGTGCAAAGAATGATTTTTTTTTTTAGCCCAGCTAGTCGTCGGTCATTTTTTAGACTCGCGACTATACGCTGAAATATGAAATTTGAAATGCCGTCGTGCATATGGTGAGCGGCTGTTCCTTGATGCACCTTTCCGCAGACCCTCCAGAAATCAAGTACGAAGGTCACCCGCGCGAGGAAGTAGAGGAAGGCGGCTCGCTAACGCTAAACTGCGTGGCGGACGCCAACCCGCCGGCCAACATCCTGTGGAGGAAGTCGGGCCAGTCGAGCATCTACGACATCAGCCCCAGCATCCACTTCCCCACCATCCAGAGGACGGACTCGGGCGTCTACAGCTGCTCGGCGAAGAACGACTTCGGAGAGAGCCAGGAGATACAGGTCACCGTCAACGTCAAGTGTGAGCTGCTCTTTTGCCTTCTTTCCTCGCACTGTCCCGCCTGCCGTCTTAATCTAAGCGCCATTCATTGTGCAGTCCGGTTAGCTGTGCACTGACTTGCACTTTTCCACGCCTTTTCTGCAGTTCGTCTACAACTTTTCTGTAACGCCAGAAGGCTGGGAGGATGGCGCTATCATTCCTGCCGTTTACTCTGCAGTCAACAATAAAGCACCAAAAACCCAGACGCGTAGGAAGGTGTCCTCGGCTAATGCTTTTGGAGGCTTAAGGTCAACTCGTAGTACCGTTGTATAGAAGGGCAAAAACCACTGAACTATTTTTTTTTTTGTGGGGCACAGGTGTTCACTTCTGAAATTTAACCACCACCGCACCCCTCCATCCCCCATTGAGCAAAATGCTTGACTAAATAATGGCATTCGAACATATTAGGTGCAGTGAAGAAACTTCTCGCCTGCGCTGCTGATGTTTTGTTTCTTCTCTAGAATCGCGCAAAAAGAACGCTTCGAGCTCGGCGCTCGTGAAACAAATCATTTTATTTTTTTGTGTGTGTGATGGCTCCTTATGCGCGTGGCGAGTTGCGCGAACCGCGCTTTTTCTCAGCATGCGAATAACGGAACTTCGCACTGTGCTTGTTTTATCTCCCACTCTATGCGAAGTTCAAAACTTCCTGCTCTCAGAGAACAAAAATAAAATGGAGATAACACAAGAAAAAACAAAACGCAGCCTTAGCCGTCACACCAACGAACGAAGAAACATCCAATATCCATTTCAAGCTGTCCAAACAAAGAAAAGTATTGCAGGATCAACTATGTTTCCTCGCGTGCGCAATTGCGCTTACCTGTGCGCACTAAAGTTCGTTCTAAAGTTAGGCAAGTATTTTTGTTTAAGAAATGAGTAATATTCACCCTGGACTGCACTTTTCAGCGTGTTTGAGTCTGAGCTACGGTCAGGTATTTACGCGCTTTTGCTTAGCTCCCGCTTTGCTGATTATGGTGCTCGGGGTTCTGACCTCCGCGTATGGCCGAGCCATCTGTCGTGCGCACTCGAGCCGCGGGCACCTTCAAGTTCCGACGAAACTTGGGCTCCACCTCTCTCTAGACCGCCTGCTACCGGTGTTACGAGTTGAAGTGCACGTCTGTAGTAATTTATCTGCAATCTTCGGCGAACGCAGTTTTATTCGGGGAAAAAACTTTGTAAGCGCAGAGAACGCTTCCTAGAAAGTTTTAGGTCACGATGCGAGAGATTTTGAGCTTTCAGCAGGAGGCATTTCTCGAAGGCGGCCGCAGCTATGTTGTTGGCGCGTGTTTTATATTCCGCTGAATCTCATCGGAATTTGATTGCTTATTGTTATTTCCCTCAAAGTGGAGACTTGGGAGCGTGTGATATGTGCTGCTGCTTTACGATCGAAATTCATGCTGTCAAAATTCGTTTATACATTAGTTTACTGTACTACACTTGAGCACTTTTTTTTTTCATCGGCCGTGAACGGTAATATGTCATGCAATCTACTCAGTTTGTTTTAGACTTCGTTTTTTTTTTCAGCTGGCCAAGGTGCCACAGGCACTTTCTAGAAACTTACGCGCATGATGTCGATTTCGCTTCTTCGCTCTCCCAATCTCGTTCTGTCTCCGCAGTTTTAACTTCCATCGGCATAACCAACTAATTCTTAAAGATGTTTTACTAAAACAGTGCCTAGGTCAACGCGAAATCTTAGTGTTATGTTTTTTGAAGGCAATATTTTAACCACTTAGTTTTACTGCTACATTCTGCACACCAACGCAGTTCTAAGATAGAGGTCATATGACATTGTAGGTCTGACCAAGACATCCGCATATTAATTACTACTGCGAGACCACCAGTGACCGAATTTACCGTGTGTTGGAGTTGGCTTTGTAGAGACGCCTTTCTTGTGTTCATACGGGGTAGTAATTTGTGTTTTGTTTTCTCTTGCTTTCTTTGTTTTCTTTCGCACCGAGCAGATAGGCCGAAGATCATCCAGGTGGAGCCTTCGTCGCCAGCCACATTCAACGTTGACGACGTGATGACGTTGCACTGTGTCGCCGAAGGAAACCCCGTGCCAAAGTTAGTGAGCATTCCCTTGCGCCTTGCGCTCTGAGTTGAGCCAAAACGAAAGTCTTTTAGCTCGTTTCTAGTCTGACTTTTACGTTTCGCATAAAGCAAAAAAAGAAAGCTTAAGCTACCTGCGAGCAAGTCAAAGAGCAAAAGCTGCTTCAGTGAAATTACTGGAATAAAGGTGGATTAGTAAGCATGTTTGAGAGCAAAGAAACGGTATATCACAACTCTTTTTAGACAGGTTTGTTATCAGGCATTTTTATTTCCTGTGTATTTCGCAGAGCATTTAGTTTCTTGTGTACAAAAATAGAAAAGGTGAAGTGTTTGTTTTGCGCAAAGTTTCATCTTCACACTTTCTTTCTGCGGTTGTGGATAATTCGGTATTGCACCTCACGGGCAGAACTGTTGATAGTGTTTTGTTCACAAAAACGCTTTAAGCACCACATTTTTTTATTCCTGCTTACCAGCCTTAAAAGGGATGATGTCCAGCCAGGCCGATAGTGGTAGCATGGGTGAGCCCTAGTTTTTGAAGTATGCAGATAGTATGTCGGGAATATGCGGAAACCAGGCAGAAGATCCAGGTCGTCATATCGCCGATTGGGCGGCTCCGCGCCTGTTCGCAGCTCAATTTTACCGTGAAGCTTTATCGGCAGGACAAGAAGCCATTTGTGCGGACAGTGCAAAACAAAATAAACAGTAATCCTAGTTATCGGCAGTATATCTTCTAATCAGATCTTATGCAGAGTTCCATCGAACTCTTAATGATCTCGTCATGCTATAATTAACCAAATTGGTCATTTGCGGAGTACCGGTACACTCAGTAAACAGAAGCGCCATGCAGCCACATGAGTTGCTCTTAATCTGACATTAATAGATGAGGTTTTCGTAAATGAACCTACAGAATATTTGCTAATGTTCCTACCATGTAGGGTGTATACATTAATGAGGCATGACAGCAGGGCATTGAAACAAAATTGCTCCGGACATGTTTTGAAAGCTCGTTAATAGATGTGGTCGTTAGCCGGGTTATGTTCTACCCACAGCGTAATCTGTTTATGCTGAAATCAGATCATGTTATTAAGTCCTACAGTGTATAACGCCGTTTCAATGCGCCCTTTACGAGGCAGATGCACACCGTCTCGCTTTTTGGCGTCTGCTCAGTTTCAGTCGCTGCAGCCCTGGTTGCTGAAATGGCTTAGTGGAATAACGAAGCATTGAAAGTCAGGCAATCGTGCAGAAAGTGCAAAGAAGCGTGCGCATAAAGCGCTGTGCTATACTTGGCACAGGTAATACGAAGATGGCTGCAACCTGGCACACAGCGCTCGCTTAGTACACTTAGACCAGACCACGTACTGCGCGCCTTGTTATAAGCTGCAACAACGAGCTTTGGCAGGATGTCATTTCTTAAAGCAATGCGAGCCCAGCGCTGTTGGATATGCGTGCACACAGGCGTCGATGCAACGAACAAAGTGCACTGAATGTTTGGGCAGTTCGGGTGTTCTGAGCAAGGACGAGTTATTTTACTATTAAGCGAAACCCTAGATTGGTTCACTCCGGACGTGTTGCAAGCCATATTAAGGTACCATCCAAGGGTATTACCTCCTGAGCGACAGTGCGCAACAAGAATGAGCTTGGAGAATAAAGCTGTCGGAAAGCATGGACAGATAATGTCCATGACTGAAAGCTGGCCGTATTTAGCACCACAACCTACCAGAAATTTCTGAGCCATATCGTCGGAAAGCAATTTGTTTACTTTCATTTTGTTGGACCTGGTTAAAAAACGCAGCACTTTCAACTCAGCGTTCACGCTGATAAAATATATGCGCGAAAGTAAAATCTGTCTATTTGATGTCGTTGGTAATATGCCAGTGTCGTGCATAACATGTTTACTTTTTTTTTTGACGTGAATTGGAAGCTAGGAAAGGAAGAAAAATAGCATCGTTGTATTGCGCAACTGTTGAGTGCTCCTGCAGGCGTCCTCTGGAAGGAATTTCTGGACAAAATTAACCATGATCTTCCACCAATAAGGTTCAGCGCCCCGATAAACGGTGATACCTTCTTCCTGGAACGTGTGCGGGAGTAGCAGCAATGTTTCTTGATATCTTTGCCTCATGGAGCTTCGCGCGGCTGGAGGTTTTGAGACTTAGCTATTGGTTGCTTAGGCAGTTCGACGACGCATTTTGAACGTTCCGGCGTTCGGTGTGGAGAAAGCTGAAGTTGTGTTTGTACGGCATCTGACCACGCGTGTCTTCCGACTCCACTTCCCCAGGATCACGTGGCTCCAGCAGAACGGCCGGGACCGCAATGTGTGGAACATCCGCGGCCGCAATGCAACGCTGACGGTAGCCAACGCCAGCTACAGCCACCAGGGCGTCTACAGGTGCGAGGCCAGCAACGTGGTCAAGAACCAGCCCTACCGAGTCCAGTCGCCCGAAGTGCGCATCGACATCCGAGGTGCGTATACGCATGTCTGCTTGGCAGGCCTGGGCCGGTATAGTGTGACGATTTTTTTTATTCTATTCTATTCTATTGATATCATGCGCCCCGCCGACTGGGTAAGCCAGCGATAGCCAGGGCGTCGTGGGGCCTCAGCAAATGACTCGAGGACGAAAAAAAATAGAATGCAATAGAATCATGATATTAACCCGGCCTCGTTACGAGACGAAAGGCGGGCTCACACTGGTCAGTCGCAAACGTCGAGCGACGGGTTTCGGTCAATTAGTTACGGTTTCCGAAGAACTAGGAACGCGGGGAGGGGCCGTAACAAATCCATTTAAACATGTCGCGCGACCTCCGCATCTCGCCAGTGTGAACCAGCCTGAAGAGAGAGTGTGTTTAGCCAGGGAATAGCTGTGCGCCACAGCGGATTTGAAAGAGTACGAACGAAGTTTTACCCTTACGCTCACGATAGTAATCCCAATCGTGTGCAGCCACCCACGCTAGGCTTACTTCATCGCTACCGGAGCAGTTGGCCTCGAAGGATGTTCTTGTCAAGCACCACTGGAGAAGGGTATTCTGAGCAAGCAACGAAGTGCGCGAGGTTGCAGAGGATCGTTGGGAGCGAAAGAATTAAATCATAATTATCTAGTACTTAACGTCTAGTAGGGCACTTTTGAGGAGGTTATACGTTCGAATTAATCGAAGGGCTAGCTATGTCGTTAGTATAGAGTGTGCGTCACTGAACGACATCGTAAAACGCGTTCGGTTCAACTTTCGTGTTCTACACGTGCAAGGTTTCCAGCATTTAAGCTCAACAGTTTAAAGGAAATACCGTTTAAGCTTTGCTTGAATCCGTGACGTCTCAATTCCGTAGGACGGGACAGAAGCTTTAAAGGGACAAGACATTTATTCGTTTATGTTTATGGGGGTTTTAACATCCGAAAACGACTAAGGCTATAAGGGACGCCACAGTGAAGGACTCCAGAAATTTCGACCACCTGGGGTTCTTTAACATGTGTACTGATAGCGCACAGTACACGGGCCTCTAGAATTTCGCCTCCATCGAAATTCGACCGCTGCGGCCGGTATCGAGCCCGCGTCTTTCGAGTCAGCAGCCGAGCGCCATAACCGCTAAGACACCTCGGCGGCTAACGCATTTATTTCTGAGAAAATGTCATTTAGAACTTGCCACTCCATTCAAGCTCGTGTCGCCTACACTGAAAAGGACTCTGTGATCATCGTATTGAAGTGAATGGCGGGGTAGGCTAGCCTCTGGGATCCGGGCTGAAAAATTGTGTGACGCACCGCAGTTTACTTGCAAACAACCGCTGATGACGACACCTGTATTTGTTTTGTTTTTACTATTCTAGCTTATAAAAGCTCCGTTTTCGATGAAAACGGTCTCTTTGTGATTATAATGAGCTAATCTACCTATGCTAGCCAGCTTCAATTCACCCTTAGTTTCCGCTGAAAAAATTGCTTCCCTCTCTCGCAGTTCCTATGCCGCAGCATCTTTAGTTTTTGTCGTCTTGGCTTCTATATTGATCTTCACTGCGCTGGTTTACCTGCTGTTTACAAAACGGAAGGATAAGGCAGAAATATTGGTGTTGAAACGATGACTGGAGCACGTGGCTCCAAATGCAGCACGCTACAAGAGTTGCAGTTCGCTCTTCGATCCCTTGTCAGCGGAGCAATCGATTGACTGAGATCAATGCAGAGCCGAGTAACATGGTTCGTTCGCCCCTCCTTTCATTCCGCTTGGAAAGCAATGTCCTCAGAGAAGTTGGTTCTGGCATCGCGCTCGCCCTCCGAGCATATACTTTGCATACGGGGCGCGATCCTCGTTGCCGTGCTTCGTCCGCATTTAATGGGGCGTGCGCAAGTGTGCATAGTTTTTCTGTTGTTCTTACGGGAAGAAGAAAGGGGGGGGGGGGGGGGGCGTGCAGCAAGTGCCTGCTCTTGTTTTCACGAGCTCGCAAAGCATAAAAGTAATCGAGTAACTTCTGCGAACGCTCTTTCGCTACACGCGGTCACGCGCTTAAAGCTGTTTAATTCGCGTAGCATCAGTTCTGGCAACGACACAAAACAAACATTAAATGTGTTTTAAGCACCGCTGTAATGCTATTGGTTGTTAGAAAAGGACGGAATGCAGGGAAACGCTCAGTACAAAGCACCTGAAGCAAATCCTATTGGTTAACTGAACGAACCACAACTTCAGCAATAATAACGCTGCGCCTAAAAAGTACTCAGGACTGCATAAGCTGGCATTCTCTTATTGGACCAACGGTTACTGCTGCGTGACATTTGCGCCGCCTAACGAAGAAATATCTCTAATAAATGCTGCGAACGCAACAATGATTGAGTTGACAAAGCTCAGTCGAGAGCCACGCCAAAAGTGCGTACGTCCCCCTCCGTCATTGCCGGCAGTCATCCTTGCTGCTGCCATTAAAGCGTCGTTAGCTCGGGGAGCGGCTTCGGCGGTTGCACGCTGACCACTTCCGCATGTGTACGCATGCTTGTGTAAATATATCCATTGTCTCTCGTCCGCTTTATTTCTTCTCGCTCGACGCGCCTCTCGGGCGCGGATGGCGCGACGTAATTGCGCCTCGGGCTGTGCATGCAAATTCCCCGACCGTGTCGCAGCTGTTCTAAATCGGGGATCGTGATCGCACATGTACGCGGGGATTATAAAACGGCCCGAAGTGCAAATTCTGCCCCCACCCCCACCCCCTTGATGAGCGCGTTTCGAATGCTTCGCGCAAACTCGAGCATTTTTCAAACGACATCTCTTCCCCCCAGCCATATTTTCATTTGCGGCTGGAGAGCCTTGGTGCTGGAAACTGCAAGCTCTTTGCCGCGGGAGCCGTCGGCGCGCTACGCGTGTTTACTCTGTCTAGAAACGCGCGAACGAAGCGGCTGGAAGTGAGCGCTGTTTACGCTGTCCCGAGAGGGCGGCATTCTGAAGCGTCCGCATTAGGAAAACGTTATGAAATTGTGAGCAAATGGCACGTGCGGTATCGGCGTATTTGAACAGATGCTGGTAAGATAAATATTGCGCACTGTAATTTGCTGCATTTTATTACCGCAAGTGAAAAATGTGGGTAGCACTTTGAATGCTTAGAAGCAATTACCCGCTCCGTGTGCCTCGCTTTCATCATTGTTAAGCCCGGCCAGGAAAGCATGATGGAGATGACGTAATATCGGTAGATAGAAAGGTGCGTGATAGAAAGAGATCAACTTGTAATGGCGGATTCAGCTAACAAATCGCCTCGGACTTTATGGGTTTGTTAGTCCACGTGCGTGCATTCTGCAGTGAATTTGCAGAGCTTTCTGTTTCGTATTGTTGAAATTTTGAAAGTGAGACTTTTTTGTCAATGTCAGTTAAAGTAAAAAGGAAAGTCGCATACGCTGAGCAGGGTTGAACGGTTCTTAATTGGCTATGCCATTAAATAAATATTTCCAAATGTTTTTCATTCACTTGCCGTGTATGAGACTCCTTGACAATTTCATTTTTGTAAAATTGGCTTTAATAGGCTTCAATTGTGATAGCGCTCGTCAAGTCCGCTGCTATAGTAATAACTGAAATTGGCGCTGAAAGAGGGCTCGGCGAGAATTGAAAGATGAGGCAGTTTGCTCGATCCTTTTTTGGTTACATATTTTATACGTTTTTTTTTCGAAATTTGTGTAAAGTGTGTGGAAATACAAGGGAGAGAAACCTTTCGCCCCGCCCGCACTCCCACTCCGCGGATGCAGTGTTCCCGCTCGCTAACCGCGGCTGGGGTTCGTGCTCGAGGGACAAAGGGAAGGGACGACACAAGTGTTAACACTCGTATGCTATTTATTACACTCGTAATTAATACACAGAGCGGGCCAGCTAGCTAGAAAACATCAATGAAGCATTCATCGGAAATAGAAGGCTACGTAAAAAGGACTTCCGACTTGCCGGCTGGGGCAGGGGCGCGACTTCCGAAGTATCGGCGGCGGACATTTGTATGTGCCGACAATGACGGCCGGGTTTTCCCGTGCGCATGCGCCGACAATGGCCGCCGGGTTTTCCCGTGCGTGCCGCATTCTTGGGGCAAAGCCATTCCCTAGCATTTGCTGGGGAAGGCGACCAGAGCGCGCGTTTGCTAGGCTCGCTTCGCTGCCTGGAACCAGAAGTCCAGCGGCAAGGCAGAACGGATCCCCGTGCGCCTGTCGCGGAAGGTGACGAGAGCGTGCGGCTCCAACCGCTCGTGACGCTGGCCGGGTCCAGAAGAGACTCTGTCCGATCCCGCAGAATTCCGCGTAACCTACGAGGTGGCGCTCCCGTCGCCGTTCCCTTTCCCCTATGAGGGAGACTTCCCTCCTCGCCCAACCGGTGCTGTTCTGACCGCCGACGATGAAGATGGGCCGCGTCGAAATGGAGGGGGGACAGGTTTCCACATCCCTCTCTCCTTAAATGTTGGCCTACGGTTGAACTCATCCATGGATGCCATCGATGAAGGGGCCACGAGCGTTGCGGTGACGACTGCAAGACGGCTCGTACAGGCGGTGTGCCGGGGTCATCCGATGAGCAGCAAGATCACCGTTCACCCGTCCTTGTCCTGCGGCAGGCATCCAAAATTAGCGTGCCGGGAGGGTGTTGCTCGCGCCGACGCGCCTTTGTTGGAAGGTAGGGGGGCTGGCCGCTACAAACTGCTCGCCGGAGACTCCGGAGCTCGATGACTCACGGCCGCAAGGCAGCAACCAATACAATGGACAGCAGGCCGGGGCAGTTTCTCTTGAACTCTGCATATTGCTCCTAGGATCTCCAAAAGTTTGAATCAAAAACAATAGAGACCGCGCAAACTCACCATTTGGTAAAATGCGGAGCAATGCGAGTGCCAAACAATTCTATCTGGCACCGCCCAAACGCTCGGTTCATTTGAACGTAGCTGGCTCTCTTCGGTCGAAGCACATTTGCGGTTCACTTTCCGGCATGCTGATGTTAAGCTCTCTTGAACTGCATTAGCGTCTCTGGTTCCGCGAAATTATAAATTCGCTTCGCAGCCGTAAAAAAATACTAAGTTCGTTTGAACAAAGTAAGCTTTCTACAGTTGAGCGAGACGTCTCGGCTTTAGCGAGGTTAAATATTCAACAAGCAAGCCCGTTTACGCGTGCTTGTGCCACGGTACGACTGTGTCCTCCCAAAAGCGACAGGCAGCTCCCGAAGAGCCTTAGGCCTACTCGCTCTAACACTTGTGGGTGCCAAGAAAGTGCCAAGGACAATAGCTAGAGCACAACACCACGAGGAGATACGTTTCTGACAAGGTGATCCTAGCGCGAACGGCGCCTACCACTTCTTGCGGTGTCGCAGCGCCCCGGTGCTTTTCCAGCAATCACGACTGCACTCCAAATCAACTGATTACGGCACCCGGCTCCCAGAGCCAAAGAGACAGAACATAGAATATTTACAACTATGTACAAGAAAAATCGGGCCACCCTTAAGGCTTCCGCATTCACTCGCTTCTGGCTTGCTGTTCTCCGTGGACGTCTCGGTCTAGCTATCAAGAAATCATATTAGCCTTGCTAGCAACTCCGAATTCGGGTCAGGTCTAACGCTGATTAAGTAAGTCCGGGCGGGCATTCCACGAACCGAACTGACACTGACTGTCGTTCCTCGTCCCAAGAGCTTGCCCCACGTTGGGCGCCATTGTGGAAATACGGCGGGGGACAGCCTTCCGCCCCTGACGCACTACCACTCCGCGGATGCAGCGTTCCCGCTCGCTAACCGCGGATGGAGTTCGTGCTCGGGGAAACAAAGGGAGGGACGACAACAGCGTTGACACTCATATGCTATTTATTACAGTTGCAATTAATACACAGAGCGAGCCAGCTAGCTACAAAACCTCAACGAGGCATTCCTCGGAAATAGAAGGCTACGTAAGAAGGACTTCCGACTTACCAGCTGGGGCAGGGGCGCGAGTATCGGCGGCGAACGTTTGTATGCGCCGATAATTGCGGCCAGGTTTTCCAGTGCACGCCGCATTCTTGGGGCAAAGCCATTCCCTAGCATTTGCTGGGGAAGGCGACCAGAGCGCGGGTTTGCGGCGCCCACTTCACTGCCTGGAACCAGAAGTCTAGCGTCAAGGCACAACGGACCCCCGTGCGCCTGCCGCGGAAGGTGACGAGAGCGTGCGGCTGCAACCGTTCGTGACGCTGGCCGGGTCCCGTAGAGAGACTGTCCGCTCCCGCAGAATTCCGCGTAACCTACCAGATGGCGCTTCCGTCGCCGTTCTCTTTCCCCCATGAGTGAGACTTCCTTCCTCACCCAACCGGTGCTGTCCTGACCGCCGACGATGAAGACGGGCCGCGTCGAAACGGAATGAAGATATATGGAAACGCATAGTTGTGACGCTTTCGTGACGTCACTTCCGATTCTGGCAATTATGTGACCAATGACGCATTTTTTTCTCCCAACGAGGCTTCTAAGGCTCTGACATTAAACTTACGCTCTTTCCTTCCACCCTAAACTCATACACGCTGACGCGCAAGAAAAAAATAAAAAAGAGGTCATGCTGCAAACCGCTGAGCCCCATCCTGCTCACGCACTTGAGCGCGACCAATGCCTGGGGCTTGCCCAGATTGCCCACTCTACGTCCAATGGGCAGAAGCAGCTGTGAAGGCGGGGTGAGGTGTCGAAATCATCAGTTGCGAGCAGCAATATTTAAAAAAAATAAATTATAGGGTCTACGCAAAGCTTTTAAATTTGACTCGAATACTCACAAAGGCCACCCCTGCAGATTCTTTGGATTAGAATATGACCATCAAATCATTTCAGGATCTTTTTAAGGCGTTGTTGCCTTGAGGAACGCCACTTGTGAGTCTCACGCTACCCTTGACACCGGCCTTATCATTTGTTCTTTTTTTCCCTTTCTTTCAATCGGTGTATTGCAGGCCCGCCGCAAGTGATGTTGGAGAGCAGCAAGACACGGCCCGTGGTTGAGGCCAGCAAGGAGGAAGACGCTGCGGTCACGGTGGTGTTCTGCGCCGACCCCAAACCAGTGGAGACCTTCTGGAGCTGGGGCTCCTACAAGCTCAAGACGGGCAGTGCCCTCGGACGCTTCGTGGCCGAGCCCCTGCTATCGGTGAGACGCGCAATCTCGCCCTTTTTTTCTACTTTTCAGTCAGTTCCAGTTTCCGGACTTGATTTCTTAGAACGCGTGTATTTCCTCGGTAGGCAATCCGCGCATGTCGGTGAAGATGAATCACTGCGTTTGAAACACTGCGCGAATTGCTGCGCGTAATAAAATCCGGTCTTTTGTTAAACCTGGAAGCTTAGAGGGTAATGACACATCCGAAAGGGCAAATCCTTACGTTACGTTACGTTTACGATCGTAGTGCGCGGCTGCATAAGCGGTGTTCAGATTAAAGCGCAAAAAGTATTTTTAGTGCGCACTTATAGTTTGTCCTGTTTAAACAATCTCAATATATACCGTTTGCCAGAAGGAACCTTTAAGAGAAATAATGTGTATGCCCTCATATAACTTGAGCATTACCACAGTAAAATATATATTTTTGAGCATGGGTGCAGCCGATAGTACAGGTGAAGGAAGACGTGTTTCCTAACATAGTTTAGATAATGAGACAGCTACTTTTAGTTCCACTTTTATTTCTACTCAAAAAGCTTCTTTTTTTATTCATTAAGGCCTCAATCCATCACGTTGCCAGAAGTAATCAAACGTCCCGAGAAGCTTAGTGTCCCTTGACTTTGGGTACTGTGCTTCAAAACGCGCCAATTTGTACAGAATAGTGCTTGCTTTAAACTTTAAAGTAAGTTTTTGTATGCATGTTGCACGCCTTTTTTATTTTGCCAGTTGCTGCTAGATGAAGAGTAGCCAAGTGCTTGAAATGCACACCTCCTAAATTGATTTCTAATATCAAAAGTTAGTTTTATGTTGAGCGTCATTTTATTTGTTTTTTGAATGGTATGCGCTTGGTAACAAAACTGACCAAGCGCATGATTGGAAAGTGTGAACAACCGATCATCCTCTGCCGTTCGCACATTCTTCGCGAACAGCCGGAGCATAATCTGTTCGCGAAGCCTCAGCTCGGAAGTAGCCGATGCATGCTTTGCTTTTCACACAGGCCTCAGCCCTCGATATCAGGTGTTCTGCGAATAAACGACCGGAATTCTAGACCCAGTACCAAATTGAGCAAAGTTTAAATAAGTATTAACGGGGCAATCTACAGAACAAGTGTTTTGGATACGTTGCAGTGGCCGTTGTACTGCCTTCCTTTATGTTATTTCTTCCGTAAATAAATTCAGCGTGCGTATGGAAGTCATTAAGTAAGGCCCGGAATTTTATCCCTCTTCCGATTTTATGCGGAATGCATCTCTTCTTTAACGTGTTCAAAATCTGCAATTGGCGCTTCAACTGAAATCATAAACGCTCTTTTGTCGCGTATTTAAATTAATTCAGTTATAGGCTAAAAAAAAGGATGCCTTCTTTTTATTCTGTCCTGAGAGCGCCTCGCGGGCAATAAAAAGGACGAATCTTATCACTGAACACTGACAGCACGGAGGGTTTTGGGCTTTAGATGGGTAGAAGAACACGACTGGCTCGCATCTCCGCGCATGCAGTGTAGTGTTTACGTCGTTTTTTGCGATTTTTTTCGCGGCCTGGCTCCTCGTGCGTTTTCATTTCGTTCGCTTTCTTTCTTTTCACCCAGTAAGAACTGCAGGATGTCAGGGGCTTAGGGGCGAATGTTGAGAAACCGGAGATTTGTTCACGTTCGACTAGCACGCGGAGTCAGCCACACTGCTTTCTCGGTGGGCATGAATAATTCATCGCTGCGCAAGCTCTTCCCGATGGTGCACCAAGAAAGTGGGAAGAGATTAAAACCCGGCCTGTTGACTTTCTAAGGTAGAGCGAAGCTTCTTCCTTGCGTTTTATTCTTGAAATTTAGGTACTTATATTCGCGGTACGTGTTTTCTCATCTTTGCGAGCCAGATAAAATGCCTTTAACAATATATACGTGTGCCTGGTTCACAAGATTTTCAATATGTTGCAAATGGAGGAAAAGCAAGAAAAAAAAGTATCGATGCATATTCTCATGATGACATGCTCGCGTGGGTGCGCCAAGTTCCGATTTAGCAAGTAGTTGCCACGAAAAGTTTTACTTCGTTGATTCAGCAGGTCACATGCCGCGAGAGCACGTTGTAAAAGGCCGTAACGTATTCTCAGGAGTCAGCATTTTTCTTACGAGTGAAGATTGCGCGCATTCGCTATTCTTTGTTGTTCTTTATCGCACTTTGAACTAACCGGAAAGTTCGCTCACTTTGCCTTTCTTCTCAGATTAATAAAACGGGTGGCGCGCATTATACAGGGTGAAACAAAATTATAAACCTCTTGGCGTATCACTGAACTTTCACTCGGAAGGGACAATTTTATTTGTAAAATGCCCACCTGCTCAGCCAGGAAGTGTGGTTGCGAGGATTATTAGTAGGTTCGCAGGTAAAATTTTTTATGCCCTCGTCGCTTGTCCATAAAGGTGAGAGTATCAATTAATGTCAACTAGGAACAGATGTAAATAAATTATGACTGATGAATACAGTAACAATGTCATGTCTAAGGCCGGGAAAAGAGTTGTTGCATTTATCAAATCTTCAATACATAAACATTATGTAGCTTATGTGCTTGTTTTTCTGGACACATTGAGTAGATGCATTATTCATATTCTACGCAAGCATAAGCGTAACCTGGTGGGGCCTGTCAAGAAATCAGGTTTAATACCAACGACAATAAATGACATCAGAGACCCGCAAGGAAGAACTGGGGCCGAATCCACGAAACAGTTCGCTTTGGAACGCGTTCGCTATATCTCGCCTCCTCGCTCCATTGGCCGTGTGTCGTCACCGCTGGCGATGACATCACTTCACGGAAGCGGGACCACGGATTTTGTTTACGTCACGAGACATGTCAATCAAGTGAAAGCGAACACGTTCGGTTGCTGTGTGTGGAACTCTGATGTTGAATTCCAATGGCAGATCAGGATCAAGTTTTTCTGCTCTATTGAGAGCAATAGTATTTCAATGGCAAAATGGGAGTTCGTGTTGTCTGTTCCAATGGCAGATCGGGATCAGACGTCGATCCTGGATCGCTCCGTGGAGCAGCGATATTTGCTCCGCCGAAATCGGCAGATTTGACCGGAACCTCGCGCGACGTTTTCTTTCCCGCGTCTGCTTCCGGTCATGGCCGGCTGCATCCTTCCTGTCGTCGCTACGCGGTGATCCGGGCAACGTACAAGCAGTACTTTTTACTTTTTTTAAATTGAATTCTCCCAAATGTAATTATTTTTCGTTTTGTTCGCGTCCGCACAAGTTAAAATAAAAAAAATTTCTTAACAGGTTGTCAATTCCATCGCGGTCAATTCTTTATGACCGCTTTTTAGACCAAAATCGTTGACTAGTTTGAACCTCCCGCGCTTTCTGACGTCAGACGACGCGTACTCTCCAAGCCTAGCAGCTCTGCAAATAAGGAAGCAATCTGAAAATTTGGCGCGTTTCATCACTAGAATTTTGTGGTGCGAGCATCATCACACAAAGCGAAAGCTTCGTGCGCCTTTTGTTTGCCGTGAACGTGAGAGACAGAGTGGCGGCAAGGACGAATCGCTGGTGAAGCGAGAGGCCGCACTTCGATGGGCGCCGCCATGTTGCCTGAACTTGGAGCTATTCTTGCGCTGAAGTGCCCCCGCGGGAGCGCATGCATTCCATTGGCAAAATGGGAGGGAGTGATCTCCGCCTGAACTACGCGCTCCGTTTGTGATCCGGCGGAGCGCTCTCGATCTGCCATTGGAATTCAACATGAGAGTGGAGTTCGCTTCGGCGCGAGAAGAAACATGCCGGTGTCTCCCGTCGCCCCGCTGTTGTTGGCGGTGCTCAGCGAATGTTATCGGTGGCATCGGCGGTCGCGCGTGCATGACAATCCTTTCGACATGCTGACGATGCCTTCCGAAGGCATTTCAGGCTGTCGAAGGGACTTGTACGCCCGCTATGCGAAGAGCTAAACCCCCACCTTGGACCAACAAGGAAAAGTGCGCTCTGTTACTCTGCGCGCTACGGCTCTTCGCTACGGGGGGCTTAATAATAATAATTGGTTTTGGGGGAAAGGAAATGGCGCAGTATCTGTCTCATATATCGTTGGACACCTGAACCGCGCCGTAAGGGAAGGGATAAAGGAGGGAGTGAAAGAAGAAAGGAAGAATAGAGAGGTGCCGTAGTGGAGGGCTCCGGAATAATTTCGACCACCTGGGGATCTTTAACGTGCTCTGACATCGCACAGCACACGGGCGCCTTAGCGTTTTTCCTCCATAAAAACGCAGCCGCCGCGGTCGGGTTCGAACCCGGGAACTCCGGATCAGTAGTCGAGCGCCCTAACCACAGAGCCACCGCGGCGGGTAATCCAGGCGACAGTCGGCAGCGAGGAAACTATACGGCTCCCGCAGTCGTCTGTGAGCCGGGCGATTTTGGCCGTCGCTCAGGCAATCATGCGTGTCGGCACGAGAGATTAAAAACGCGCCGAAGTTAGCATATAGTTCCTTAACGATACAAGCAACCGAGATGGGACTGCCCAACAAAGCCGATTGGCTGTTGCCTGCCCCCTCGTCCTCCCGTAGTGTTCGTCCCATCCTTCTCTTCCTGATGCCTACGTCAAATTGACGTCACGGCAAAGCGAACGCGTTCCAAAGAGAACTCTTTCGTCGATTCGGCCCCTTGTTTGGTTTATGGGGGTTTATCGTCCCAAAGCAACTCAGGCTATGAGGGTCGTCGTAGTGAAGGCCTCCGGAAATTTCGTCCACCCGGGCTTCGTTAATGTCCACTGACATCGCACAGTACACGGGCCCCTAGAATTTTGCCTCCATCGAAATTCGACCACCGCGGCCTGGATCGAACCCGCGTCGTTTGGGTCTGCAGTTGAGCGCCATAACCACTGAGCCCCTGCGTCGGCTGCAAGGAAGAACTAATTTTCATCTACTTCCCTTAGCATCAATCCGTAGTGGTACTTTACATTCAGTGATTTCCCTGCACACCCTCTGAAGGCAGTGTACATACCCCTTGTTTTTCTGAAGGCACCCCCTTAATTCGTAACAAGCTTTCTTTTATTCTTTACGCACGACGGAGAAATTTGTTTAATAACTCTGAAAGAATGGCACATACGCGATGGGACATGTCGTTCATAACTGGCTTGTGATGGAAAAAACCGCGACTTCCACACGAACGTTTTATTGCATTTGTCCCGTCTGCGTTAAACGAGTGGTGTTCAACAATGAGATTTTTCTTAAGGTTTTTCTGATAGAAGTCTGAAATGCCACGTATTTTCTCGACGCATTTTATGTAGCCCTTGTTCTTTACTTTTGTCCGTTCGCAAACACGTCTTTATACTTCATCTCACAAGTCATTCACAGCACTGTGTAAAGTAGAGCTCTCGTCCAATCAGGACCAAGGAAGACAGCAAACAGTCCCTCAAATATTTGAGCAGTGTTTGGACCATCTTCCAAACATTTATTGCACTAATCGAAAAGGTACTTCGGGGAGCTTGTTTAGGAAGCACAGAAAGCGTTTTATCCACTGTTAAATTAGCAGAGAAAGCCCGCATGGGCACTGCACTGCGGAAGTCTGCTGCAAAGCAGTGAGCCACCATTCGCATACGTGGCCTTTGCCGAGCCGGCTAACTGGACACTGGTGTTTTTAGCCTAATTTACAGATGAAGCCATCAGTGGTGGAGGTTGAAAATATATATGGGCAGATACACTTACAGGAGGTTATGCATGAGCTGACCCAGAGGGGGCCAGCCCTTACAAGTACTAGGTGGAGGCCCCTAATTCGGAACCCCAGTGGCGTCGGCCTCCGCCCGGTCTCGCCCGACGAAGGCCTCTTGGGTGAGGGGAGCG
Source organism: Amblyomma americanum (assembly GCF_052857255.1). NCBI lineage: Eukaryota > Metazoa > Arthropoda > Arachnida > Ixodida > Ixodidae > Amblyomma > Amblyomma americanum. The sequence continues at coordinate 30,204,265 of NC_135502.1, forward strand.
GAGGAACATGCTTTGGAGCGCATGCCGTTCTAATTGGCTCAAATTGCCTCAATGCAGCACCCCTCGCAGCGCAGTAAAACGAATTGTGAGATGGAGTACATAGTACTTGTGTAAAGTGAAGTAACGTTAACAGTCATTGTCACGGATGTTGGAGTCATTAACGTAGCCAGTCTTACGCGACACATAAAAACCGCTGTGTAAATGCCATGGAAGGGAAGGCTTGCGCCGGCGCAATACATATTCAGCTGTCATATTTAGAGCCGCTTTGGCAGAATGATTAAGGCATTACTTCCCATGCTGTCTTCTGGAGGCACATTTTTACCACCGACTGCTGTTTCAATGTAACGCTGCCATTGCTATAGTGCGCCGTCATCACCTTAACTTTGTCCGAATTTAATTTAAGGACGTTCTTTGTAAAATGCCCTTCAAGATTCACTATTGCTTTTAGACCTATGGCGGGGCGTCTTTAACGCCATGAAGAACGCTGTTCGGCTGTGGATATAACAGCTTCCCGAGCTCCGCCTACCGCAGATAGTGTGGGGTCGTACTCAATGACTTTGTTAAAGTGCGAAAGCACTAATCCGGAGGTTCTGACCAGAGTAAAATCGTCTCTTGAGGATTATATGTCCGTGAAGCGTCGGACCTCCGTCCCGCGGCACTGCCCGATCATCGTCCTCTTCTACGTGGCACTAATCCGGAGGTTTAGAGCCTAGCAAAATCGTCTCTTGAGGATTGTATGTCCGAGAAGCGTCGGACCTCCGTCCCGCGGCACTGCCCGATCATCGGCCTCTTCTATGTGGCACTAATCCGGAGGTTTGGAGCCTAGCAAAATCGTCTCTTGAGGATTGTATGTCCGAGAAGCGTCGGACCTCCGTCCCGCGGCACTGCCCGATCATCGTCCTCTTCTACGTGGCACTAATCCGGAGGTTTAGAGCCTAGCAAAATCGTCTCTTGAGGACTGTATGTCCGAGAAGCGTCGGACCTCCGTCCCGCGGTACTGCCCGATCATCGTCCTCTTCTACGTGGCACTAATCCGGAGGTTTAGAGCCTAGCAAAATCGTCTCTTGAGGACTGTATGTCCACGAAGCGTCGGACCTCCGTCTAACAGCACTGCCCCATCATCGCCCTCTTCTACGTGGCACTAATCCGGAGGTTTAGAGCCTAGCAAAATCGTCTCTTGAGGATTGTATGTCCGAGAAGCGTCGGACCTCCGTCCCGCGGCACTGCCCGATCATCGTCCTCTTCTACGTGGCACTAATCCGGAGGATTAGAGCCTAGCAAAATCGTCTCTTGAGGATTGTATGTCCGAGAAGCGTCGGACCTCCGTCCAGCGGCACTGCCCGATCATCGTCCTCTTCTACGTGGCACTAATCCGGAGGTTTAGAGCCTAGAAAAATCGTCTCTTGAGGATTGTATGTCCGAGAAGCGTCGGACCTCCGTCCCGCGGCACTGCCCGATCATCGTCCTCTTCTACGTGGCACTAATCCGGAGGTTTAGAGCCTAGCAAAATCGTTGTTGAGGATTGTATGTCCGAGAAGCGTCGGACCTCCGTCGCGCGGCACTGCCCGATCATCGTCCTCTTCTACGTGGCACTAATCCTGAGGTTTAGAGCCTAGCAAAATCGTCTCTTGAGGATTGTATGTTCGAGAAGCGTGGGACCTCCGTCCCGCGGCACTGTTTGATCATCGTCCTCTTCTACGTGGCACTAATCCGGAGGTTCAGAGCCTAGCAAAATCGTCTCTTGAGGATTGTATGTCCGAGAAGCGCGGGACCTCCGTCCCACCGCACTTCCCGATCATTGTCCTCTTCTACATGGCACTAATCCGGAGGTTTAGAGCCTAGCAAAATCGTCTCTTGAGGCTTGTATGTCCGAGAAGCGTGGGACCTCCGTCCCGCGGCACTGCCTGATCGTCGTCCTCTTCTACTTGGCACTAATCCGGAGAATCAGAGCCTAGCAAAATCGTCTCTTGAAGATTGTATGTCCGAGAAGCGTGGGACTTCCGTCCCGCGGCACTGCCCGATCATTGTCCTCAACTACATGGCACTAATCCGGATGTTTAGAGCCTAGCCAAATCGTCTCTTGGAAATTGTATGCCCGAGAAGCGTGGGACCTCCGTCCCGCGGCACTGCCCGATCATCGTCCTCTTCTACGTGGCACTAATCCGGAGGATTAGAGCCTAGCAAAATCGTCTCTTGAGGATTGTATGTCCGAGAAGCGTCGGACCTCCGTCCAGCGCCACTGCCCGATCATCGTCCTCTTCTACGTGGCACTAATCCGGAGGTTTAGAGCCTAGAAAAATCGTCTCTTGAGGATTGTATGTCCGAGAAGCGTCGGACCTCCGTCCCGTGGCACTGCCCGATCATCGTCCTCTTCTACGTGGCACTAATCCGGAGGTTTAGAGCCTAGCAAAATCGTTGTTGAGGATTGTATGTCCGAGAAGCGTCGGACCTCCGTCGCGCGGCACTGCCCGATCATCGTCCTCTTCTACGTGGCACTAATCCTGAGGTTTAGAGCCTAGCAAAATCGTCTCTTGAGGATTGTATGTTCGAGAAGCGTGGGACCTCCGTCCCGCGGCACTGTTTGATCATCGTCCTCTTCTACGTGGCACTAATCCGGAGGTTCAGAGCCTAGCAAAATCGTCTCTTGAGGATTGTATGTCCGAGAAGCGCGGGACCTCCGTCCCACCGCACTTCCCGATCATTGTCCTCTTCTACATGGCACTAATCCGGAGGTTTAGAGCCTAGCAAAATCGTCTCTTGAGGCTTGTATGTCCGAGAAGCGTGGGACCTCCGTCCCGCGGCACTGCCCGATCGTCGTCCTCTTCTACTTGGCACTAATCCGGAGAATCAGAGCCTAGCAAAATCGTCTCTTGAAGATTGTATGTCCGAGAAGCGTGGGACTTCCGTCCCGCGACTGCCCGATCATTGTCCTCAACTACATGGCACTAATCCGGATGTTTAGAGCCTGGCAAAATCGTCTCTTGGGGATTGTATGCCCGAGAAGCGTGGGACCTCCGTCCCGCGGCACTGTCCGATCATCGTCGTCCTCTACTTGGCACTAATCCGGAGGTTCAGAGCCTAGCAAAATCGTCTCTTGAGTATTGTATATCCGAGAAGCGTGAGCCCTCCGTCCCGCAGCACTGTCCGTTCATCGCCGACTTATTATACGCGGCACAAATGCGCGCTTTTGCACTGATTCTAATGCAGTAAACGTTCTCTGTTTTTTTTTTCTTTGGCGAAGTGGCTATAGAGACATCCCCATGTGCTTTCTTTTGTTTTCTTTCACTTTGCGCATCAGGACGAAGAGCTCGAGGACTGCTACGAGTCTCGTCTGCTCATCCAGAAGGTCGAGAGCGACGACTCCCGCAAGTTCACGTTGTTCGTGGACAATGGAAAGGGCAAGACTTCTTACTCGGTGGCCTTAGAAGTCAAGGGTGCGTACCAGTTTATCGGTTTTCAACGCACATGTTGCGTGGTTTAATGTTGTGCAACTGAGTACCCACATTAAAAAAAATATGAATACAGACGGTTCGAATTGGCGCTTATAGCCCGTTTCTTGGTCGCTTTAGCCGGTAGAAATAATGCATCAGGCTCGTGGACAAACTTGAACATTTTGGATTATCGCCGAAAACTGGGCTGCACATTGTGTGGATTTGCTACCGTTAGGATGTGGACTTGGTATCACTGAAGGGCGAGTCTTGTGCGACAGACAAAAATTACCTTTCTTGGTTAGACCTAGAAGAGTTGTTGGTCTGTTTTCACCAATATAACCTTGTTTTTTTTCCGCTTAGAGGTTTATCTTCCTGAACAAAATAGTGCACGAATTCGAGAGGCACAAGGAAAGTAAAAGGCAACAAATGTCGCTACAGGCGCCGTTAGGTGGTGTGCACGCCTCAGCATACGCACCTTTTGCGAAAGATATATAGATGATTTATTCTCTTCCAAAAATGTCAGCCTTCTTTAAAGTCACTTCTGCTTCTAGATAACCTGCCAGCCACTATAAATGAGGCGCGGCTACCTACGTCCTAACGCATGCACTTCCATAGAAGGGAAATTACTAAGATAAAAGCTGTCAGTGCCGCAGACGTATAAAGTCATGTAATTTGCTCTCTGCCTTCAACATGGAATGCTGACTTTGCAGACTATAAAACCAGTGAAAATGCGTGCTAGAAAAAAGTTAACACCTGGAAGTGCGCCTTTATGGTTAGGCGTACTCAGGAAGCTATTCTAATAATATCCTGAAACCTAGTTAGTCGTACCATTTTTGCTCCCTTTAATTTTCTTGAAGCTCAAAGCGTTAGCGATTACGTGGAATGATTATTCAGATCTCTCCTTTTCTAGCCTCTGTTCGGGAAATCTTTGCAGCGCCTCAGCCATATAAGTCTGTGTTCGTACAGCTGAGTATGCTGATCCAACAAAAACATTACCGAGCGGCATCGAGACTGTGCCACGTGATGTTTTAAGTTTCATAAATTATAATATTCTATAAAGCAATTAATTTCCATTATGAATGTACCCATTGCTAGACACGTTATAATTGCTGGTTTCAGTGCAGTCGTAACTTCTTGGGGCGTATTCAGTAAATCTTCGCATTATAAAGCGCATGTAACAACGGAGAGCGCCACTCAAAATAAACGCATAGACAGTCGGGTGTTCTTATGCAGTATTAAGGGGGAAAAGAAATGCGACAGTTATATGTAAGGAAGCTTATGGTTCTTGACACCTCTGAATCACTTTGATGGGAACGAACTGTGGTAGCGTTCATTTTGTTTCACTACTACGTGGAAACAAGATACCAACAGAACCCTAAAATCCCGCTTAATCCTGTATGCATTACCACATGTATCTTTTGTCTTTAAGTAGAAAGACGTCCGATGTACTCGTGAGAGTTCACTTAATTAAAAAAAGGCCTTTTTACTTATCCTTACACATGAGTTATTTAGATTGGAGTTGCTTTATTTAGATTACATTAGGAGCTGCTCGCTAGGAATGAGGATGGTATGCATTAACAAGACAAACACTTCCTTTTTAATTTTGTTTACCTTGAACACGTAAATCTTTGTTGATTTAAAAACTTCTCTATTTATTAGTTCATGCCGTTTAGGAACAGCAGGGGTATGGAAGCATACCAGTGCCTTTTGAATAAAAAGCGTTTATGGAACCCAATGTCAAAGGGAAGCCACTTTTCAAAGGCACCATCAAAGCTCTTTTTCATCTAGCAAAATGTTGCTTGGACGATGATACTTTATATCTGCAGTTCATAATGAGTGCATGTTGTGTCATTGGTTTGGTTTATGGTTTATGGGGTTTAACGTCCCAAAGCGACTCGGGCTATGAGAGACGCCGTAGTCAAGGGCTCTGGGAATTTCGACCACCTGGGGTTCTTTAATGTGCACTGACATCGCACAGCACACGGGCCTCTAGAGTTTCGCCTCCATTGAAATTCGACCGCCTCGGCCGGGATTGAACCCGCGTTTTTCGGTCCAGCAACCGAGCGCCATAACCACTCAGCCACCGCAGCGGCTGATTTTATGTCATTACAACTATAACTGTTCTTGATTGTTGTAGGTGATGCCTTTCATATAGAACATAACACTTCCTGATTTGAGATTATTTCCGTACACGGGGCTAATACCTGCAATTCTGTCTGTTTATTTTTTTACAGAACCACTGGCTATGACGCTGGTCATTGCTATTGCTGTGGGTGGAGTTGTCTTCCTTATTGTCTTCCTAACCCTCTTCGTGTACCTCGTGAGGTCTGAGAAGATGTGTTTCAGACGTGAGTACCGCAATTCATTTCACGTGTTTCCCGATATGAGTATAACAATTTATCACAATTCTTTAAAGTTTACTGGCACCTGTACTTCGGTGAGTGGAGTATGAGTGAAAAAGTGTGCTGGGATTTTTTTCAAATTTTTTGTGTACAGTATGCTTGCCCAGTTTCGTGCATCTATCATGCCTCTAATACCAAGCCTCTGAATTCATTTTTGTACATAGTCAGTGGCACGCTTTAGAACTACTTTAACCACATTTACTCTTGTGTCTATAATCACCAGGCCGCAAGGTTATGGAGTGCCGAGACAACATAAATATGGAAGGACTTCGTAATGTTCTTAAATAAGTCAAAGTGCAGCTTACACTTGAAATTACAGGCCAACTAAAGCTGCAGCTATACGAAAGTGTAAGTGCCTTTTCTGTGATAATGTTGAGCAGTCAGAGTGCATTTTGCAATAAATAAATTAGGAAAAATAAATAGTGAGGAAGTTTTTTTTTTTTCCTGCAAGCTACATGGTGCGCTGTGAAGACACAGTCCGTTAATGAAATCAAATGTTATTTCTGGAGTCAAGAAGGTTGAATAAGTGAGCACTTGACTTGCCAAGGATAAAAATCATATTTGATTCTAGGTCAGTTTGTTCAGACCTCTATATGTTACATGCTATTAGAGAGATATAAAAAGTATTCTGTAGACAAATCTAAACGTTAAAAATCAGTTTATTTCTTTCATATCAGACACTAACAATTTTTTTTATTTCTTTTTGTGCTTAGTAGGACCAGTTAACAAAAAAATATGTCAAACATACCTAACTTGTTCATATAAATCTATTCTGAAATATATCAGCAAAATAAATATGCAATATCTTCTACTACACCACTACTGAATTCCGCCATGCACTTTTGTTTCTTGTACACAGGGACTGTTTAAAATGACACAAAAACTGTGCACACATGGACCTTTCTGTAATACATGGAACACATACGCTCTCGTCTCTGAAGACAGTGTGGGAAGCAAGACGACAAAGTGACATAACAGCACGTGGTGTCAGCGCCCATGTGGGATGTGGTTTAGTGGTCACCTATGCTTAGGTTTATGAACATTCATCAACAAAATAAAAGCCATAATCGTAAGGAGCATAAAGAATATTTTACCAGAAAGATTGATTTTCTCCACATTTCTTTAATACTGTTATTATGTCTGTAGCTGATATTTTCTGTTCGTTATCGCTATTCGTTTTGTTTGTACAAAACACGGAAAAATATCGCTGTGTGCCCTTCTGTAGCTGGAAGCGTTGTTTTTATTGTTAATTATTTTTATCTGACACAGAACCTACGATATCCTGCTTGTTTTATCTGATGATGTACTTTTTCCGGGTATCAGCGAGTTTGAAAAACCGTGAGACATGAATGAACTGCATGAGTACTGCTCACATTTCAACAGTAGGCAGCATTGTTAGGGAGAATGTCGCAAAGATAACGATTGCATAAGCAACTGCATATTTACAAATTTAGTGATTCCTACATGGAATGACACAGACAGTCAATCTGATCACAGATTAATCTGATGAACTCTCACCATAGGACACTTGTAACTCTCATAGCTAGAGCAGCATTCATATGCTTCAAAAAGCAGGGAAATGAATACGCAGGAATATTAAAAAGCACAAGTTGAAAACCTGGCATGTCAGTGTCCTCACTGTTTTTGTGTTTTAGTGTTCATATTTACGGTAAGGTCGATATTCAGGCATATGCTTACTGCTGATTTACTCAAAAATACTACAGATATGAAGCTGCGTTATTACTCTACATTTCTTTGAAGTTCTGGGGCATCCTTGATCAAACAAGCAATCGCCCTTTTGATGTGCAGCCTTTTGCACGACGTTACAGTACGCTTTACTGAACTCCATTTCGCTAGTAACTGCTGTTCTCTATTACTTGATATTTTAATATTTACTCGATCCCATATCTACTTTTATGCAGCAAAATTGCTTCTGGTACAAGCTTGTCGCCATTCGTCCCATCGCGCTCAGCCTACCCCACGCGTCTGAAGTCACGGCCGAAGCAGCAGTCTGGTGTGAAATAGAGCCATGAATTTTTTTTTAATACTGGATATATTTCCCAGCCTGCTGGTCTTCCGCATCCGTTGAGACCGATGCTATGCATTTTGGATCGCCAATCTCAAACCAAGACTTCCGAATGCGTTTTTCATTCGGTGCTGCCTTATTGCTTTGTGTCATCTCCGTCTCTTCAGCGCATCGCATTTTAATACCGGGACCCGTGCCCATTTTGACGTAGCGACACCAAGCAGAGAATGTCACTCGCGATTCGCGACGAGTTTCTTTCTGTGCGCCCAGTGCTAGGCTCGCATTGAAGCAGTCGGCAAGAAAATACGACTCGGGGCTTTGAAGGAGTAATATCGTCGTCTTCGGTTCGGGTGAAGTCGCGTTGAAAAAAAAAAACACATGTCGCTTGAGATTAAATGTTTGCTTGCCATTTTGCTCAGCTTCGGCGTTACCGCCACCAATCCTCGCGCGCACAACAAACAGAGAAACATTTTTTAAGTTATGCACAAAACTTGATGCATATGATTGCCTCAAGCGCTTCATATGCATGCTGCTGGCGCTCATCTTAGTCAATAAAACGCAGCAATACGGCTAAGAGCATGGAGGCACAAGTAATGAACTATAAGCATGCAATATCTGCCTAGCAGTAGAACATCCACAGCGGTTAAAGAGCTACGAACTTATTCTTGCGAAACTCTCGGAGACGAGGGTTGAAGTATATTGGCTAATATACGTATAAAAGCAGGTTACAACTGCTGTACCACTTGTACAGCTGTCTAAAAAAATCCTTGAAAAATCCTGCTTAGAAGTTCTCCTTTGTCGGGAGATTAGAAACACCGACTCATCAGGCCCCTGATATAAATGCAGTATGCACGTGCCACCTGCGCGGTAAGCGTCTCACCCCGGCTGGGCACCTGAATTTCGTGGTCAGGGCGGCGTCGAAGTGGGGAAACGAGGGGGAGAGAGATTAAACAAAAGAAACAGAACATTCTCTGCGGTTCGCTTAGCGTGAGTCATCGTGTCCGCTACTCAGCTCTGGAACATCCAAGCTATCTCTCTATCTCGGCGACGTAGGCCGCTGAGCCTTCTCTGCCGCCGTCGTGGAAAAATTAGCACAGCGACACGGGTTGGTGACAGCCGTTGTTCGCTTTAGAGACGCCATATTATTTTTCAAGAACTGCTTCGAGCGCCCGTGTGGGCGCAAATTCGGCAATTTTCTGCCTAAAATTAGACTTCTGTGTCTGGCAGCTGTAAGGCCTTCCGGGTTAACGTTCCGGCGCCACACTATCGAGCATGTGAAATGGTGTAGCTGTCATTATCCTAACCGGTGAAGTCGACAGTCACGCTTTCTTAATCTGATTGGGCCGGAAGCGGCACCTATAGGAATTCCGCAAACCTAAAAGCAGGGAGAAAAAGCTGCGTACTTACAAAGAAGTCGGGTCAGCGGAACAGGCAAAGGAGTATGTCGAGAGGAGGAAAGTAGAGACATGAAGAAGCGGTTCTGTTCGTTTCCATGCGGTTCTGAGCATTCAAGCGAAATAAAGTCTTCGGAGATTTGAGGTTTCGTTAGAGTATATACTGCAGCACGAGTTCAAGGTTATCTTCCGCAGCTGCCAGTTTACAGTAGTGCTCAAACTTATTTCTTTGGTACCGCTGATAGGCATCTGCTTATGGAATTGCCTGGAAAATTACGGCAGTTTTTTTTTAGTCTTATGACATGCGTTGTTGTGGGTTTAGATTCCTAAGAAACATCCTAGAGTAATCGTCGTATGGGGTGTGTTCAAAATAACTTCCTTAAAACCATCGCCTCATTTAGAAAGATGCCTGCCGTGTGCGCCATAAACCTGCTGCCCTTACCTTTCCCTTTTTTCTCCTTTCCACTTGAGGTGGTCGCTAGCGATCCTTGTGACGGCCGCTTGCAACACATGCGCGCATGCGCACATTACCGCGCGGTCGTGGCGCGCAGTAGCCGTAGCTGACGTCTTTGCGGCAGACGGCGCCTTCCGCGCGTTTTCGACTGTTTAATAAGCAAACGGAAACGTAAGCGTGCAGAAATGAAAGTAAAAAGTCGCAAATATATGCAAGTGGCTAGAACACACTACACCACCCTCACTGACGGAGATTGGGAGGTAGCTAGCGCCATCTCTTAACAAACGTCCGCAACTCAAGGCACGGTGACTACAATGGGTGAGCGAGCAACGCCGCAGGCATCTTTCTAGAGGAGGCAATGCTTAAAACACATATGAGCGCAATATGGCTCATATTTCTTGCCCAGAAGCAATCTCGTTTTGTGAATTAATACCTTCAAGGTTAATAAAAGCTTTTATTCCGGACGAGCGAGATTATTGGCGCGCATGTCGCGCATTGCTTCTTTTTGTTGAAGCGAAAGTGCCAGAAAAAAAAATCGCCATTTTGCGGGACCGACCCCGCGTTTTTATTCACTTTTTTTATTTCAACGCGCGGACTTCTGTGCGTTCGACTCCTGCATGATACTATGCATTTGTCAACACAGCCCACGTACGGCGTCGTAATGCACGTCTGTTCTGTGTTCTCTTTAAGTTATTTACTTGTGGTGTACCTTTATGCGTCATATGCGTTTTAAGCATGTTGCTTTCCAGAAATCATATATGTTCACTAAGCACTTTCTTTAGGAACGAACAAAGACCAACGCATGAAAGTGGTGTTCTTGTTTTTGTGCACTCGTATGTTTTCCCAAACGCCCGCATCGCGCGAAGCATTCTGCCGTTTGCCTGACGCTGAAAAACGGTGAAGTTTCGCACTGCATGTTTTGCCTGTGCCAGCGTCCGTGGCGGAACCCATTTTGCGCGAATTATGTTTTGGTTCATCAATGCGTCAGGTGAGTGTCACTTTTTTTTAATTTGTGCTATGCTATTCATGTTGTCACTTTTTTTGGCATTCTTAGCTAATTTATCGTTTGTTCTCGTTTTTTTGTGATTTCTTTGCTCGAAACATTCTCACCCGCACCTACCCCGTGATCTCTGTTTCCTATCAAGCAGCCATTGCGACCGGGGCTTTACTACGCTGTCGCATGCTTGTCTTCCGCAAATACCAATGGCTAAAAAGCATTACATATGTATATCCTACGGGTTCAATAAATTATTCATTGATTCGATACTTTAATCGGCAAATAAATTAAATCAATTACGATGCAGACATCACAGCCGGCAAGCTTTCTTGGCTAGATGCGAAAAGTCTTGTTTTCCTCAAATTCATGATTTAATTGTAGTGAAACTAAAGAAAACATGTCAGCAAAGCAGGCGTGGTAAAACCGCTGTGTCGCCCAAATAGCGTCACAGAGGTCGCCAGGCTCGGTGCTAGCGCTACGTTTACCAGTTTTCCTAGGCGTGTCATTTTATGACAACGAAACGGAAGACACACACCCAGTTCCTCAATCAAGTGGCCTCGTTTTCAGTGAAGGCTTTTTCAAACCTAGCACAGTAATATGGGCTTCACTGTTCACAGATTAGCACAATGATTAAGGTGAATGATAGTGTGTTAAAAAAGAGGTCGGAATTGTTTTGGTGCATTTTCCCAAATATTGTTTTGGAGAACAGATAGTAAATTTTCAGTATAGTCGATGAGAAATACTTCCACGCTCAGTGGCAAGTATGGTGCACTCAATTCGTGATAGCTTGTAATTTCTCCTTTTAAATAGCGCTCCGCTCATGTAGACAGGCATTAGGAGCTAAGACGACGAAGCCTTTGCTTCAAAAACGGGGCCGCTCAGCGCCCTTGATTTAGAAATACTCGTGGGTTAGGTAAATGATTGAGTATTTCTCCTCGGAGAAACCGGCTTCCATTTTTAACAGCACCAGTGGCCCGGCCATCACATTAAGCGTTGTTGCTGCGCGCTGCTTTTGCGCCTAGCAAACTGTTAGGCTTTACAGTCGAGAGGATTTATTGCTCTACTACCGCCCTCGTATTGCCGCGGTATTCTGCTGTGCGTTCGTGAAAGATGTATCACCTTAGTTTTTGCAAATAAAAGAATAGCGATTGGTGATATGCATATTATATGTCCCGCTCTTTTCTTCGGTAGCATGGATGTCAGTTTTGCGTCTCTTTCCGGAGGCGTCTTTCGCTCATGTTTCGGCAGCGGTAGTGAATGATGACTGCACTTGCCATTAACCTTCCACAGTTACGCAAATATCACAGGCTTCGTTTTTCTCAAACTTCGCCAGTCATTCGTCACCATGCCTGTAACAGCAATAAAACTAAATGTCACATTACTTTTTGGTCGACGCACAGTTTGAATAAGTGCATTAAAGGTTCCTTTGATTAGAAAATTCCTGGAGCGTCTCATTGTTCTCTTCGCGTAGTAAAACGCCCTCAAAACTGTTTTATTTTTGCTTTCTCTGCTGTAGTGGCATGAAAAGGAAACTACTTTATGAGGTCTTCCTATCAGCTAGCATTCCAGAAATTTACGGTAATTGGAGACTGAAAACTTAGCTTTCTTATTTTATTTTTTTCGGAAGACGGACGCAATTTTTCTGCAGTGGGTATCCCTTTGTGCTCACACAGGGCCTATTTCTCAGCACTGCATGCTGGCGGGATCTTCAGCTTGGTCTAATAAGTATGTGACTAATGAGTTACGCTAGTTTTCTTTTGGAAATTGTGGCCCGTCATTTGTAGTTCAAAAAAAAATCATGCCACCAATCTAAACTGCGTAGACTGTTTTCAGTAGAATACTGCTCGCCAGAAGCCTTTAGAGAAAGAGCGACAGAAGAAACGAAAGGCAGGGTCTTCGGAGGTGCTAGGTGCTGAAGCCTTTCGCTTCCGTGTGCTGCACGTTCACACCAAGGTGAAAATTAAAGTACACTTTCGACGTGCGAACTTTGCTTGATCACGGTGAAATTAGTGCATCAAGTAAGCGCTGTAACTGTACATGTCAAGCGTCACGTGACCATTATATTTTCCGAGGTAAAATGATGTATTCATAAGTTTCGTTTCAACAGGCTGGTTTCCAGCCTATGTATAATTATTTAACTTGTGCAATTCACGCAGACCTTGCTGGCTGCATAGCCCAGTACAGCATGCCTGCAGTACTGTAATCATACGCAACCGCCAGCTGTGAAATGTGTATTTAGGCCGCTGGAGCATACAAACTACGTCATGCTAATTGAAGCTTTTAGAATGCCAGGCGCATGAACCAGCGCAGCATTTCTCTTCGTCGTGCAGTTTCTTAACAAAGATGAGTTATTTTTAACAGATAAACACTCGGCCACTTTACAGCAGGCATGATATGTCAAATTTGAATTCTTTGACTTATTATAATTTTTCCTGTTTTTGTACCCGTTGATCGATGTCGTGTGTAAGCCCTACAGAGAGGAAAGAGGGTAGGCATTGTCGACAGAAAAAAAGACGCGAGTTTGTGGCTAATAACGAAGACCCAGTGAAGTGAGCCTCGAGAAAAGAGAAGTGAGGCAATAAACCAAGATCGATGAAGCGGATCAAGGGTACAGGATTCTCGAGGAAATGACGCGAGCGGCGAGCAAGGAAGGTAACGAATATTCGCGCACTGTTTCTCATTGGACGCGGCATTTCAGGCCACGCCCTTCCAAGTAACCTCGATGTTTTCTGTTCAATAAATGTTTTTCACACGCACACACATTGTGATATGCAGTTCACTCCCCGAAGCAGGCGTAAAATGCTTCGCTTCTGTATTTAAACACCGTTCTGCAGTGTCCTTTGTACGCACCGCTTTCAAAGCAGCAACAATGCGAAGAATTTAGAGCAAACTTGGGACATACCGAAGTCGCAACCAAACGTTCACTCTTGAGAGTAACAAAGCAATGACAGCCTGTTTACGACTGAAGTGTTATCTGTACGGTAACAATGTTAAGAACGCTTTTATTGTATTTTTTTGTGCAAGGTAACTAAATTGCTTGTCTTAAGCGCACATTTAACTACTGATGTTTGCTTAGTATCTTTTACTTCCTGTCTGAACTCATAACCTTTTCTTGCTTGTTACTAAACGACCATGTGCATTCTCTGTGAACTTAGGGGCGATATTATCTCCTTTTCTTGCAGGTACGAAGCCAAGCAACAAGAAACTGCAGCACCTGCAACATGTCGACAACTGCAAGGTCCATGTGGGAAACAATTTGTAGAGAGTGGGCGCGTAGAAGTGCTTCGGAAGGCGCGCGCTCTGTGGCAAACACCACATTGCCGTGTCGATTCCGTTACGAACGCACACCACGGTGCATTACAAAGGTCCTCTCCTCGCCATGGTGACGCCGCACTCGCGACACGTTCCTGCACTGAAACTCAAGTAGTGCGCTTCCAAAACTATGACGGTGACGTCACTCTGAAGCGACCTTCGATCCGCGACTCTGTGTCTACTGCGCCTGAGCTGCGAAAGCGCGTAGCTAACGGATGCGAGCATTAAGCGGACTTCTGGCGTTTCCGATGTGGCGTGCATTTTTCGAGTGCCGGTTGCTTCGAAGACGATATGACCCGGGAATGTTGTTCGATGTTTGAACCAAGCTGTCAGGTCGCACTCTACGACGCACCTTTGAGGCATGACAATGGTTGCGAGGACGTGATATCCGCAGAAGTGGAGGAACCAAGATGCCTACAGGCCAGCTGGCTTGAAAGAGGCGTATAGCGCTGTTATACTGGGATCCCGGAAGCAGCGAAATCTGAGCACCCGTAAATTCTCGCAGTGTTCGCACTCAGTATATGTGTGCGCCATTCTAGAGCGTGGGAGACGCCACACCAACCGGAAGGGTCAGGACGACTTCAAATACATACCGAAGAAGTCGGCATTTTTGGACGTCAAAAAGGAAAGGCGACGGTGATGAATAAAACACATTGTCGCGTTCTACGCTTCTAGTCACGAGGACAGCGATTCGCCTCGTTTGCTTGCACAAGTGTGTGGTTCACTTTTCAGTCATTCAAGTGTCTCTCATCTGCTTTGGAGGTCAAGTGTGTGTGTTATTCGGGGCTGAAATGTTTTCGTGGTGTCCGAAACGGGCGCTAGACCTCTCATGTTGCGATGCGGCAGTGGTAAGTATGAAACGAACACACCGCTATCCTCGGAAGCGCATCTTCAAAGGGACGCGCCTTTGAAAGACTTTTTGGTAAATTTGTTTTCTGTCTATGAGAATTTAAACCCAAGCCGCTAATAGAAAAAACGATGTTGTGGCTTTTGGTGTTCCACCGCAGCTGGTTCCTAGTTGCATACAACTGCTACACTCGGGTGGATGTCAATGAGTAATTGCTCCCTCATTACAAACCTACTCCACCTTGGGGATTCTCCTAAACATTTGACCAACTGCACGAAATGTTTAAGAGTTGGTTGACATGCTAAAATTTTTCCAAGCTAAATGTTGTCGATTATTGCGCGCGAGTTGTGGCTGAGACAAGACTGCATACGTGTTTGCCAAGTTCAAAAGGCCAAAAAATCAGCCGAAGTTGTTTCATGCGCTTGATTCTTTGTTACAGCGATAATTTTGTGTGGATTGCTAAATCATCGCGTTAAACTGTTTTTTTGCTGTATTCAGGGTGTAATTCGTGACAGACAGTCACTACTGCCGGCACTGGAACAGACATTTGGAAGCGATTTTCACTGTCACTCTGCATGTTCTTGAGACGTATTCCGGCGTAAGGGCGTAATCCTGCACCAATGGTTATGTCAACTGAACCAAACTTGCATCTCTAAAGCGGTTGCGTTGCTGTTGCTACCTGAACACCAATCGCCTGGACGGTTTGTTGACTTTCCCTTTCGCATGAAGTATTTCTGTCAGGGGGCACAGTAAGTTAATGAAGAGTTTACGAAAAACTTGAGGGGACACTTAAACTATGTCTTAATGTCTTAAAGGTATGACGCGATAGTGTTAATGGTTCCCTTCAGTGGCCTGGGGGTCCTTGTTGCGTATCAGTTCGCCTAAGCTCTGCCCACATGGCCATATATGGAATTGGTAATTCTCTTTGCATTCATATACCACTCCTGTCGCAGATCTGCAGTGGTTAAACGATGCGCCGCTGCCCGGGCAGGTGGCTGCTTCAAACACAGCCACCGGTGGGGCTTGTGAGACTCAGGGACATTGCTCTTCCCAAGCGACCTCTCGTGACCAGTCATTAATTTAGCTGCCACGTGCCACGGCGGTCAGGTTGTGTGACGTCGCAAAAGAAGGTGATCTAGGGGGCAGGAAGTCAACCTACTTTTTCGATCACAACTGCGACAACGCCGACGCCAGATTTGCTCCAAAACCGGAGCCTTAACGCTATCACGTTAATATAAAACCCGAAATTTCATACGTCTGCCTCTTCAACGCAAAGCGGGTCTTACGTAGGCAGGAGATGAGTTTTTAAAATGTAGGTTAGACCACACTTGGACAGCGCTTGCTGCTGGGAATTCCATTACTGCAGAAAAGCAAAACGTTCCTTGTTATACATAATTATTCCTTATGTTTTTATTATATTGTGAGCGCTAAAACAGGAGAGTAATTACAATGCGCAACTTAATTTGGACTCATTTTATGGAGAAAACCGCTCGTCTTCAAACTTACGTATTGCTTTTTCTGTCCTCTTATCTCCATGACGAGCGAATTGCTAACCCTGGAATCCTGGCTAGGCTTAGAAATATTCAAAATTGAGATACAGGAGGCAAATCTGCGACACATTTTCACTCGAACTTCGTGGCATCGACATGCTGAGACAAAGTGAATGCTCTTAATGTCCATTCGTCTTCTGTGGAGTTAAATGCCACTGTTAGGATGTCAGTGAATGGAAGATGAGGCTAGCAGTCTTCTGCCGAAAATGGGAGTCTGCTATTTATTTTCATTCCGAAAACGGTTGGGGGCCCGATTCTAGAGCTCTCAATCCTGTAAACAAGCTCTCGCAATGACGCATTCATACTGATCAGATGACGGAACTACTTGCAAACGTTGCGCGACGCCTCCTGTGTTGCCCTTCAGACACATTTATTTATTTATTTATTTATTTATTTATTTATTTATTTATTTATTTATTTAGCAAATACTGCCGGCCTGTGTTACAGGCCTTAGGCAGGAGTGGGGTACAAACATATTGATAAAAATAACAAGTACATTGCAAAAGAAGCAGATAGCGAACAGAGAAAAAACCAGTACATACAACATAAAATCGATTACAAAGACATAGAACATATAATGACATCGATCCTGGCAGCAAACGAAGGCATCGGACTTGGTCCAAAACAAGGATACATAAGAGCCCTATACATCCTTCAGAGCTTGTAAAAATAAATCCACCGATTCGCAATTGACAACATCAGCAGGTAAACCATTCCACTTAATGATAGTATGGGGAAAGAACGAATACTTAAATACATTAGTTTTGCATGAAAACGCGGCAACTTTCTTAGTATGGTAAGAGCGTGTAGGGTGTCGAGATGTGTGCTCAACTAAAATTCCTTCCTCTATTGTTAGTTTATTGTGATAATACAAGTAGAATAACTTTAATTTTTCTCGATGACGACGCATGGCCAGGTGTTCAAGTCCTGCGGTTTGCAGTAGGGCTGTTGGGGAAATATTCCAACATAATTTAGAATGTTTCAAAGATGACAGAAGTAACAGGTTTTATTGGGGTGTTTGTTATTCCTCGCTTTACTCCGAAGCACCAATGATGGATGAAAATGCCGTTTTATAGCAAAGAAGCACCACCTCGCCGTATACAAGACTGGCCCCTCATGAGGCATCATCAAAAGGGTTTACTGTCAGCACTCTCTGGCACATTTAGTGCGAAAGCGCTATTGCAGACGAGCACGGATCTTGTTTTGTCTAGTGCTCCTTGTCTTGTGTCTTCTTACCTAGGAGGACGTCGCGCCAAATAGGTCAGGTAACCTTGTGGCGTTATCACAACTTGGCCATTGAATTGTGTCCAAACTGACTGTCGTGGCAGGTGACTGCTAAATTAATGATTGGTCGTGAGAGGTTTCCAGGGAAGAGCAGCATGGTTCGCACAATCCTTACAGGTGGCTGTGATAGAAAGAGTCACGTGCCATTGCTGTGGCGCATTAATGAACAGCGGCGCCACTGCGCTCGTAGTGGTATGAGGATTCGCCGCGAGCTATGAATGTTAAGTACCGAATGGCCAATTCTGGATTTACGGGCATTAACCCATTAACGCCATTGCGTCATACCCTTAAGGCAGAGCTTCTGTGTCCCCTCCAGTTGAAGAATGAATACATGCTTTCGCGCGTCTACTCGATTTAACTACGCTAACTGCCTACCACTTTTTTCCTACTCGAGAGCTGTGGATACGTGTTCCTGAACACCGCATCTGCAGTGAACGGTGACTGAAAATGGCCACTACGCTTGTTTATTTCGAGACAGTGAACTTGTGCGTTGTTCAAAGTGTTGTATACCCTACTGGGACAGCTGAAATTTTCAACCTTAAAGGCTTGGAAGTTTGGGCTTTAATCTTGTAGCTATGACGAATGCGCGCTGTGTTACTCTCGCTTCACATTTAGCGGGGCTACTCGCGTTGAGAAATATGAGAGTAAACTCCCGTAACCGAAACTAAATTGTCACATGAACTGCCTTGCACTGTATGCGCTTGTGCGCGCGTCTCTATCTTGACATCTACTGGCAGATCTCCTTGTTCTTGTTTCTTCTTGTTCGCGCATATTTTGGCACTGTTACGTCACAGATGAAGTTGAGAAGTTTGACTGCCATGTCTGTAAATGTTCTTAGTGTGCGTATGTATAAGTGTACATGCTTGTTTGAGGAGTGCGAAAAAAATTCGATGTTAGTGAACTCTTTTTGCGAAAAGTTCCATATTGGCTTCGATAGTCTTTAGCTCTCGTGGAAACGAAGAACTTAACTGCTGACTGCGGTCACTGCTTGTGCAGTCAACATGTAAACGTTAGCGCCAGCGGGTTTTAGAGGAGAGCCGCACGTCTGGTGTACGTTCAACATCGGTTGGGTGAGTAGAAGAAGCTGGTTATTTTTCATTTCGGTGCCTCCAAAAGTTACAGCTGGCGACATTTGGTCCGTCTTGAAAGCTTGATGAAGGGTATCGTATTTTACAATGATTTTTCTACGAAGAGATTTTCCTTCAACAGGAGAGAAGAAATCTCCAGGACTAAATGTAGGGCGGCGTTGTATTGTTACTACCATTGCAATAACGGCTGAGATCCTTATCACCTTGTACTATCAGTGGCGGGCAACAATGTCATGGTACACTGCATCATTTATTGCTTCTGAGGGAACTTCCTTAAAAAGCAAGAAAAAAAACAGGCCTGAAAGAAACGATATTCCTGCATTCCCATCGAAAATGTTCGACTATACACCTGCAGAGGTGAGGATGGATTTATACAAACAAAAGAACACACTTTTTACGTGTTCAGCCTCAACAACAATTCAAGACAACGCCTCACTAACACTCGATGAGGTGCACGGAGTACATTAAATAAGGGTTTACTAAATCGCTATAGGTAACGACGTATCAAATTTCTGCGTACTCTTTTTTTCGTTCCGGTGGTTTATCAAGATAAACATTAAATACGTGTTGCATGTGGCTATGTGTGGACCGCATTATCACGCTTACTTTTCATTTCTTCAATTATGGTGGGGAAGGTTTTGTTATAGTACAATTATTGTTATGTATTTACATTGCAGGATAAGCTTGTGTGGCTGTGTCATTTCTAGAAATACTTTGATAACCTCCGTTCAGAGACAAATAAAGCAAGTTACTGTAATATCTCCAGCGTTTCTCTTCCTTAGAAATGCTGTTTGGAGTAAACTGAATATTCTGTCCGACATGGAGTCACTATACATGAGCCTAAACAATCTGATTAGGTACTCGATGGCCTCATGTTAACTCCTCTCCAGAAGAACCTGCACAACACTAAAGTTTGACTAATAAACACAATTACACTCGGATCTAACGATGAACTTGCGAAAGGTAAGCGCATAAGGCAAATTTTTGCCTGGTTCTTGAGCAGATTCGTCAGCTCCTCTACTTTAAGTTAAACAGCGTTTTTACTGAAAGCCAAAGACAGATTTTTTTTAAATACCAGTTTTTGAGTTCTGTGTTCTGTGTAAATCGTTCTGTGTGCGCAGCTGGCACGAAAGTATGCCAAGAGTGCGAAATGACTGGAGTTTAAGGTGTACGTGATAAATCACGTATAATGCGCTGTAAATTCTTCCGCCGCATAGAACAAGAAGATGGCGTGCTGTACCAACGTAGTTAGACTACCAATTTGACGTTATTACCGGTGAAGTTTGCTGCAAATTGTGGAAACATCACAGATAGCTGTAATTTTGGTTTTTAGAAGCGCATATATTTTGTATTTTTAAACAAATTGTTCAAGTTTTAAAGCTATGTTTTCGTCAGAAAATAGGGCAAAGTTTTGTAGGACAGTTGACAGTAATGGGCCTGTCATTTATAATGTTGTGCCGCTCCAGATTCTCCGTTCATTTGCAAGATATAAAAATTAATTCCTTTTTCACCCGCTCACAATTTGTTTTTTTTTTATTTTTGGCTGGCCGCTTTACTTAGGCCTTTTTTAAATGGGTACTAAAGAGAAACGTTAAGCCAAGCTAGCCTGATGGCTTTAGAGCAAGATTAGTATTTTTGGTAAGGATAGATTTTTGGCAGCCAAGGACAGTAAGTAAAAGTGAAAGACGGGTTGCTCCCCAGCAGGCGGATTTCGTTATGTACATCCGGTCCTGTGCATTGATCTCCGGATACTATTGCTTCATCGCTTGCTGATGCCAGCGCTCTTTCAACAACCAGCAAGCTCCTTCAGAAAAGGACAAAAGTGGCAGGAAGAGTTCTTTCCAGATACGCGAATGCGGAGCATCACGGGCTTCGCGTTCTGTCTAATTGACTTTAGGTGCAACTTTAGGTGCACAAGCTCCGAGGACCGTCCCGCATAGCCTGATTCGCCTGGATGCATTAAGCCCCACAAACAAATCAAACCATCGGCATCAACATCAGGTGACTGCGAGGCAGTGACTGAGTCACCCGCAAACTTCCCGCAAACTTCTGGTGCCGAGTGTACCATTATGCATTCCAGGTAAAGTCGCAATAAAGAGTAAACTTTGATGTTTTACTTCGGAAACTTTTCAAATTTCGCTGTTTGAAAAGCAGCGCTGAACATCCCTATAATTTGGTGCCTTCCTAAGTCATAATCGTGCCGTATTCGGCTCCTCTTTAGAAGCGCCTGTAGGAAAGAAAAATATTTTGAGCACAAGTTAGTTTGTGATACCAGACTTCGTACCGTGTGGACATAATGAAAACTGAGGAAGAGTTACTAACAGAAGCCCCAGTGGCACTATTGAAAAGGGGAAGTGAAGCAGGGCTACTCACACTATGAGCGCGCAGCTTCGTTAAAGATGTGTTTCTCAAAATGAACACAGGTAACTTCGGATCCCCGATAGAATTGTCGCGATGGTTTTGAAACGGAGTTAAATAAAACGAGTTGCAAGGATAGTTTGTTCATTTTTATTAAAGGTTAAGTTTTACATTAAAAAATACGAAGACACAAAAAACAATGTACCAGGAGGCCACTGTTGAAAATCAGCAATCATCTATTGTCCTGTCCATTGTCATTTGTGTGTTCGTCCTTATTTAGCGCTGTAGAATTTCACCGCTGTTGCAACGGAGTTTTCACTCTGGGATCCTCACGGTTTTTTTTTTAATCTTCCGTCCGCGCGTGTATTTTGCGGCACTAAGGTGCACATGTGCCGTCCATAGCTTGTCAATTTCAGTGCATCTGCTGCGACGTAGTGTGGACAAAAAAACAGCCGGGATTTTCATCTTACGCGTATTTTGTGTTACATTTGTACAAAAACCATTATCTCGCTTAATCACCATCATGCATCTCAGCGCTGGCCATGGCAGTGCCTGCCATACAGAGGAGGAATTAACGTCACTAACTGACTCACCAACGCACAACTGGTGGATTAGACTGTCAGCCCTCGCAGCAGTAAGAGTCAAGATGAATAATTTTGCGCGTAGTTGGTAAGCCCTAACTTTGTCCTTTGATATTAAAATAATCTGACACTATCTGTCGCGGACGACCACAAACGAATTTTTTAACTGCGTACCTACCTACAGTTTTGGAGACACCATTTTATGTTCACATATTTTTGAAAATGAAGGGAATCGAGAAGATGTATAGTAAGTATTCGGTCCACTCTCTCGAATACATTATCTCACGCGAGCGTACATCAACTTTTTTTGGACCCTCGATGTTTTAATTGTAGGGGATATTACATCTGCTCTCTATCTTTTACAACGTTGCAAGCGCAGTGATGAAGCTACGAACAAACCTCTTGTTACATGAGTACCAGAAAGTCTACTTTTTCGTTTTTCCTAGAGATAAAGAGGAAGGATTGCTTTATATACCTGCGTTACATTCTGATCCCGCTGGAATTAAAGGGCGCTCGCGGTTTATTGAACTCATGAAATCATAAACACCTCTTGCAGTACTTAGTGGCATTGAAATAACCTAGACCTCAGCTAATGACTACATTAGTTTGCTTGGGGACACACAGAAAGAAATAAAGCCCCACTGCTCAGTCTGTTTATTGTAAGGGGAAGCAAATGCGTAATGATGCTGGAGCTTCCGCAGTGAGCGATTGCAAGGAACCCATTCGCCGCTGTAAGTGCTAAGGTGGATGTCTGACTCTCAGATTATCTTCTTAGAAAAAGCATGTTTTTATGCATTTTATTAATAGAGATGATAAATGTATTGTTTGTATTTTGGATTTTTTGCCGCAGTAATTCTGTGACACAATTTGATGAGGTTGAATATTTCATTTGAAAAAAAAATGCTATTTGTGTACCTTCCAGGCTATCTGCCAGTCATGTTACACAGTGGATTTTAACGGCGTTAACCTGCTGCTTCGTTTTCTTGAAAAGTTTTACGCTGATCGAGTATGCTCACATTGCTGATAACAAAATAAAACCTGTTAGCCCTTTAGATAAATATTCTGCAAGATTCCTGACTAAGAACATACATTAAAAGAATAACGTGAACGAAAATTAAAGATATAAAAACTGCAGTGCGCACTATCAAAGATCCAGTGGACTTTTCTGTGGGATGGATTGATATTCTCGCATTAACGTTTTCTCTCCCTAGAATGGTGCGTTGATTACTTGGTGCCTTCGAGGCAACCCATCAAGGGTGGTCAGGGAGCATCGCAAACCCGTTCCATGTGCGAATCGTTGCGTGGGTCAAGTATTTTACATGATTACGTTGCCTAAACGTTCACGTGCAAACATTTATATTTTATGCTATATAAGCTTACATGTGAAGATAACTAGCTGCGTTGAAGTTGCCGCACACATATTTAGCCTTAGTGTGGCCCCCACACAGCGTTTCTCGTACACAGCAAGAAGATCTAGTGGCTACTAGTGTTCGAGATGAGACATAGAATACTCTGTTTTTGCGCAATTTCAAACGAACAATTTGGTCGCCTTTTACAAGTGTCGTTTAACATAGTTGAAGGTCGTTGTTCTTCGGGGAAAAACCATCAGCGCATGGCTGCATCACTGAATGAAAGAATATTCTACAAGTACATTGATAAGTCATCAAGACGCCTCCGTGGTGCCGTGGCAGTATGAAGTATTCTGAACTGCTGTGCCTAATTTTCTCGCACATCCATTACCAAATGTATACCAGCTTCTACGCACGTTGCTCGCTCTACGCCGAGAACCTGGGCAATATTTCACCGGCGGACATACAAAGCTCCGGTGCTCCGGACTTCCTTCATAATTTCCGAGAGCTTTGTAATGGCCGGAAGGCCCTTGAAGCCTCACAACAAGGCTTGCATTCAGGTCCAGGAACGCAAGTGCGCAAAACTGAACACATGAAATTTTAGTTCACAAATCTGCACCTGTGTTGTGGGGTACATGGCATTGGAAGCCTCAAGATTAATTACAACCTCTCAGGGCCTCACACGTGCACTGGAATTTGAATACATTGGCGATATGTATTCCGGGGTTTTTCCTCGTAGTACATCGCGCGACCTCTTTCTAAATAAACGAGCTCCACTAGGCGGCCGGCCTCTTCCGTAATGGTCTGGTTACTTTTGACAAGGAATGTACTCCCCAATGTGTGATAATAATCATAGTAATAACAGTAATCAGGTTTATTACAAACAGAAAAAAGAAATAGAAGATTTTGTCGACCAATGAAGCCTACGAGGGCTCGCGCGACTAGGCCCAACAACGGCAGTCACTTGCTGGTAATACTAAGGATTCTCTGCTCGGTCGCTGATGTAAGAAGCACATGTGCATGGGTTACTCATTACTAGTGTTCTTCTTTATTCAGCTTTCTAGCAATAACCCATTCTGGAGCGCTAGGTCAATTTTACTTGCTTTTTCTTTCCACTTTTCCTTGGTGTCACCTTTTCTATTATTGTCTCGTTGCTATTTTTTGTTCACACGCAAACTGAAGAGGAGTAGCCGGCGCCACGAAAAGGTGCCACTTTTCTTCTTTCACTCATTAAATACCGGCAATTAAGGTATTCTGCATTTGCTGCATCCTAACGTTCAAAAAAAAAATACCATGCATAAAGTGCTTGCCCGCGTGCCATACGCAGCCCGCTAATTTAAATCTAGCTCACAAAATGTTTACGCCAGCGCCAAAAATATGATCTAGCGGAATGCTTAAAAAAAAGCTTATTGATGCCAACAGAAAAAAAAAAACATGCGGCTCGATGTTTCTTTGCCACTGGCAATTCATCAGAATTGAATCTTTCTGCTTCTTACCCATTGTTTCCTGTAAACGGGACGATACAGTCCGCAAATGGTTATTGTTGCTTTGGCAATGTTCTTGTCAGTGAGCGCTCTATAGGTACAATATCACTCAGAAGAAATGCGAACTGTGAGTGGTTCTCACCAGGTATTTCTTAAAGCCGATCGCAATAATCTGGAGGTGCAATAATCTACGACATATTGGGACAGACGTCTCTGAAAGTAGTGTGTGTGAACTATTTTAACATTCTCAAAGCTATGCGGAAGTTAGAGTCAGATTTCAGCCTTGAACACGGGAGAATTACTCGAAATTGTTCGGCTTTCTTTTTATTCTCACCGTACTTTCCCGAAAAACTGTGTCGTACTATTGCCCTTAGCGCACCGCTGAGGTGCCAGCTGGGACCAGGTGCTGCGTCATTAGGTAGCACTGCCATGCATGTCCCAAATTATGTTCTTCTTATGTCTAGGCTTTGTTCGCAAATTTACGCTATGCATTTGCTGCGTGCTTTTAGTGATACAGAAGCTAGAACAAACGGGATATGTTAATTTCTCCCATAACTCAGAAATTTTCTAAGAGCCCGCTCGTAATTTCTCTTGCCATTGCCTCTTATATGCCACTTATCTGCTCTTGATAGTACTCAATGCCACTCCACTCGAATTACAGCCAGACAATTATTCTCAGCCGCTTTAATATGTCCGCACTAACAGCTGCTGTAATGCACAATTTGTGGAGAGCGCATCACTCGTAGGTTCAAAGGATTTTGAACGCATACAGCAGCCTGTCTGTCTATTTATTTTAGCATTTTTTCTTGTGTTTTTTCCTAAGTGTAGCCTAGCTGATGCATGTAATTTTCGTTTACCTTGCTTGTCCTTCTCCAGCACAGCATATAACCGGGCGTTTTAAAAATAATCTTGACACGCAGAGCGACTCACAGGATGAGGACATGTTCTAAGCGTAGTAGTGTTTACCACTGTCCTTGCACTCCTAAATGTGCAGGTACATACATGTTCCATGATTTCATGACACTGGGTTGTTTGGAGGAGAATACCCACACATGCGAGGGACTGCGGATGCCTTTCGCAACGACAGAAGAGATGAAGAGCCTGTTAGTCACCCTTGACTAGTTTATCGAACACTGAAATGGCTGCAATTAACTGAAAAAAGAGAATTGCAAAGGGCAGAAGAAGAGAAAGTTAGAAGCGAGAAAAGAAGAACTGAAGTGTTTTGTGTGGTAAATCGGTATTTTTAGTCAAAACTATTTGTGTTTTCATCCGCCGTTCTTGTCCTGCGAGCAGCGCTGTGTGTCAGGATGTATTTTTTCCCTTGTTGGCTCTGTGAGCTTTAGCCTGCTTTCAAAACAGGGAAACACGTTCGTGCTTAAGCGTCTTGCTTAATGGGAAGGCAATTATTTCTTTTTGTCTCACTTCGTGCTGCCCGAGTTGTGAAACTGTGCTGCTTATTTTTGAGCAAACTTTTCCTTGCCTGTGTTTCTTGTGCCTTGTTTCTACTAGCGGCAAGACTTCTTTGCAGCTGCTTGTTGCCACTTTACGCTAAACAAATATTATACTTAGCGTAGCCCATCCGTGCTATTATCAGCAACGTGCCGAACTGATCCAGTTCTGTAGCTGTCTCAGACGTCTTTCGTTCGCGAGTGAGAAGCTGTATCAAGCTTGTTCAGGATATGGTGGCAAGAATGCCTGAAGCAAGATCCGAAGTAGAACCTTGCTCACCTAGTGTAAGCTCGATGTGCTGCTGTGAAAAGTGATTTTAGTTCAACTGCTTAATGTGTCTAATGGGTGCATAATTAGCGGGCTCTTGCATGCATGTGCGTGATTTGTTATGCACTCTAAGACTGCAGTTGTTACCGCGTCGAGTTTCAACTTTCACATTCTGATGTTCGAAAGATTTTTTAAGCCTTGTAGTCCTCCAGCACTTGCCATTTAAAGAAGGGAATTTGAAATCTAGTTGAATGCGTCGCGAAAAACTATCGCTGCTTTTATCACACACACACACGCAGGGAAACTTCGCAACTTTGTGCTTTGAATCTAGGCGGAATCGGCGCCATTAGAAGCGTTACGTTCTGTAGTCATCCATGCTAGCTGTACAGAGCGGAAGGTTGTAGCTGATCACTTAAATGCAAAATTTCACAGCTAATTTTCGCTGTCTCTTTCCTTTACTTTCAGGTCGGCACAAGTTCTCACCTGATGGAGAAAGGTAAGTTCACTTGTTTCCTGGTGTACTTCTCCTCCTCAATAGCCGCTTCCTGTCATTATGACCTGCTGGTTGCCGTGACGTCACGAGGTAGAAGCAAATGCGTGAATATTACTGTTCAGTAAAGTGAGGGTATCTGCTCTGCATGAGGCATATCGGTTAACAATTTCCAACGGAGACCTGAAAACATTCGTTGTATCGAACGCGAAAATGCTCTGATCAAAACTGTGACATTGGCTTGATGGAAACTGACTTGGTAACGTTTTTGTTTTAGATATGCGTGCAGTCGTAACGTGAAATTTTCTCTTTTTTCGTCGTGTAGAAAGTTCTTATTACTTCCTCAGGGTGAGATGTTCTGTTTCATAGCTTGGCCAGCTGCCAGCATATAGACGTTTTAATCAAGTGTGTTCGCTGACGACTGGAAGGTAGCGAACTGGGTACGTTCTCAAAAACAGGTGTACATAGCTTCTTCTTCGAATAAGAAAATTGGAGGGATAGAAAAATGATCACAGTGCTAGGCGCTAGTGAAAGGAGCCATTCAAGTACATATTTTATTGACTGAGTTTTGTTTAAACTTGAAAGCATTTTCATGAATTGAGTGCAATGCGTTGAGAGGATGGTACATACGTGCACGACACTGTAATTTACAGCATCCAATTGCTAAGAATTAAATCCTTTTTTGATGCTAGAATGTCTCCCTGCAAGAAGTTTCTTTAAAAGAATTGTACGGTAGCCGCCTAACAAATGAACAAATGACATTAGGGTAACCTTTATATGCTAAAAAGTACAATAACGGCATCCTGGTCGTGGGTACTTTAATTCTACTTCTTTAAGTTTCTCTCCAAAAGCAATAAAAAGACAAATTACCCCGCTCTGGTTTAGATAATCACGTTACGGTCGAATATTCGCCGTTCCTCCTTTTTTTCGGTCCACTGGCATTAAGAGGTTTCAGGCTGTGCGATTTTAAAATCGCTTCCTTCAACCGGTGTGCCGTGCACAGAAATCGTACGAATGAAATCACAAGGGGAATTTGGTATTACGCGTAGCATTTCACACAACGCTGAAATTTCGCGAAGAGCAGCTAAGTGTTTCGTTACTGTTAGAAAAGCAAGAACTGTGATTACAAGGGAAGTATTCGGCTTTAGGAAGACGGTTCTGACCCTTTTGTATAACGACAATCGTTTGAAACGGAAAAAAAAGGTTCCGATCGCCAGCTAAGCAGCAGTGAAGCATATTAAATGGGAAATCTCGCTGGAGCAAATTGGTTTTGCACCTCACAAAAGTGGTCGGCTGGGTTCCGAGACGAACTCTTTCAAAATGTCTTTTTTTTTTACCGCTTGCTCTCCTGATGCTGCTACGGCTTCCTATTTTTACGGGGCAACGGCTGAATTTTTTTTTACTGCTGTCATTCGTATTGTTTCACGCCTTTCGCAAGCAAACGTGTGTCAAATGTTTGCTATTTATTCACATTGCGTCATGCGCGATTTTCCGGAATCCAACTTCTTTTTCACTTTGCTTTTGAAACTTTTTCTTCGCCATTGAAAACGCTGAAAAAGGATTTCGCGTGTATGTCTTTCCCACCTTTTCCCAAATTATTGTTGAATATAAAACGAGAGCACTTTGCCTACGGGCCAAAAATAGGAATAGCAAAAAAAAATCATTTATGCAGACGAAGTAGGTTAGACACAGTGAGAATACAGATCTCATTTTTACGGAAGGCTCCACACAAAAAGAAGAATGATAAAGTCAGAACATATATGGACTGCCAAACTGACTTGAATCCCTTCACAGCTCTGTGCTAAGCGGAGTTTAAACTATGTCTAGGAAGTTTTTCTCGAGAGTGCTCTAATTGAGGAAAGTTCAGCAACCGTAACTGGCAGTTAACTGCAGGGACGTTTTTCTTTTTTCATTTCAGGAGTTAACAAAAAAAATGGCTCACAGAATAGTACTGAAAGCAGAAAGAGGACAGAACAATGCGTTTGATACTATAAAAAAGTTGTCTTTTTTGTCATAAGTGAGAAGTGCTTTCTTATTTTGCTCGTTCCTTCATTGTAGTTTCTTTATTCGCAATATAAGAGAGTTTTAGTTTCACGTACGTAGAGGCTTCACGTACATAGAGCTCTTACGGGTGACCAGTGCGCATGCGCAGAACGCAAAGGGTATGTGCGAGTCTCACGTACGTACGTGAGATTCGGATTTTTACGTTGCGGTCTTTGCGTTGCTTGCGTACGCAGCGTTGACAAACATGGCGGCGCCCTGCCCGCCGCTTCACAGCGATAACAGCTTCTTCGATAATGCCTCGACGCGATATCGTGTTCTAAACTGTCGTATACGCCTTCGATTTGCCCATTCTTACCCTGGCATAAAGTTTCAAGCGACAAATAGCTTTTGTTTTTCAGACATAAGGGCGATTTTTCAGCTGTTAAGCCTGTCGAAGTAGCGTTGGTCGTCGTCATAGCAACCGTCTCGCGAGATCTTGAACTGAGAGAGCCCCAAGCCAGCCAAATATAGCAAAACCGCCAAACACGAGGACAGACCGAATGACTTCGCTTAAAGACTTGTCTTGGATGATTAAGCTACAACCAGTGTTTGTGTTTCCTAGTAGATGGCGCTAGGCGTAACGCGCGGCGTGCGTTGCGTACGTGTAACTATAAGGGTTTCAAACGACCTGCGTGCAGGCTACGTAGACTTCTCACGTTTGCGTACGTGAACCCTCTACGTACGTGAAACTAAAACACTCTATTCTCACCATAAAGTCTTGCGCCGTGAAAACCATTATTTGCTTAAGTATTTATTCTGCCCGTGTTAAGTGAAAACAATTTATGAAGTCGCCATGGCAGAGTTGCTGTAAAATTGCCTTCTACAAGAATCTCGCGGATGGGTCTTATAAAGCTGGCTGAACTCTTGTACAACTGTTCAGGTCTGTGTCAGTACCTCTCTTCCGCTATTATTAACAGATGTGAAGTCAGAAATTTCTTTACCGAAAAAATTCACTTTGTGAAAGTTTCCATCTTTCCATTCTACCGCATTACCTGGTGCATTGCATACTAACAAAAAATGTTTATTTCTTGAGTATTGAAACGTCAATGCATAACTCCTGATCTCGGTCTCCCAACATTGTGCTGAATCCTTGAGACAGCTGCCAAAAGACATTGTTTCAATATTTTTCTTTTTTTTTCTTTTAAGCAATACATGTTTAGCTGGCCATTTACACATACTATATATTTCGCTCCGTGTAGCTTATTTTACTACACATTCCTTATATCTTAATCTATTCAAACTAATGTGCTTTTAAGCACCAATAATCAATATTAGATTTGAGTAACGCCGTTGATAACGAAGCCAAACTCATCGCGATTGATCACTGCTTCCTGCTTGACTTTGAGGTCTCGGTTACGGTTGCTTTCTTCGGAGCAACGCTAAGCTTCGCGCTGAATTGCACAACGCTTCAGCTCCCAATAATCGTGGCTGTTGTTCTAGCCCTTTGGCAATGATTATTGCAACTCCGGAGCACCTCATCATTGCTAACAGATGGATCGGATATTCTTTTTAATGGTCTAGCTCGAAGTTTCGAAAGCTGTACCTTTATTAGTCAGCTCTCGTAGTGAAAATTTTCTTCAGTAGGTTATGTGTTT
The DNA here is from genome assembly GCF_052857255.1 of Amblyomma americanum. Classification (NCBI taxonomy): domain Eukaryota; kingdom Metazoa; phylum Arthropoda; class Arachnida; order Ixodida; family Ixodidae; genus Amblyomma; species Amblyomma americanum. The sequence continues at coordinate 30,234,666 of NC_135502.1, forward strand.
TCGTGTAACCGGACATATCTCTGTAGAAATGCCAATTACCGCTTCAAATATTATAATAATAAGTATTTTGTTGCAGACCAGTAGGCGCATATCGTGCGGAAAAAAAAAATCTCGTCGTGCTTCTATAGGAATAGAAAATTGAACAATATCAAAAGTGGCTATTTATAGATGTAGATTCTTGACTAATGCTATATAAGGTCTGCCATTTCCAGCAGTATTTTTTTTCTCACCTTTTGGCTGTGAACGTTTGTAATTTTTTTTTTTAACGTTCACACGAGAGAAGCAAACTGACTTCCATTCTCTTCATGTATTAAGCCTGTCAGCGCAGTCAGTATTAGAAGAGCTTAGACTTGCCGCGCGTAAAAAAGGCTGTCGCAACGATAAAGCAAAAACGAAGAGCACACATATACAGCAGCTTAAAGACGCAGCATGAAATTCAAGATATGAATAGTAGTAACCCACGAGTGCATGTCGGAAAAGACCACAGGAAAAAAAGAAGGGAGCAGCAGACAGTAAAAATAATGGCCGATGCTCTCTCGTTAACAGCACAGCCCTCTAAACACAAATCAAAGCATAGTAAGTGGAATGTCCCCGTGACTTGACTGGAGCTGTTGAATGTGAACCCTCTCACGCTCCCGTATGTATGAAAAGTCAGCACCGTACAATGGATGAGAAAGCAGAGCTATTAACAGCCTATCTTACTGGAAACTGAATGTCAGAGGCTCCTCCAGTACTGTGCTTATTCGAAACCAAGAATACTTCTAAATAATAACATTTACTTTTGTCTTTTCACTCCTCGTCGTGAACCAGGTTTTGCACGAAGTTTTTTTAAAAAGTAATTTGACGTTCATCGCGTTCAATTGCTCTTTATGCAGTCAAAAATTTACAGTGCTGGTTGATCTGATAACAATGCAGGTATAGAATAAATAAGTTATGGAAAGGGAATGAATGAATAGGTGTCCTGTCCTCCTAGTTAAGGGAAGTGATGGCTGTTAGAGCACGCAGCTTTCTGAGTGCCGAACATGTGTTTACCAAGTGATGTTCATGAAAACCTATAATAAATCTGACCAACTCGTACTTGAACTGCAAGCCTGTAATAAATATCTTAACTACAAGAGAGTACCCCCATCTTTAAATACAAACCCTGAACACTCTAATATGCACAGCATCAGACCAGACACGGCCAAAGGCAATACGTTTTGCTTTTCTTAGACACCGGCGTTTATTTGCCTGGCCTTTCATTTTTGTCCATCTCTGTAATTCGTCATCGTCTTCACCAGTAGTCACGTTACGTTTACTGCGGTATAAAGGTATCTCCTATTGGCCTCCAGTTATATTCCCTGTCCTGAGGTAGAGGTAGCCAGCCTATCTCAGGAAATTTCGTCTTCTCTTCTCTCCAGATGCCGCCGCGGTGGCTCAGTGGTTATGGCGCTCTCGGCTGCTGACCCAATAGACGTGGGTTGGACCCCGGCCGCCGAGGTCGATTTTCGATGGAAGCGAAATTATAGACGCTCGTGTACTGTGCGACGCACATTAGAGAACACCACGTGGTCGAAATTTCCGGAGCCCTTCACTACAGCGTCCCTCAAAGCCTGAGTCTCTTTGGGACATTAAACCCCCCATTAACCAAATCATCTTCTCTCCAGATGACTTTATGCCGCGTCAATATACTTCTACTTTCCCTTGTAATTGCTTCTCTTACCTTAAAGAATCATCGGCTATCTTTTCTACGCGCTCTATGTTCAGCCGAAACTAGTTTCCTCGGGAATCGTAGCGTAAGTTTTGTTCTCTCATCTATGCCGCTCCTTTTTTTCTCTATTTAGATTACGCAGCGTTATTTCAAAGTGTGAAGCAACAACCCTGTCTGTCGTGTTACTTTGCTTCCAGCATCATCATTAGAGTCATTAGCCTTGGAAACTAACCTAACAAATAGGAAATCTCCGTTCATTGCCCTGTTCATCTGTTTCGGAAATAAAGTCTTTGCTCCATCGAAGCAGCCGTGGCTTGATACAAGAAGAAAGGCCGACATCGAAATCAATATTAATTTTTTTTTGATAATACCAACCTTTATAGTTGGATAAAAGCGTCAGCCCATATTTTTCCTTGCCTCTGCCACAGCCATCTTCTTTCTTCTACCGCATGCAGTAAGCTGACAAACGCGACAGCAAAAAAAAAAAAAATTTTCCGCAGAAAGCACATGAAATGTAGCAGACGTTTGCAGTCCATTGCGTAATATTAATCTCCAAAGAAACTTGTTCATTTTTAGCCAACTCAGCGTCTCGTGTTCTCTGAGTGTTCTTCGTGGGTTTTCCTTCCTCTGCACTCGTCTCCCTTTTTTTCCTGATTACGGGGGGGGGGGGGGGGGGGAGGGGGGATCGCCGGGGGCTGCTTGAACCTAGTTTCGAATGGTGAAATCCCATTGCTTCTACCCTCTCTTCTTCGCGGTGGCTTGCTGAAGGAAACTGCGATTGAATTAAAAGTTTGGCGCCCCAATCTGTGTGCGTGAGTGTTTCCACGGCGAGATGAAAGGAAGACTCGGCGTCAGCGAGAAACGTAGTGTTCTCTTTGAGAGTGGCAGAACTTCGACACGGCGAGGATTTTATATATTTTATCCCTGGTAGTAATTTTGTCCCAAAATGTATCGAGTTTGAGCGCGTCTTATAAAGGGAAGCGCCGAACCTTGAAGCGTGATGCGAGCGTTTACTCTTGAAGGTCGGTAACGAGTTCTGTTGTGTAAGGTTCGCCAGACCGGAAGTGTGAGTGCTCCGGTAGGAAATTGATATTCGCTGCCACTGCTGAAAGGCGCCCACTGTAATGCAGTTCAGGACCGGAAAAAAATGAATAAGGAAGAAATGCGCTATAACAACATCGGAACAGGTTTAGAATTGTTCACTCGTCCGTGGAAGTGAATTCCCAGATGTACTAACCGAGGGAGGCAGCTTTTCAATAATTGTGCTGCAATCTTTGAGAACCCGTTTTCATCATGCTAGCCGAAGTAAGAGTTTGTCCGTGCGTCTGTTACTTTCCTCCTCTTTGTCTACTTGAAGGCCACGGTAACGCGAGAAACGGGAACGACACTAAAGCACCTTAAACACTGAACTGCCTTTGACACTGAACCCTCGTGTTAGTAATGGAACGCGCTCTGGTATCTCATTGCGTGAGTACTTCTTCCTTCTGCCGCCCGAAATTGCACCCCCCTTAGCTGGAAAGCTACCGCGCTGGTGTAATCCCAGCTGGCCTTTCTTGACGTTGCGCGCCGTCGAGACTAACTTAACTGTTCTCGTTTTGAAACCTGTACTGTTATTAATGTCACATTGGCTGCCGGCCGACATTTATTTTTTTTCTTTCAGCTTAGCTTCTCGCAATGTTGTGTTGAGATATAGCAGAGCAATTTTCTGTATACTGTTAAAGCAGGCTCGATCCGGCATGTTGGAGCAGCTGATTCTAAATTGTGTCATTGGAGCCTAGGATGGTCTGTGAAGGCTCTTTGTGTCCCGTACACATCGAGTACGGCAGAAGTTGAGGCACGGAGACTCGTGTGTGCGCTGCTTATTCGTTGAAATATTAGTGCGATATAGCATTACAAGGATCTGTGCACGTGGAAATGGCAACCGCCATCTGTCACTGGCGACTGGCGAGTGGCCCATCTGCTTAGCGGGCTATGAATTAGATAGTATGCTACCTATACGAACTTAGTATACTGCCTAGTTCAAATGACGAACTTTTGTATGCTCTCTCTGTAATGAACTTCCGTGTGTTAACCCCGTATATATTGAACTTTCCTGCGTTGTCTCAGATATAAAGAACGGAAGTATGCCACGTCTGATATAACGAACTTTTCTGTCTGGAGCTCGGATGTAACGAACTTAGTATGTTGACTTCGTATGTAACGGACCTAAGTGTACCACTCTTGCATATCGAACTTTAGTTTGCCAACCTCCGATATAACGAACATTTGGCCGCTAACACATTCGAAGAGTCCACCACCAAGGATCGCCTAAGTTTTATTATTTTCAGTAGTTAGCGCGCTTTCGGAAGCCTCTCTGCCAACTCCTAGCCGGCGTTATCTTATTCGCTGTTCTTGCTCGCTCTTCTCAACCCTCCTTGCAGTGACGTGGGCAGTGCACACTCACAGGGCACGCCTCTGGCCAAGAAGCAGCCGGGCAATGGTGGCGGCGGTCACGTAGCCATCCCGCCGGACGCCCTGTACACACCGGCGGCGAAGACCAACGGCAACTCCAAAGACCCCGCCCACTACGAGAACGTCAAGGTGCGGGCACGGGCTGCTTTGCGGAGCTTCCGTTAGGTCGAGAACAGACCGCGCGGATTTGTTCTCAGTGACACAGAAATGCGAGCAGCTCTCAAGAAAATTTAGGCACTGCGGCTTGAAGTTCATAACTGGACTTGATTATGGCAGTTCAGCCGTCATGAAAATGAATAGTAGTACATAGGTAGTGATGGATCTAGCGTCATTGTTGCTCTGTTTAATGCTGTTTGGAATACTCGGTCGTAATGTTACAGAAATTTACGAACTGCACGCGTAATAAGCCTTCGGGCACTTTTATTACATGTTTCACTCGCCAAGTTTTTAGACCCGGCTTAGTGTTGAAGAATCAGACCCATGCTAAGAGCATCTGATGGTGCTTCATGGAGGCTGAACGAGCTGAGAAAATTTTTACCCTAACGTCACGTTGTTCACATCAGCACGTTATTCAAAATCGCTTTGGCATCGCTTCCACAAGAACAGAATTATTTTTAGGGACGCATTCTCTCTTTATATAAATGCGCTCTAAAAATCGTCGCTGGAAACTTCAGCTCCGTTTCAACAGTGGTGCATTGTCTGTTACTGCTTTACTGATTTATGAAGACCTTGTTGCTTTTCTGCGTGTGCTACTGTGTACAACGCGTCTAGCGCTGTGGTAATACCGCGTTTACTTTTCGGGAGTTTCGTGACTTTTAACGCGCTAATTCATGCGGCAACTTTCTTCGCTATTACGTGCATGTGGCGGTGAACAGTCGCTGCCACAAGTTCAGAGAACGACTTTTACTAGACGGGTGAAAGAGCACAGCGTATATTGCACTATACTAGAACTGCGTTCCTATTGTAACGCACTTGCCCTCCCCCTCTTTACGTGTTAGAATTGAACCAAAGCGATGAGATCATTCCTTCAATCTTAACAACAGCTTGGCCTGTGCATTACGCGGCGGTCGCGGGATGCTTGCTTTCCGAAGGACCCTTCAACTTCAGTGGCAGCTCCGTTCTTGCTCGCGACTGGCTAATGGCTGTCGCCTGCGGACCACCTTGCCGCCGCGCTTCTCGAAGCTTATGGCGCCCGTGGGCCGGTCATTACAGCGTTTCGAATGTGTCATTCAGAGCCACGCACTGTCCACCCCTCCGCGTCCCTTTAGCCAGAAAGTCTTGCGAACCGAGCTTTCGGACACACCCCCTTACCTTCAGTCCTCGCCGGTCGCTGGCTCCTGCGCCAGAGGGGAACCTCAGTGTGCTCAACGGCGATTGTAGTTGCCCACAAATGAAAAAGAGTGTCCGTAAAAGTAACCGTCTTCATTCGGAGCCACAGCGGTGGTAGAACGTATTCTAAGAAAGAAGGGTTTAATGACAAGGAAGGCGGAGAGATCAACCGTACGAACGTTTGTCTAATCTGCAGCTCCTGGGCCCCCGCAGTGGCTCAGTGGTCATGGCGCTCGGCTGCTGACCCGAATTACGCTGGTTCGATCCCGGCCACGGTGGTGGTAGTCTAATTTCGATAGAGGCGAGTCTCTAGAGGCCCGTGTACTGCGAGATGTCGGTGCACGTTCAAGAACCCCAGGTGGTCGAAATTTCCGGAGCCCTTCACTACGGCGTCCCTCATAGCCTGAGGCGCTTTCGGACGTTAATCCCCCATAAACAATAATCCGTTAAAAAAAACATTATGAAACAAGGGAAGGGGAGGAAATTGAAAGGGAACGTAAACGGGAGGTTATTGATATCAGTACACTAAGCTGCGAAGCCACCATGCGGAAAACGCAGCCAGTCTCAGCTCTATTTGGGCTTTCATTTTTTTTTTGTCACCAGTGCTCCTTCTTGAAACACAAATATTTTCCTGACATCAACCCTGTACAGTCTTGGGAAGTTTCAAAGCAAAGCGCAGAACAATGTTTCTTTAATTCTTGCATTCGTCTGCTTCTGTTGGCGCAGAACGGCTCACAGAACGGACGTCCCGAGCCACAGCCAAGGGCATCCGACGGCAGCATTGTATACGCCAGTCTCGATCTGCCAGCGGCGCCCGCCCAGAACGGGAACAGACCGGCGCCGGAGCGCACTGAGTACGCCGAGCTGCAGTTCCAGCCCAACGGCACGCAGCAGACCGGCTCGGAGCATGCCTCCCTGTGAGGCATCCGTGTGGTGCGCGACACAGACTCACTGACTTGTTTACGGTGCTACGAGCGACCATTATTTTGGGCACCACCGGGGCTGAAGTCACTGGTAGAGCTCTCGGAGCGTGTTCGGTTGGGCTCGAGATTCCGGAGAAATTGTTGGTAGTTTGTTTTGTCGGTATAGTCGATGTGCTTGCTAATAAGCTTTAAGAGACTTTTGCTTGGATGTGACCAAGAGGCCATGAGTTTGATATTGATAGAACGGGCGTATTGGCAAACTCAAAAAGCGACATCCTAGCCGGCTCCCGCAGTTGGGAACAAAACTATAGTAAAAAAACGCGGTCATGATTGGGGAGACAAGGGAAGGGAAAAGAAGGGCTCCTTATGACATACATGACAGAAGCCAACCGTCACCGAAACCAAGGAGCATAGGGGATGTTTCTTTTTTTTCTCTAATTTGTGGTGTTCATCAGTAGGGGATTAATAGGGTAATCATTTTTTAAAGATAACTGATTAGAAAGCATAAGAAAAAACCACACGCCGCCGTTGGGATCAAAACCCACAACCTCCGAATTTCACCTCCGGCTGTTTGTCCACTGAGCTACGACAATGGCAGTCCAATCTTAAAACAAGAAAATAACGTCCCCTATACTCCTCCGTTTCGGTGACTGTTGGCTTTCGTCATATGTGTGATAACGCGTCCCTCTTTTCTCTTTCCTTGTCTGCTCAGTAGCCAACGAGGGCTTCGATTCTGGCTCTCCTGATGCCAAAGGTAGCATAAGAGTGTTCGCGCACAGCTTCCGCCCTCAACGCTCGATCATGTTCCTACGTGGCATTTGCGGTAATACAGGACGTAATACTTCCGCCGCTATGCACGAGGGTGGCACTGGAGAACTCTCTCAAGAGTCAGTTGCACAACACGTAAATATCCCCGAAAGCAGAAAAATGGACAGCCATCGCATAGCTCAGTTGGCAGAGCACCGGATGCAAAACTCGCAGGTCATGGGTTCGGATCCCACCGGCGGCGTATCGTAGTTTTTTCTTGTGAATAGTAATCAGTTATCTTTAAAAATAATTTTCCTTTTAATGTCTCATTGATGAACACCAGAAATTGTATCAAAAAAACAGCTAAACCGAACTTAATTGCGTGTTATTGCAGAAAATATTCCCAGTAAGAAAGAGGTGTCAGCAGTGGCCCGCAAGGTCCACATTGGAAGCCACTCGTATACGCGTCAAAATTTAACCCCTTCAAGCACTTAGACATGTACTCTGTGACAACAGCTACGTCGACAGTGAACATAGCACTACCTAGCGGCCGAATGTTCGGTGGCTGTTTGAAACTGCGTTTGAATTCGTTGCTGACTTCGAGCTATCCTTGGCACCTTCGAAGCCACCTTCCAGTGACTTGAAATGCTCTGAATCTCCTGAAGCAGTACTTTTGATCGAACTTGCGCCAAACACTCGTCTTACGTTTGATCTTGTGCAGCAGTGCTTGCTGCAGCAAGCAGGACTCAACTGAGCTGTGCTTGTGCGGGATGCGGGATTGCGCAAATGACCATCGCATGAGTCAGTCTCTGTGTGTGTTTTTACAGTGCACGTGCTGCTTTGATTGATGTTTTCATTGTCGTCACTGATTTTCGCGGTTGCAAGAGCCGCCTTTTGAATCTGGAAAACGTTTACTGTCATTGAGTTGTTGTTCGACATTGTGAGTCGTGTACAGCAAAACGACGTTTATGGAAGACCACGGAATTTCCGCCCATGTCTAATGTTTACGTAACATTTAGAATCGCCATCAAGGCGCAGCGCGCATTTCGGTAGTAATATGACAATGACAGTGTACTTTGAAGCCTCTGCAGATGATTCCCTCGGACTGACAATGTTCCCATGGTGCGCGAATCTTCAAGCCACTTGTTGGAGGGAACGCCTTTTACGTGTGGCAACCAAGACATAGTCTTTGGCTTCGACGACGCACTTGGCGCCAGTTAAACTCACTACGTGGCCACGTGCGAAAGAGCACTTGGAGCTCTTCTGTGCGAAACAAAGGGCCATTAGGGAGGTTGCCCAATTCAGTGATGATAACAATAGTCGACGGTGCGCGTCACTGATGTATCTCACGTGCTTCGTTGGTCCTTCGGCATGACGGCACCGGGACACCACTTCGAGGGTGTCGGTAGTCGACGAGCTAGTGGTCAGAGAGCGCAATACTGCGGAGCAGAACCTTGCACTGCCCAACCCGCTCCAATGTCGCGGACAGCGGCAACCCGTCCCGCGCTTGGTGCTGCGCCATATGTTGAGTGTTGTTTGATGTCGCACTGCCGACGATTGTCTGTCTGTTTTCTGTGCGTGTGTGCTTTGTATGTGTGCGTTTGAGTGCTTAGCGTCGCTTTATTTTAGATAGTCAGATAATGCGAACAGGGGCAGGGGTCTCTGTTAGAAATATACAAGCGCAAGCATATTGCAGTGACATTGAGAAGCGCATGCAGGTGCAAGCTAGTTCCTGGGACGTCTCTGAAACGATATTTTTGTATGACGTAAGCGGCTCTACCGGAACGCTTGCTACCGCGATGTTAGGCAGAGGCGAATATATGTACAAAGCAATTAATGCAATAGAGACTAGTGCTTCAACTAAATATCATCATGTTCATCTCTGGCAGACTAATCTTTATGGTCTAATGCTATGTGAACAAAAAAATTTCTACCCACGCTTCACTGAAACTTCTTATCAGAAGCTTCTGTTTTATGCACATGTCCTTGAATTACAAGCAAGCAATTGCTTGGAATATCTTTGCCAGGCCGCGAATTATTTGCGGCACTCATTTATCGAATCAAAGAAATGCTGTGTGCGCTTGCAAGCTGGGGTGTCAATGCTCTGTGAAACACTGTTACTGCCTGGAAAGCAGCGCACATAAAAATAGGGGTTCGATATTCTGCCTGGAGGTTGTTGACAAAGCGAAGGTAAAATATGTACTTCTTTCGCTTTGCAAATAAATTAATTGTGTATGTGTAATCTGGATTAACTTCGCTTTCACTCTTGCTGTACGTGAGTGCTTTTAATGCCGAAAATAATGAGTCATGATGTCTTACCCCTTGTGTCCTGAATACTTCACATTGTACAGAAACTTTCGAAAGAAGTAGTCTGTGTGTTGATGCTGACTTATAGCATTCTATTATGAGCCACAAGAATGCAAGGTCTGATATTTAGCGCAGTCCGAAAATGTTTCAAGTGACTGTTGTGTTTATATGCGTGTGTATATGTGAGACAGCAAAAAAAAAAAATCGTTACAAAACATTACGCGGTAGTCAAAGGAACGCTGAAAATGCTGCCCCGCCTTATAATGTTGATTGTAGTGAAGAGAGCTGCTGTCGTGTGTTTATGTGTTTACTTAGCAGACCACAAATGTGTACTCCTTGTAGATTAATGCCAAACACTGTGCTTGATATGTTGCTTTATTTTTGCAAATGGCTGCATGCGTCGTCACGCTGAGCAGCTCTGGGATTTTCTGGGACCAATAGAGACAGGATGCATGCTGAAAATTTTGCATGCTTAACATTTTGCTTGCTTCAGTGCATAAGAAACAATTTATCTTTCATCGATAGGCGAGTACTGCGAAGCAAGCAGAGAGTCTAGAAGCTTCTTTGATCGTGCTTTGAAATAGCACTCTTTTAGTAACTTCGATAGGGAAAATATGTTTGAGCGTGTGATCTGATGGCAAAATGTACTCAAATTTTACTTATTTTCATACTTTGTTTTTTGTCTGTTATATGTAGGAATCGAGAATCTGCTCTGAATGCTATCTCTTTGATATTCGTGCCTTCCATATTCTTACCTGATCTAGTACCAGCCAACATTTTAATGTGGCGTTTCTCTTGGATATTAACAAATGCTTTACGCAGTTAATGATGCCATGTATTTCAGGAAGCCGGGCTGTGTACAAATTGTTCTCACCAATCTCCCGCACCTGTAAAATAAATGTCTTTTTAATTAGTTTCAAAACATAAAGTGCCTACTGTAACGGGAAGTGCAGCCCGGTTGAGTGGAGACGGTTATATTTATATTAGTTTATCAATTTCATTTGAGCGTGACACATGAGGTATAACTGCTATAGCCACTTAGTATTTGTAGCGGTTTTATGCTTACTTTATAGGCTTGAATGATGGAAACATTTTTGCACAGTAAACTTGTCTTCTGCAGTGAATACTTCTCACAACACATTGATTGAAACTTTAAACTTTATGTCCAAGAGCTGAAGTTTTAGCCCGTACTGTCGTTTCAGAGACAAGATGTACAATGTCCCATCATTCCGAACGAAATGATGCTCAGGGCAGCGCGCGATCCTCACTGATAACCATTCACTTTCATCTTTCAAATGCTTACTTTTGGCAGTAAATGTCTCTAATTACTTCCACTGTCTTGCACAGGAAAGATTTTCCCGTGGTTTTTGTGTATCTGCTTTTACAAATACAACTTAAGTAATTTGTTGCTAGCAACACATTGTGTGTTCTTCTGTATGTTGGTGTCTCTTTTTCGCGCTGCAGTTTTGTCCCAGCTAAGCAACCAACTTGCCCACAAGCTCGCTTTACTAAAGCATATTGTCACTATTAGTATTTCAAAGGCCTAACTACATCTTTTCTGTAATCTGCGCTTTCTGCTAATGCTCTCTGGCCTGTAATAGCGCATTTTATATGTGCATGTGCTTTTTCAGTTTGTAAATATCTAGCAATCAGCAAACAGCACAGAAATAGCACAGCCTCAGATGTCACATATAGTACGATGTCGGGGAGGTAGCTGCTACTTCCTATTACGTATGCCTATTATAACCGCTTCATTTTTCTTGCTGCGCCGCGTATGCCGGCTGTCCAGATAATATGTTCTCTCACAAATTTATGGCTGTGTGAATGTAATGTCCACTTGTTCTGCCACCTTATTTTATCCTTTTAGCAGGATTGTTCTTGATGGGTCAGTATTAGAGGAAACTGTCATTGCACCTGTGTTGTTTACCGTTGCTTGAAGGTAATGACGAAGACTGACTGATGTAGCTAGAAGAAATGCTTCTTCACGGAGCGTTCGAGATCTCTCGGTTGTAAATTCTGCTAATAAAATGTATTTTTTTCTTGTATGATGTGTTCCTACTTTACTGTAGCAGCCTTTTGATGGCGATTGCTTCTTATGTACTTAAATTACAAATCTGTAGTAAAGGAATGATTGAGCAGCATGTGCTGCAACTATATGCTCGATTCACTGCGGGCTCTCAGCTAGTCAATGTGTGAAGCAGGAGCTATCTTTAGAATATTTATCTTCCTGTCCCGTCAGATGCTTTTGACAAATTTTTGGAGTATAAGGAAAATTTTTGATGCATGTATTAACGTAGAAACCAACTCCAGAAAAAAAAAACGTTAAGATTTCCTGCGGCTACACACCTTCTTAGTTGCACTTGCCTAAGGAATGGCAAGTAATACATCATCTTTACGCTTTCACTTGCATGAACGTGTCCTTTTTTGCTGACAGCAAGTGGAAGCATTTCAGCTTCCGAAAAGACTTCCATATTTAAGCATCAAGATGCAAAGGCATTAGTGTTGAGTGAAGTGTCAGCACAATTAAAAAAAACTTGTTTCTTGCCTTTAAATCTTTTCCTGCCGGTATAAAAGCGGTCAGCTTCTAATAGCAAAAATTTGCACGAAACCACAGCCTCATTTTCTTAGTGTGCCTTCGTGCACATCTTATCCATCAGATGAATCACTTGTTTGAGCAGTTCCTGTTCTCGAATGAGCCTGTTTTTGGATCGGCTTTGTCCTTGAAGTTCGCATACAATTATATAACTTTTTATTATGGAAGTTTCGCTTCTTTTCCAAACATACATCAAATACAAGACTGCTAGCTCTGAATGACTTGCATGTTGTTTTTCTATATTCTAAGCTCATAACTCTGCAAAGGTGCTACTGTGTGCACTCGTCCTCAGAGCTGTCTAGAGCATTCGAACTCCGTGCTGTTTGTGCTCCGCAGCGCGGAGAGCGACGTCTGTACGCAGCGCCTGGTTTGAAGTAGTGCATGTCTGATGCTCAATACATACTCAGAGAAGCGCTATCTCGTGCCAGGTGCGGCCGCTAGACGTCGCTCTGCGCGCTGCGCAGCGCAGACTGCACGGAGTTCGATTGCTCTAGACAGCTCTGTGGACGACTGTACAAGGGACACTGCATTGGTTTCTCTAAACGCTTGTCGGAAAGGAATGTGAGATTCTTATGCAGCGCGTGCCCCTGAAATCTTCAAAATATTCCCCAAATATTGCTCAATTCTTAAACTGTAAATGTAACAAGCTGTCAATGTAACTGTAAAGTGTATGCTGAAATTGTAAGTCTTACGCTTGTACTGAAAAGGTGAATTCCTGTTTCAACTCGTTATCTAATTTTTAGTGAGACTACGAATCCTACATGTTTACCTTTCTGCAGGACTCGACATAACCAAAATAGAAATAAGGTACTAGAAATTGACAGAGGTATTAACTCGACTGAGAAATCAATACAGTAAACTGCTCCACACTGGATTCACAAAGGGCTCTGGTAAAGCGGGCGTGAGACGGGGCCTCGTCGTGTGGTTCCCGGACTAAGGATAGCAGCCATGTAGCTGGGTCTTCTGACTCCGAAACTCTCTTTTTGGGGATTAAAAAGTTTTTCACCACCACCACTAAGCATAATTTTTGTGTCATTCAGGCGGTAAAAATTTTGAACTATTAACCGTTTCCTACCTCTACCTCTTTCGCTCTCCCTAAGCACAATAGCTGGCGGAAGCCTAATCCCGCACTGGTTTCTCCGCTCTCCTCTGAGCGTATTCTTTCTCGTCTTCTGAATGTACGAACTGTAAGGTAAAAAAGAAATCAGATTTCTTGAAGCATTATCTTACCTTTTTTCTGTAGACGGAAATAAAGAAAAGACAAAATGCAATGAGCAATGTATTGTTTGAAATCCACGAATGAAAAGAAATATTCTCCTCAGACAAAGGAAAAGACAATAAACACAAGAAAAGCACTCTCGATGTCTGTCTCGCTATCTGTGCGGCGACGAAATTGTCGTTTTGAGCAGCAGCACATTAAGACGCCTTTTACAGTTGCGTTCTTTTCTGCCGCACCAGCTTTTAGGGGTGATGCTGTTATCGACTACGCTTCCCAATAAAAACCACTATTTGCGAAAGCGGAGAGCTGTAATGCATTACTGTCTGTGGCCTCCTCCAGGAGGTTTGTCTCGTCCTCGATACACGTCACACACACTCCTCAACCCAGCGTTGCGCACCCGGGATGGCGATGAAGACGAAAGAACCTCCTCCCTCTTTGTTGCCCAAGAGAAGAGGAATCAACGGCAAAGTGACAGACCGCTTCTTTGAAAGCGCACAACGACAAGTGGACCGAATGGATCTGTGTTGACAGCCGGCGCGCGGAGAGCGATATGGATCCTCGAAAGTGCATTACGCTTGTCACTTTGCACCGCCTTCCAATCGTCGACAAAATTGCATCCACTCTTTGCAAGATATGTCATTCTTCTTGCAATTCTCCCTTTTGCTGCGCGCGCACTTTTCCACTGTTTCCATTGTTTTTGTCTCTCTTCACAAATACGCACTCACATGGGCGAGTCTCACGCGCGCTTACACTGGCCTGCTCACAGCTTTGAATTCTCATATGGTGTGGCATTGGCTGTTGGGCGAGTCAGAATTGCAGCTCTTCGACATTCAAACGTTCGTGCGAATTATTCCGTTTTTTTTTTTCGTTGGAAGATTTGCTCATATCTTTCATTTCCACTTTTCTTTTTCTACAACGCACTAATAATGCAGCAACTACCCAGGCACAATGAACATATCTAATGCGACTTCCTATAGTTTGCTCTGTCTGTTTCCTTTCCGGCTTTTTTTTTTTATAGTAAGACATAAACCAGCTATTAAACGGCTGCTTTTCTTATCGGCTCTAACGCCTTATGTCTGCTCTTTGCTTTCGTGCAGCCCTGCTTTTTGGTTCCGTTCGACGCCCGTTTCCCTCCTTCTTTTTAGCTGGGCGAGGGCCTTCCGGACGGATCGATCCTCCTGCTACGCCGCCAGCCGAAGGGATGCATTTGTCTTCGGATGCCGCCGGCGGAAGGCGGGCGTCCTGACGACGTTGTTTGAATGCACAGCGCTGCGAGCGCCTCGCTGTGAAGCCTAAGATCGCCTCGCATCGCTGCTCGCCTTCTTTCTTTCTGTTCTGCTTTCCTTTGAATATTTCGAAGTTACTCTTCGAAGCGGTGCGGCAATCTGGCCACGAGCGTTGATTCTCTGCCTCAATTGAGATTCATGCGCTTGCTTTGGCATTGACGTCTGGCGCAGGAATGTCCGTATAGACGACGTGAAGGAGCAGACGGAGTGGTTGGCCACACTTGATTCTTTTCCGTTCCCGGTGCATTATTCCACTGCCATTTCCGCTTATATGGCAAGTGTCGTCCTTCCATTGTCAGCGGCCACTATCTCGTCTCGCCGCACGCGTCTACTATCCAGCTTCTGTAGCGAGAGCAGTTGGTTTTTATTTTTACCTTAGTTAAGAAAACCATATTTGTTAGGCTTCAGTCTCAGCTGGGTTAGGTTTTTAAAAGGAGAGTAAAACTTGTTCAGGCTGGTTGGTTCATGGCGGTAGTAATAAGAAGACGGCGCGATTAACGCAGACAGAGAAGACACAGAAACGACGAGACCAGTGCCACTCAGACCTGAGTGTTTTGCAGACGCGCTAACTTGTCTGCAAGATGGCTCCAAAACGCCTATTTTAAGGGAACCAGTTTTCGTTTCAAGCAGTATGAAACCACTCGAGACTGACATGTCTCCTTAAATTAATCCGAAGCCCTTAACTTCTGTTTCTCTTCCCGCTTCTAATTCCTCTGCAACCGTTAAATGCATTCCTGCATTAAAATGCGTGCCAACCATGTGTGGGACCGCTACTGGGACATTTTGGTTTTTCATAAGGCAAACCTCTTCTGTCAGTATTCCGAGTTAATCTTGGCGTTTAACACGCAAAACACTAGGACACACATTGGTTACGCCGTTTAGAGCATTATGAAATCACTGGCTACTGGCATGTTGAGTATCAACACGGCCGTCTCGATTGGTTTCGTACTGCTTGAAACGAAAACTGGTTTCCTTGGATGTACAATCTCTCTTCTGCGTTTAGTAGCCACCTTGGGGCCACGTCAGGCAGGTCTGCAAAATACTCAAGTCCGAGTGGCGCTGGTTCCGCCGTTTGTGTGTCTTAGCGGTACTGTAGCGCCCCGCCCAGGAGAAGTGTTCTCTGCCAGCAGGCGCGTTCGAAATATGTGGCGTGACCCACAAATGGCACAGATAGCGAAAGCGGCCCTTCACCGGCCATCCCGTCACTTATGGCTGAGCTCAGCGTGAACAGTATTCTATCCGGCAAGCAACAGAACAGGGGAAGTTCTCTGTTTTGGCGCACAACGACACCGACGGCGCCCTAACCAGAAACTCTGTCACGCTACTAAAGCTGAGTAAGCACCACAGAGATCGATAACGCAGGACTAATATTAGATCTATCGGCCATCAAATCCATGTGCGCGCAGGAGCGCTCCGTGAAAAACCCAGAACCACACGCTAACCGGTAAAAAGAGCGACTACCGTATAGCAGGAAAGTTTTTTAGCCGGTCTCTAACGATTAGGCTTTCACCTTTCTGAGCCACTGATTGGTAGATCCGGAGTGCTTAATATGGCAAGAAACAGAGAAGGTGACACAAGACGTGTGCTTGTCCTGTGCCGCGCCTTCTCTATTTTGTTCATTCGCGCTGCAGTTCAAAACATGAATGCACAGCAACACGCTCACTTTTCAATCCAAGTTAACAACCTGTTACCCTTGATATCAAATGTACTGACAACGTCACTTTAATACGCCAGGCGTGCATTGCTGCAATGTTGTAATGAATTGTCCACCCGAGGCTAACAGCTACAAAAATCTAGTGATCGTATTTATTTTCACAGCCGTTTAAGAGTAAAGAAAAAAAAATGGAGATGAAAATACGAGACGTACCGAAATGACGACTGCATTTCTGGAGAGCTCGTTTTGCCTGTTGGATTGCTACTCCGAAACAGAACTATCCTATTTGTTGAGGGACATATCACCTATATAACGTAAGCTAGTCTTCTGGAAGAAATCCTTGTTGATTAGGTCCGTTCTCTTTTCGCAGGTATAAACTATCTGGATGACTCAGCATTTGAGTCCTATAGAACTAATTAAAACTTGTTAGAAACTGAAGCAGCCACGCAATGATAAAAATGTGATTAAAACGGTGCTAGCGCTGCCTTTTTATTTGTCATGGAAAGCAAAACGAATTGGCTACCAGCTGCTGCAACTGTATCCCGGACAAATCGAAAGTACACACGTGCGGCTTTGCAAGCAATCTATATAGTTTGTTTTCAACGCTTTTCTTTTAAGTCACGAATTTAAAAAAAAAACTACTTTTTTTGTCCCCATCCTACTTCCTCGCTCTCTCAACAGTACGGACTGAAATAACACCGTTCGCTGGATAACCGTTGCGCCAGTTCTGAACACGACTTCCAAACATGACGTGGAATGTCTTTATTTGTCAAAACAACGGAAGGCTAGGAAGTTTGGCAAATATTGGAAAAGCGGGCGATGCGGGTATGGTATAAGACAAAGTTGGAAAAGGCATGAGTGGCGAGAAAGTCAATTTCATGTTCTGCAGTTCCAATCTTGAATGTACGCGCAACAGAAAGAAGAAAAAAAGATCAAACGCTCGAATGCGGAGCCATTGCGCAGAGAGCAAATATTCCATGAAAAACAGAACCGTATGCAGTCCGCAGACATATATTCGGGCTGCGCTTTAGAGTGAGCATCAAACATCAAAGAGATCGCAGTGATCGTATCGCAAACAGCACAAGTCGCGGCGACTGTAAGCGAATGCTAAATATACAAACACTTGAGAACGTTTCAAAAGGCGGTCTGCGCGCTTGTAAAAACCTGAAACGGATATTGAAAACGACGCTGACTAGGCGTTATCGGTAAACATAGAATGAACAAAGCACCTTGTAAAAGAATCGCATATCGGAGAATCATATGTTATTGTAACAAGAGAGAAGAACATCCGTTATGCTGGTTTCAAATGTTATTCCGCAATGTTGACCGGCTGTCAGATCAAAGCAAGAAAACAAGTGATAAGCTAGATCGTTTTCAAACAACTGATATTGATTTTGTGGATGTACGAGAGAGCATTTTTTAAAAAGCTAGGCACTCGAATAACCAGCGAAAAAAAAAATTAAAAACCTATTTCAGAAATATATTCTGGAAGCACAGAAGTCACTAATATATTCAAGTAGATCTTCTCACTGTTATCACATGCAGCCTTTGACACAGTAAAGCAACCCAGCGTAACGGTCATTGTTATGCGTTTCACGATGAATTGTAACCTATAACTTAGAATTATAGCCGGATCGTGCTTGAAGATATGTGCGATTAGAATAGAAAAACAAAAGGAGAGAAAAACCGCGTTCGCGACTTGTATGGAAATACATAGCTGCGAATGTAGGCTTGAAACTGGCTGTTACCGAGGTTAAGACTTCGAAAGTTATCTGGACATCTGTCAAGAGCTTCGGTGATCGCATGCTGGTTGATATGCAGCCTTCTACGTGCTAAAAAAAAAAGTGCGACCTCTCAAGGATGCTTTCGAGAATGCCTGCTGATTGTTCACTCTCTGTTCTCGACTTGCACCGGTATCCCAGCACATCAACAATATTTCATGTTTTGCGCATGAAATCTACGGTATTTTGAAAACACAGAAAAAGCGGATTCTGCTGTAATCCCTGGATGGCATTGAAAACCACGGCCTTGGGATCAGTAGAATAATTCTATAGGCCTCCGCCTCACGCGCTTCCTTCTGGCCACTGAACCTACTTGGCTTGAGGTGAGTTCCCGCCTGCGTGCAGTGACCAAATAATATTTCGAGAAAGAATATACCAAATCGCACCGTTTCTTAAGCCAGATTACGCCAAACGAGTGGTTCCAGTGAGCAAGTACTTGCAAGAAAACTTAGCTCGAACCCTCTTTATTTAAGATCAGGTTAACATTGTACAGTAATTATATAACGTAAAGCTTAAAGAGGCATAACCAAAAAATTCGTGGGACACTTAAGCGCCATTTTAAGCCAGTGATGCGATAGAGTTAATGGGTCTCTTCAGCGGCCTGCAGTCCTCTTTGCATATTGCTTCGCAGAAACTTAGACCGTCATTTATTTCACTGTGTTCTCTCTCTTTTTAAAAATTATTTTATTTTATTTCTTTTTGGTATTTATTTGCCATAAGAGAGGCAAGGCCTCCCTTTAACCCACGCCAACAAACGTTCCTCAGTGGTCGAGGGGCAGCGTGCCGGGTTCATGATCCAAGGGCTGGACCATTTTTCTTTTTAGCTTCAGTGGAACTACCCACTATGGTGCTGGAATGACGCCACGACCCTGTAAACGAATGAGGAATTGTGCAGTGACATCATCACTGTTGTACTGCGCGAGGTTGTTGTGGAGTGTCTGATTTATCCGTGCGAGGCTATGTGGAGCTGACGCCAAGACCTCTTGACCAATGGGGAATTACCGTCCTACAGACGCCGTGTTTCGCTTCGAACGGGAAGTCGAACGCTGTCGCGTTAATAGCGCGTACAAAGAGCACACAAAAAGCGGGGCAAGACGATGGAATTACCACCAACTGGTTCTACTGCCGACTGTTGTCAACGGGTGAAGGCGTCAATATCCAAAACAAGCAGAAAAAAATGTCACTCATACGAAACGCCAATCATACGAAGTGATGCGACAAATCTGCGTTAGCACGGTGGCTCAGTGGTTAGAGCGCTCGGCTACTGAGCCGGAGTTCCCATGTTCGAGCGCAGACGCTGTGGCCGCGTTTCGATGGATGCGAAACACAAAGACGCCCGTGTGCTGCGCGATGTTAGTGCACGTCAAATATCCCCAGGTGGTCGAAATTATTCCGGAGCCCTCCACTATGGCATCTCTTTCTTCCTTTCTTCTTTCACTCCCTCATTTATTCCTTCCCTTACGGCGCGGTTGAAAAAATAAACGTTGATTTTTGGGGAAAGGAAATGGCGCAGTATCTGTCTCACATATCGGCGACACCTGAACCGCGCCGTAAGGCAAGGGATAAAGGAGGCACTAAGAGAGGCACTACTTTAATGCTGCCGAGCTCGGAGATGTTTCGCAGACGGCCAGAGCAGCCCCATTGTCAACGTCTCCAGTGCCACAATGACCTTGCGGGCGTTCACACTCAGGCACTTGCTTTCATTGGGCGTGAAAGCATTGAGCTGTACAGACTCCTGTTGACTGTTAAGTCGCTTCATGTTGTTAGCAGGAAGTTCAAGAAGTACATGTACTGCGTTCAGCTGAGGTTTGCGCGCAGCTTTCTCGCACGCGCAAGATGTGCAATTTTTCTGGTAGGGTGACCAAAACAACTCGTTATTTTTTTACTTTTTCATTATGCATAACTGCTTTATCTACACGCTTCAAACTGCGACCATCTTGCCTAAGCTGTAAGTTGCGGCCTTCTCTCCACTTCGTTTTTAATGTTCTTTTAATGCTGTTTCAGGAACGGTTCAATTCAGTGCAGTCGTGTACAGTTGAATTGCATTTAGGCATCATTCTGAAAGGAAACCCTGTAGTCCGCAATGCACCCTTTCTGACAAGAGTCATAGATGTCTCTATGGCTTCCAATACGCGCACCAAAATGCGCAGTAGTAGCACTCTGGGCAGGTTCCTTTGTCTGTGCGCTTTTTGGCCGTTTCCTGCCTCGCTCGCTTCCCGTCGAAAGCTTCCTGACGTTCCGGTACAAATGGCCTCCGGTCGTAACCCTTTTAGGCGCGCGCACAAGCGTCCTCGCCCAATGGCTGCCGTAATGGGAAAGAAAGGAATGCGATAGAAGCAAAAAAAGAAGAAAGAAAAGGGGGCAGTGAGTATGGGAAGTAGCTCTCTTATTCTATCTCCGGACAAGCTGCGGAAAATGACGCGGGGCCAGGAACTCAGACCATGTTCCCGAGTGTTATCGCCTTTGCAGTGATAACGACGGGCTGAGCTCTCTGTGTACATACAAGCGCCAGTTAGGCCGTTGCTCAGAAAAGTACAAGACCACTCGCTAGCGCGCCGAATAAGGAGGCTGATATGTTCTTTCTCCATATTTCCGTGCAGTAGTATAAAAGTTGAGCAGCGAAATATAAGAGTCAAATTTTCTAGCACGGTGTCTAGAATTTTGAAATGACATGAAGTCCTGAGTAAGAATATTTCTGATGTGCATCACAATCGTAGTGTTCACAATCATTGTGCAGTTTTCGATGGCTCTATTACTTAAATATAGGAAAAATGCATAGTTTGTTTAAGCAACACAAGGTAAAATGAAAAATCATGGTTATGTAAAACTTCCGGCAAACCTCGAATTTATTAAGGCCATAACGTTTCATGAACCGGAGATTCGCAATAAAGTTGTGAATTGAATAAATAGTTATTTGCTGTGATACATATGTGCAGGAAAAGTGCGACATTTCTCCAACTGCATGTGGCCAAAACCACCCTACTAAACTAGTTATCTGTATTTTGAGCGCTATTCGGCGCCTTCATTGAATATTTTTGCCACGTTGTAACACATGATTCGAGTAAGATAGCTGCTATATTTCTTTTAAACATTCAAATCGATCTACAGCATGCATAGTCTCTATAAAGCACACATTGCACTTTTGAGAAGGCCGTAAATAACGGATGACGTGAAGCTTGCTTCGTAAAACACACTACAAAAACCGAACACGCCGCGGCTTTTTTTGTAATGGCCCTAGTAATGCTTTCGCATTAATGAAGTTCTCGCCATGGTACCAGATCTCGATTTCAGCTCAGAGCCAATTGATTGGGTAAACACTCATGCGCTAGGTGTACACTTTAAGAGTAAAACGAGGTTAAATGGCGATATAAACGCGGTATTAACTAAGCTTTCTCGCATAACAGGAATTATAAAACGGTGTAAGTGAAATTTTCTATTAAAGTAAAACTGCTGAATGATTATGTGTTCTTATCACACTTGAATTACTGTCAGCTTGTATAGAAAACAACAACATCTGTTAATATGCATAAGGTTTATCTAAATCAGGAATAATGTTTACGAACTTTATGCAAGCAGAGTTGTGTTCGCCAACACAGCATACACTTTGATCAACATAGCATCGATAAAATCCTAGACCTTTACTTCTCAAGGCTGCTTGATACATATATAATTGAAAATATTTAAACCACCACCACGACCGTCACTTGGCAGACATCGGTACTAGCACTCATCCATTTTACAACAGGCACCCTGAACTCTGGTATGTTGAAACGTGTGTAACATGTGGCATACAAAGTATTAGAAACGCACTGATACTTGCATTGCACATACTCAACGCAGCTGCTGTGCATGTTGCTGAAACTCGTGCGAATCACTTTTGAAACTGATTCAACTGCTGTAACTACATTGTAACTCTTCATTCACTGATATTATTTCTTTGGGGATGTGTGCCTTTATTTTCCTGCATTGTCATTTCTTCTCTGCACTGTAAAGGTTGATGGATTTGTCATATAGTGTGTCTTTTTGATCTTCATGATGTTATGGAGATGTTTTGTGTAATCATCGCCGCTAAAGCAATAGCGGCGGCGCAACTATCGTGGTTGTTGGCTTTATAAACCCCGTCGTTCGGTCACCGTGCCGCATTTCAATACGAGCAGTCATGGAATAAACCACGTTCGGTTATCTACGCATTCTTCCTTCGCCGGCTGCTCCCCAACGAAACACGATATTTGGCGAGGAGGATAGGATTCTGACCAGTTTTAAGGCAAGCCGACATGGAAACGGAAGGTATACGGCAGCGGCGGGTGCAGTGACGCAAGTCTTTAGTCGACTGGGACACATCGAGACCTTTGACGACTCTACGAATGACTGGCCGTCGTACTAATAACGCCTGACGTCGTTTCTTCTGGCCGAACGTAATCCCCGTGGACGACAAGGTACAAGTTTTTTTGAGTCTCAGGCCTTAAGACGTCTCCTCTAGTCGTTGACCGCTCCGGAATTGCCGGCATGCAAATGTTTCGAGGTTTTAAAGAACCTTCTCGGTGTCCACTTGTCCCGGAAACTGTCGGTAATTAGTGAACGCAGAAAATTTCACACAAGAGCGCAACTCGAGACCGAATCTATTTCGAAATACGTTGTGCAGTTGCGGAAATTGGCACAGACATGCTAATTTGAATCCGCCCTTGATCAGCCGCTGCGGAACCGTTTTGTCTGCGGTATGCGCCGAGAAGATATACAGCGAGTGGTTATCACGGAGGATAACAAGCTAACCTTCCATAAAGCAGTGGAACGAGCGCTAGCCATGAAAGCGGCGAAAAATAGCGTAGCAGAAGCGCACGCCTCGCAAACGAGCGTACCGGACGTTCACAAAGTCAAAGCAGTTGGGGAAACATATATGACGCAGCGGAATTGCTACCGCTGCGGGTCAGCGAAACATGTAGGCCGATTGTGTCCACTCATTGCGGCGACCTGCTTCAAATGTGATAAGAAAGGACGCATTCGAAGAGTGCGCCAAGCTGACAAGCAGCGACAGACGAAGGGAGCGGCAGAACTCAGTGAAAATGTTGGTTCCCGTTCAAGCTTCTGTTAGCGCGAAGGAAATCGTTTCGCCTGGTCTGGATCCGATAAAGATTTCGATGCAGGTACTACGTACAAGGCGTACTCTTGGAAATGCAGCTGGATACGGGGGCTACTGTGTCCGTCTTGTCTTTTCATCAGTTTCGTCAGGTGTTTCTCTCGACGAAGGTCACGTCAACGACGCTCAAGCTGCAGACGTTCGAGGGAGCCATCCTCCAGCCGGTCGGGGTTGCTCACGTTGCCGTGCAGTACGGTCAGCAGAGGGCCCAGCTGCCTCTCTACGTCACGAGAGTAAAGGGACTCCCTCTGCTAGGTCGACAGTGGTTGCAAGCCATCCGACTGGACTGGAACCGTATCTTCGAGCTCAACGCTATTTCCAGGTCAGATGTTTCTGCATGTTCCAGTCAAAGCGCCAGGCTGCGCGGCCTTCTAGACAAGTAGCAGTTTGTTTAAGGACCAATTGGGGACAATTACAGAAGAAAGAGCGGAGTTATCACTGAAAGAAGGTAACGTGCCGAAATTTTTGAAGGCAAGAAGGGTGCCCTTTGCATTGCAACCGGCCGTCGAGGCTGAGCTTAAGAAGTTGGAAGGCATGGGAGTCATTTCGCCAGTCGCGACAAGTGACTATGCCACAGCGGTTGTACCAGTAGTAAAGGACGCTGGCATAAGGCTATGCGGTGATCACAAGGCCGCCCTCAATCTTTGTCTGGAAACTGACCGCTACCCTCTTCCGAGAGTTGAGTTCTTCGCGGTGCTCGCAGAGGGCCAAGAATTTTCTAAGATAGACCACAATCGAGAATATCAGCAGGCGGTAATGCTTGAGGTGTCATGAAAAATACTTGACACTAGTACTCATAAAGGACTTTTTGCCGTAAGTAGGCTGCCGTCCGGTGTTTCTTCGGCGCCTTCCATTTTCCAAAGAATTATGTATACAATGTTGAAAGATCTGAAAGGCGTTAGCTGCTATTTGCATGACGTTCTCATCACTGGCAGGACATCGGACGAACATTTTGCAAGCCTCGAAGCGGTCCTAAAGCGGTTGACTCAGCGCGGGGTTCGAGCAAAGAAAGAAAGTGTCCGTTTTTCCAAAAAACTGCGGTATCTGGGTCATGTTATCAGCGCAGCAGGTGTCAGCACAACGCCAGAGAAGATAGAAGCGCTGATAAAAGCTTCCGCACCCAGAGGCAAGCAGCAGCTGCAATCGTTTCTGGGCATCGTGAATTACTACGGAAAGTTTGTGCCTAGATTGTCTACTCTGGCGAGTCCGCTTTTCAAGCTGCTGCGCCGCGACCAGCCATGGCGCTGCGGTGAATCGTGACAAGTTGCGTTCGAGCAGATAAGAAAGCGTTGGCGTCATCCTCAATCCTGGCGGAATACGACCCCGATAAACCTTTGCGAGTGGCATGTGGCGCTTCCCAGTACGGCGTGGGCGCAATACTTTCTCATGTGGATTAAGATGGAAGTTCTCGCGCTGTTGCTTATGCGTCGCGCACATTAAGTGACGCCGTGAAAAAGTACAGTCAGATAGAAAATAAAGCGCTTGCCATTATTTTTGTAAGTTTCATTTCTACATCTATGGAAGATGTTTCACGTTACTTACAGATCACAAACCATTATAAAAGATCCTGGGGCAAAAACAAGCATTCCACCGATTGCGGCAGCACGCTTACAGCGATGAGCGGTCGCCTTGTCCGCTTGCAAGTACTCGCTCGTGTACAAAAAGTCCAGTGACAACGCAGAAGCATAATTTTGTTCAAGGCTCCCTCTTCAGGGCCCTGAAGATGGCACAGCGGAAGCGAGGAAGCATTTTATGCGTTCCGTTTGGAGTCGATGCCTGTGCCCGCCAATGAGTTTGCGCGCGCCACAACACGTGATCCGTTGCTTAGTAAAGCGCTTCAGCTTACAAGCATAGGCTGGCCATTGCACATGCAAGATGAGAGTCTAAAACCATTTTTCGACCGGCGTTTGCAGATCAGCGTGCACCAGGGGTGCCTCATGTGTGGCATGAGGGTTGTTATTCCGTCCCCCCTTCGAGAGTCCGTGAACGACGAACTGCACCTAGGTCATACCGGCATAGTGTGGAGCAAAGAACTGGCTCGGAGCGACGTTTGGTGGCCGTCAATTAATGCAGACTTGGAAGAAAAGGTACGAAGTTGCCAAGCGTGCCAGGAGAGACGGAAAGATCCGTGTAAGGCACCTCTGCATCGGTGGGTATGGCCGACCGCAACGTGGAGACGAATTCACGTGGACTTCGCGGGGCCTTTCCGAGGAACAATGTTTTTAGTGGTGGTTGATGCCCTCTCGAAGCGGCCAGAAGTGTTCGGGGTGCGAAGTACAATGTCCGAACGTACTGTTGCTTCCTTACGTGAACTTTGCTGCCGATTCGGAATACCAGAGGCGGTGGTATCCGACAATGGACCACAACTGGTGTCCGAAGAGTTGAAGGCATTCATGCGGGTCGTCGGGGCCAGACATGTGGTGAGCGCCCCTTACCATCCAAGCACAAATGGTTTGGCGGAACGTTTTGTGCAAACGTTGATGTCTGCTCTGCGCAAGTCACCTCCCGGTGAGTCTGTCGAAGAAACACTTCAACACTTTTTATTCGCATACCTAAAAACGCCTCATTCTACGATGGGAGATGCTCCAGCTAAACTTTTAATGGGTAGAAGATACCTCACCAGGCTGGATGCAATCAAGCCTACAGTAAAGGGCAAGGTGATGCACAATCAGTTCACCCAAATGCAGCAGCGGAAAAGCAAGAGAGACTGTTCTTTATTTTCAACCTTTGCCGTCGGCTGCCCCACACTGTAGGAGTCGATGGATTTATTAAGCTGCTGTCGCAGTTTTATCGTTTCCTTTTCCCATGTTGAAGTGGAAAAATAAGCTGAATTCAGTACAATGCAACACTGACACACAAGTTCAAAAGTAGCCGATTTTCAGGAGAACCAAGCAACTAGCTGGAAGGCAGTGTACACATGCAAACAGTTTCTCTACTGTAGGCGCGCACGATTTTTTTCGATTCCCCTTTCTGAAGTTTTCTGCTTGCCCCAGGCTGCGGATTCGGCAGAACAGTTGCTATATATTTTAAAGTCGTCCATACGGCTACACCCTAGATGTGACGTAACGGTTCCGTGTGTGCGAATGCATATTTTTGACGCCTGTGCACGAGTTCAAATAATATACACTGTCCAACCAAGCTAATTAAAGCATGCAAATTAGTGAGAACTTTGCGTGTCGCGAAGCGCAAAGGACAGAAAAAAAGGCGCGTAAAATTTTAAGCACGACCTAAAAATCCTGTAATATTTCTGTGCCATTAGCACTCGCTGTGCAATTGCGCCTCAGGCACAACATTGTTCCAGGACCGTTTTAGCTTTTCATGACTAGAAGAATTCTACGACGTGATATCTCTCTTTGAAGTTATAATTAATGAAGAAAGTTAGAAACAAAATAAGTTGTCTTGTGGCTCTGTGTATAGGTAGCATTCTGTGTACAATGCCATGTTTGCGTTCCTGAATACTTTAGGTCTTTAAAGCAACACGACCTCTCCAACCCCAAAGCGCGCGCGTTAATCTCGTCCATTCTCACTACATGTATATGTATGTATGCCTAAAGCCCCATTGCCTGTCCCACTGCTCAATGTCTCACTGTCTGCATGTGCCACCTTACGCGCCTTCACGTTTATACTCCGTTGGTTCGGGACTTTAAATTACCAGTTGCGCGCTAACAACGAATTTTGTCTGCAAATTTTGCCGCGCTGCTAAACTGCAGCTAAAGCCGTCGAGAGTGAGTCGGGGTGTTAGCAACCGGGTTTATTCCCCCACTGCCGATACACGAGAAGCTTGTTTGCGTCGTTTCGGAATCAATAGAGCAAGCAGGAGGATTTGCACTGGCCACGCACAGAAAAGGGTCATTTGCTCGAGATTCTTAACTAATGCCTTAACTTCAAACTCTGAACTTATTAACAGGCATAAAAAAAGAAACAAAAATGGCTGTTGGCGTCACCGCTGTAAACCTCGGCACAACAGCCCGGCAGCAGAGATATACCAGCCGCTGGTAGTGCTTCTCACGCAACTCTCGCCGTGTTCTCTGCCCTTAATGACTGGGAAGCGTTCTTAGAAACAGTGCCTTTACGATGTTCTTACGCTTCTGTGCCTTGATAAAAACTCGAAAGTCTTCAGTCTTTCTCGCACGTGCTTGTTGCTGGTGTGCGTGCGCGCTTGGTAATGAGCAGTACAGCAGACGACCTCGAGTACTCTTAAAAGACTTCCTCGTCTTCAGCGTAAGCATGGAGTGTTAAGGAAACTTTCCTACGTGCGCTATGCGCCCCTGAAAAGCGCGGTTTTCATCACATCCCTGAACTCTACTTCTTGTTTACTGTTCAAGACGCATCGCCGCCTTCCATAAATGTCGGCAAAGGGTGTGAGACGCCCCGACTCTGCATCAAAAGAGACGATAATGATGCTTGGGGTTTCGCCGCGGTTTTTGACACTTTTTTTCTCATTTTTCTTGGCATGAAGTTTGCGCTTAAGCCCGCATTGCTTCCTTTGACAAATCATGTGAACAAGGTATTACTTTAATGTCTACTGGCCAGCCGCACCTAGTCATAGCCTGCTACATACGAGTCCTTCAGGCACTTAAGAAGGCTTCACGCTAGTTATAAGATGACGTATACTGAAAGCATAGAAGGATAGAAATCTGTGCATAAAAATCAGTCTGTTTTGTCTCTCAAGAATAAAATGTGGCAAGTAAAAATACGCACGTATTATATTTGCGGACACTTAGTGGACATCCCGTCAGGTCGTTTCAGTACCAAAGTGTTTAGAATCAAATATGTCACTAAATTTCAGTGGGTGAAGGAGTGACGAAAACTGCTCATTCGAAAAAATGCGTTTTTAAGTATTTCAAGATACAGAATAGCGTCCAGTCAAGTCCTTACTTTTCAGCGTTATTTAATTAGGCCTGATACCGCATAAGTAAGCGCGGTAACCGGAAAAGTTAGTCAAAAGACTTTTCTTGTTGCGCTTTCGTGGTTTTCCTGGGCGTGTATTTTTACAAGAGCATTATATCAGTCTGCGAGATAACACTTCTCTACAGTAGAAAGAAAAAAATTATATGTTTCGAAACTACTGTATGCCGATTGCAGTATTTTATTTTTTAACTGTCAGAACTCCCATGTTAAGTACCACTCCTCTGAATAATTCCCTTTGCGCATTAGGTCTTTAGAACTTTATTGAAATAAAACCCGAACCACAATAAATAAAATAAAGGTTGAGCATTACCTGAAAACCACCTCACGTAAAAAAAGGAATTTTTCTTTCCTGACCAGATTGCTATTCGCTCGACAGGTTGTTTACATAGATTGTTAATGTGAGCACTAGCTTTACCTTCCATTGCCCTTTAAGCTCCGGAGCCCATCAATGCTAACCAGATGGCGATGGCCTTGCGAGCGAGTTCAGGCTCGGTGATGAAGCCGGTAGGTCAAATCAATTCAAACCTATCTTTAACATTAAATTTGCAAGAGCTCGGCCATATACCCTTTTGTCGACTTCAAGACTCGGCTAGATTCGATTTGTTTTTTACTGCTTGCTGCTACCCTGTTTTATCTTTCTTTACTTTTTTTTCATAAATTCCTCCGCAGTCATTGTGTATTCTATCACCGAGACATTGTGTGTGTTCTTGGTATAATACCAGAGGCAGCCAGGGATGGGAATGAGCTCTTTGTTTTACAATTCCTGCAGCTATACAAGATAATGAATGTCGCTCCATGCTGTATTGTTACCGCATTCGTATGTAAATGAACACAACTTCCTTCAGGGAGCGCACTGCAACATTAATATCGTTTCGATGAAAATGTGTTTCAATGACAACACCTTCTTTGCCTATTTTTCTTCTCAATGGAAAGCATTCCGGTAAATTTGCTCGCCCGCTTAAAATTTTCTAATTGTTTCTTAACACGCTAAAGAACGAACAATTCAGTATTGTTTTTACAAAGTTGCACTCTCACGTATTAAAATATCGGTGTCAGATGCAATACCTGGAAAAGATTTTCTGTCGCCTTCAGGGCATGTTATGTTTGTTCTAAGCGCGTTTAATAAAATTATCTAAATTTGTTGGTTTAACTTCAAAGCGCGCAAGTTGTTTCTGCCGGAGCATTGAATATACCGAAACATACAGACGATTTCTCATAAAGTTAGTAAAGGCTTACCGACAGTCGGGTAGTTGGCTTTGAATTAGCGTGAACTAATTCTTGAATTTGAACACAATTACAAACTTGTGTCAGATGGTGATATTATATTATTAAAAGTCTGGTGCTTCAGACGGAGACCGAGTATTAGAAAAATTCATGGTCCCCCATCTGAATCGCTTGTATTTTTATAATATGATGAGCCAACTATCCCAGCTTTCCACCCTGCGGGCAGATGATGAAGGCACGAGGCGCTCTGTAAATACGCACTAGGACGAAAGAGTTAGGCAAATGAAATAGATTAGACGTGTAACGTTTTGAGCTTTTTCGTCTCTGTTTGTCTCCCCTGTTCACTTAGTTACAT
The DNA here is from genome assembly GCF_052857255.1 of Amblyomma americanum. NCBI lineage: Eukaryota > Metazoa > Arthropoda > Arachnida > Ixodida > Ixodidae > Amblyomma > Amblyomma americanum. Next base: position 30,264,270 of record NC_135502.1, read on the forward strand.
AACTACAGCGCGCCACATACCTTCATGATGTACAAGAAACTAGCTACCCTTTCCTTCTTTTTTTTTGCAAATGATACGCTTGTTGCGATGGTACGTTAACTAATACTGATATAGGGTGATCTGGTAGTAAGCATGAAATTACTTCGCAAAATTAAGTGCTAAAACACTTCTTTTTTTCTTTTGCTTTCATCGAGGTGATCAGAAAAGCACATCGTTTGATTTTACACACGAATCAGCTAAACAATTTGTCACGAGCATCCAAGAAGCCCTGGAGGTTATTGCGAACATATACGGCGAATCATGTGATGTTTACTTGCAGAGAACGCGGTAAAAGTTCCCCTGGGTTGTTTTCATTTGTCTTTTCAGAAAGATTTCACATAGCTAAAGACAGATAAGTATTGGCGGATTCCTATCGGAGATCTGCTCCACTGCTGCAAATCTGCGAAGGAGCATGAAATTCCCCGCCATGTTGGAAAATTGAAATCGACGACTGTAACGCAAAATGCGCTTCGTGATTGCGATTGGCGCGCTTTGTGCCATTCTGTTAATTCATGACGTGTCCCTATACATTCAATTCTTTGTAAATACACCCTCAAGAACTCCCTGATCTTAAGTGTTTCTGCAGTAGGCACATGAACGTAAGGGAAGCTTCTCCTTTCGCTCCGAAGTCATCTTGCTTACACGCCAGCAAGGGTCGAAGCACGCATGTGTGCCCTTGCATAGTGCATGAGAAGAGCCCAGTGTTGGGTGCCTTGGCTCGCACGAAGTGATGAATGATGCACGAGAGAGCACTCTGGGTTCTGTGCGGCGGTGTCACCGAAGCCGTGGCAGTGCGTCTGGTCTGCGTGTAGTGAAAGAGTGGCGTAAATAATAACTCGAGGGCCAGGAGCAGCGACTGTAGTGCGAGCATGAAAAAAAAAGCATTATCGACGGCACTTGTCATAGAGCGTAAATAAGCTTCGCTGTGGCAGCGGACTGGGCACGTCTAATAGTCGGCGACTCGCATTAGTCGAGGACTGACTGAAGGTGCCCGTTTGTGCGTGTTTCCCCAAACACTGTCTGAATTAAAAATGTTTCTGACGAAGGGATGACTATGGATGCTCGTCAAGGTATGAGTGGCACTTAGGTCTATTGGTGGTAAACAGGGTTTTCGGTCTGGGTACTCTGAGTGGAAAGAGTTTGTCGCGTCAGAGATTAAGGCCTCTTAAACAATTCGGTACTAAATGGGTGACGATTGCATTTGGTTTGAACGTACTGGGCTCTCTAGAACATCAAGATAAACGCTGGCCACACAAAATTTGGGGCGTAAAACAGAAAATGGGTTATATTTGGCGTATTATACTTGCGGTGCGCACGCATTCTTCAGTGTGGCGCACAGCCCAGCCAGAGCACATTTTAGAGAGTGAGTGATAGTTAAAACATTGCCATTTTGGCCTTGAACGCGTGCAGAAGTGAAGACGTCGAAGACTGTAGAAAAAATAGTGAAGGGGAAATAGTAAATAAAGCGAATCTTGGCAGACATTTGCATCAAGGCGCGGGGGGGGGGGGGGGCGCATTTTAAAGAAATGCGAAAAGCAAGGAAGGACCTAACTTCACGTACTGCACCCCAGCATGCCTCACTGGAGGCGTTCAAAGTGACCGAAAAAAAATAAATTTTTCTTAAGAAAAAGATTGCTTTTCACATTAATTACTGCAAGGAACATATATAATTGCTGTATAATGATAGTATTCAATTATAGGGCAGAAACTTGGAGAATTATGAAGACTTGCAATGAAATGTGGACTGCGCAGCGAGATATGGAGTGAAACATTATTTGTGTAACGTTGATAGGCAGCAAGAGGGCGGAATGTGATAGGGAAAAAAGGGCAATTAATGGCATCCTAGCTGAAGTCAAGGGGAGGAAGCTTACATCAGCTGAACTTGCAGCTCGGAGAACAGACAACTGACGCTCATTCATAGTAATTCAATGGCTTCCGGGGGAAGGTAACCTTAGCAGGGGGTACCAGAGAGTCAGCAGACCAGAAAAGATATAAAGTTTGTGACTACAAAGCGGCGCCACTGCTAGCAGAACGCAGGCTTAACTGAAGATCAGTGGGAGAGGTCATTGCTCTCAGTAGACGTAGGTAGGCTGCTACTAATGATGATGGTGAAAAATAAGGAGGTGAGCCAGTCTTTCACATTCTTCTGGTTTGTTAGGAAACGCATCAACTCACTTGGCGCTTGTACATTTCTGAATGAGTGCTCAGTATACCATTTAACAAAATAGCAGCTATAAGCTTTTCAAGATAATCTTAATGAGTACTCCTTAAATGTCCTGGTCATCAAACCGGCGCTCTCACGAACCAGCAGAACATATAGCGTTAAATCCTGGAAGGTGGAAAAACGCGTCCGATACTCACGTAAGGGCCGTACGCAGGCAGTCACTCCACAGAGACGTAGAGTCACTGGAAGTTTTTCCAGTGACTCTACAGAGACGTCCCAGTAAACGCCACCAGGTGCCAGAAAAAAAACAACAGGTGTTCCTTACTGGCGCACACAACAACACTTACTCTCGATAACTGATGGTAGGTATTGTAGACATGTGGCTTCGAATATTCATAATAGCCCCTCTTTCTCATTTTAACCTGCTTTGTCTACCTACTTACTGCGCAGAAAATGGCCGAAGTTAGCGGTGCCGACCAGCTTTTTGTTTCAAGCATCGATTCAAGAAGCAGCATATACTAAATTTCACCTAATCGTCGGATGGACTACTTAACCAAGCGATACACATGACCGCTGAATCACGCGATGGTTTAATATGTTCTCTCTCTAGTTTTATTGTGAATGATTGAAGGTTTAATTAATTGCACAGCACAATACTGCCGAGATGTTTCGCAAGTACCCAGGGTGAACACACTTGAATAATTCTGTCTCAAACGTCAGAACCCTCTGCGTGCTCGTCGGAAGCATTCTTTTTCGTCTGGAAACGCTCCGAAAATTACTCCACTGTTATCATCTAATGTCACCATTGATATAAAACACAGTTCTTGTAACTTAAACGTTGATGCCAGACTGTAATTTTATCTGTCGTATGCCTTCCCCTGAGGTCGGAATCAGTGAGCTCCACTTAGTGCATATGCGTTTCATGTCACTGGGAGAACGATGAGTGGAATGGCAGTAACCGCGTCTCTCGCATTACTCGAGCGTTGACTTGATCCTACTATTATGTCTATTTCTACCGCCGTACAGGAAGCATCTGCCAACAGATCATTGCATATACACGACGCCGTCGATGTCTGGTCGGTGTACTCCCCGGCGTATTCCCTCGTCGTTGCCGTCATAATCGCGCAGCCTATGAGAAAACAGCTCTATTGAGTAAAAAAAAGAAAAAAAAAAGAAGAAACTTATGCCTGCTCTGGTTATATGGAACAGGCATGGGAAGGAAAAAAGAAGAAAGATATAGAGGTGCTTAGCGCAGATGCTGACACGCATAGCCTATGAAAACACTGTTGTTATTCACACATAGCTCATGCCTTATGTAAGCTAGGAACGACTCGGAGCGCTTCATGTGCTGTCGCCTCTTCATATTCTATCACCTCTACTTGCATGGAAGCGCTTGCTTTTTTTAATGGCAGCTTACCAACATTGTTTCGATCTTTCTTTCTTTAGTTTTCTTTAGTTCTCTTTTGAGCCCGTAACACAAATAATACAGTGCATAACATGGAGCGTGTGAGGTCAGTTTATCGATGGAAGTGCCGTGCCTTGTGCATAATAATATGCGCCATTTAGTGAAACCGTGTTGTGCGGCTTCTGAACAAACATTCGGTGTTCATAATGCTCTTTGTGCTCTTTTGAGATGCCAGTGTTGGGTTTCTTATTTCGCATGATTATTACCTTCAGCGTTTTTATGTCTTCGTGCGGAAATACCTATATATAATGCTTGCTAAAGTTAATCCGATGGAGATTCCTCAGCGCACATTGATACGTTGACACGCGGGTGTTTTTGCACTTATTCCGCATCACCCCGCAACCTCGCTCTACAAGAGTGTAACGGTTTCCCTGCCCAACCACCGTTGTAAGCAAAAGTCTGGCAAAAAGGAAATAAGATCAATAAAGAGGCGGTAGCTGCTCTTTATGTGGCGTACAATGTAAGCGGTGTTACTCAGAGAATACGCTAGAGAAAAAAAACATAAAAATGATGTTCGAAATTCTTGCTTTGGGGAGCCCTAGAAGGAAAACATGAAAGACGGCTGGAACATTTCTAAAGTCTCTGCTTGAAGTCTCGCGATGCAAGCCAAATATCGCGACTGTACTTCGTAGAGCACTAGTAGGCTCAGTGAAATTAAAACGCAATGAACGAAAATGTTAATACAGTACTAATCCTCTCCGCAAAGGCTGCTCAAACTAAATTTCCTGTTGTCGGCGGGTAATTTTCGGCTCACTCTCAAGGCAACGTGGATTGTCATGAACGAGTGGTTTATTCATTCTCACGTGTCGCTAGCGACAGGCCGTTTCAACGCGCTGTTTAATTAACTGCCTTTTTAAGCCCTCAAGCTTTAAAGCTGACAGGGCATTAGGGCATTTGGCTAGTTGTAGCGGCACCTTTATCGGTGCTTGAGCGCGCGTCCATTGATACATGTAGCATGTGCTATCTTTCTTATCGCCATCTGTGGTCTGTTGACAGCTTTAATACGCTTACACGGACAAAATTACTGAACACTTATATGATATGACTTCTGCATTATGAAAAACGTGGCGAACAGTAATACAGAAAAGTATAATTCAACACACCACTTAAATAAACATCATAACGGTCCAGGGTACGCCTCTACATTATTCGAACAGTTATCACCCTAACGAGTTTGCTCGCTTGGCCATCAACTTTTATTATAGGTAGCATAGTTTTTTTTATGGTTTTAGCATATTCTTGCTTATTTCATACTGTTTAGGCAATATTCTTGCGTATAAAGAAAGGCTCGATTATCTGTGAGCAAAACATTCTTAAAATACTGTTTTTCAAATGTAGTTACATTAGGAAATGATTTTCGTTTATCCTCTGCGCAACACTGTATCGCTGGTATCGGACGTTTTGTAAGTACGCGTTTTTGGGGCAAAAAAGTCTCTTCCGAAGAGCATGAAGCAAGCGCTCCTGGTGGTATATTCATGAACTCACGTTGCTCACTGGCAGCTACGGTAAAGATTTCTCGAAGCACTGGGAACCTCAAAAATGAATTGCTACTTAGTACTTAGCGTTTCTCGCTATGCACGAAAATAAAGCACACAGTCTTATGAAATAACTACAATTCACTGAAATGAATAGACTGCCACAAGCCCGCGGGCCCGTCAGGAATACCATTCTGGAAGGCTAAGAGAAATTATCTTCGCCAAGCTACAAAAAAGATTCCCAATGGGGCAGATAGAGGACACCGTCATTAGAAATGGGGTGCACATCTGCTGTCATTAGCATGCGTGGTATTATGCATATCTCTACGTTAAGTGTCAGAGCTGCCGCGGTGGCTGAGTGGTTACGGCGCTCGGCTGCTGGTCCGAAAGACGCGGGTTCGATCCTGGCCGCGGCGGTCGAATTTCGATGGAGGCGAAATTCTAGAGGCCCGTGTACTGTGCGATGTCAGTGCACGTTAAAGACCCCCGGTGGTCTTTATTTCTGGAGCCCTTCACTACGGCGTCTCTCATAGCCTGAGTCGCTTTGGGACGTTAAACCCCCAGAAACCAAACCAAACGTCAAGTGTCAGTTACAGTCGCAAACACTGACACAGAATGCCCGTGAGCGCGTGCTAAAAAGTGGAGTTGTCTAATGTGGCAAAACTTGGCAGAGCTAATAAATTAATGCTTAATACCTATCCTTGTCGGCAGCGAGGCAGGTTTTTGATTTTTGAATGTTTGGTGCTATGAATTCACTAATTGCCAAGGCGCTGAACCCGTGACACACCCTGTTATGGTTTTGGGTCTAACAAAAGTCGTATTTGTGCCGGCAACAACGACGCATGGGCTGTTTAGTGTGAAGACAAAATAACAGACCTCTACTGTTCTTGCGTACAGCAAGCCCATAAACCGGTAATGACAGCAAGGACGGACGAAGAAGAGAAAGCGGTAAACATGTTTCTTTACAGGAGTAGCTGCGGCAAAATGCATGCCATAAAACTCTGAGCCTATTCTTCGCAAACTGCGGCAAAAGTCGTGGCTGGGATCATCGATTGCCGGAAATCCGGGTATAGCAAAAGGCTTCAGTAAGAATGCCTTGAGGCGACGGATACGACACGCAGCGCTGAGCTTAATTACTCGTTCAGCCTTGACGAGACCCTCATTGTCTCGCCAATCCAAGCGCGTTCCAGCAAGAGATAGCTTGATCGCGTCGCCCAAAAGGTGCCCCCAAAGCAGGAGTGCCTTTCTGGTATATAGAAAGAAGAACATTGCCTTCTTGACTGATGAGCATATTGGGTCCCGTGAGCAGCAGCCACGCGAGAGCCCCAGATTCACCTCGTACGTCAAAGGCGGTTGTGTGTTGCCAGTCAGGGGTGCTCTTTTTCAGAGGATGGTAGTTGCGTTGCCAACTTAAGTGAGGCAGAAATAACTTTGTGACAGTAAAAAGAAAAAGAAAAACGCACCTCTCTTGCCCGTAACCGAATATGCAGTTGTAAAGATAGTAGATAAGACTGGTTTAAACTTTCATTTTAAATAGCAAAATACATATTTTTTCTTTTAATAATTTCGGCCTTTAGTTGTGAATGCTCGCTCCATTACTTTTCAGGACAGTTTAGTGCCAAGCTCTGCAAATGAAGGCTAATTATGAAATGGTCGCTCTAAATCTGATGGTTGCCATTTTAAGTCTGCTCATGACTACCTTTAGAATTTTGATTTGTTACTCTTTGCATTTTCCCCATTTTCTTCCCTGTCTCGTTACGACGAATACATTTACCGGATGAGTATTTTTTCGCTTTGTTTCGGGAGTATTTGTGTTTTTCATCAAAGTGAGGAAAAAATGAGTCGTCATCAATTCAAGGGCGCTTACTGGTATGCAATGCGCATCACTTTTTATCTCAGCACAGTCATAACTTCTCTGGCTTTATTCTGATCACTCCAGAGATTTACCTAGGTAAGCATTCAAAAAAGAGGAGGATGCACGCATAATAGCTCATGGTTCTGTGGATGAACATGAGTAAGCATAACAAAAATAAAACAAAAGCAATGCAGTTCTTTTACGATGTCGCATTTTCTTTCATCGTTTCTCCCTTCTTTATCTGTATTTTGCCTTCGGCTTCGTTAGAAGAACAAGGTTTGTTCACAGCAATCTGCCAGAAGTGCCTATTCATTACAGTCCAACAGCCTGATCGCTGACTGCAGTTATTTTTTTCATGACAAGCCGTCGTGGCGAAAGGCGTACACGGGCAGGAACAGTAAACAACCCAAGCGCCCTTTAGTTTTGTTTTTTTTGTCCTAGCTTGTTCGTGCTCTGATTATACCATAAATCAGTGCCAAACTTGTGAATTTTCCGCACTTGGATGGTTTTCTTCTCCCCACATAAGTCGTAAAATGATAGCAACAAGGCAGGGATCATAGGTAAATGCTTTGGCGTGCATCTTTCGTTAAATCTGAGGCGTTAATGTTTTTTATATATTTAAATAGCAGGAGTTTACTTATGTAATCTTACCGCTTACATAGAGGGCACGAATTGTGAGAAAAATGTCTCTAAGATTGATTCCATACTACTAATCGTTTCGAAAAACTTCAAGGAAGGAGTGCACTTTGAAGTCGGTGTGGCTGCTGCGGTCGCTGAGTGGTTATGGCGCTCGGCTGCCGGCCCGAAAGACGCGGGTTCAATCCCGGCCGCGGCGGTCGAATTTCGATGGAGGCGAAATTCTAGAGGCCCGTGTGCTGTGCGATGTCAGTGCACGTAAAAGACCCCCAGGTGGTCGAAATTTCCGGAGCCCTTCACTACGGCGTCCCTCATAGCCCGAGTCGCTTTGGGACGTTAAACCCCCATAAACCATAAACCTGAAGTCGGTGTGTCTTCACCAGCTGATCGCAAGGTGAGGGAGGATCTTGCCACCAACATGTTACAACAAGCTTCAAAAGCCGAATGATCCTGCGTCCTTAAGCAGGCACCCCGAGTGCTTGCAACAAACACGGGATGCGTGCGGCCGCATGTAGCAAACTGTTTAAGTCATTTCCTTTATATTTTGCCTGTTTGCGAAATGTACGCCAGACTTGGATGTTATAAAGCAGCCGGCGAGTGACAGTTCTTTCAGACTGTAAACTGTAATGTTACAGGTGACCGCTGTCAGAGATGAAGAGAAAAAGAAAGCGTAAAAAATAGGGCACCTGGCATTCTTCAGAGATTATGCTTTCTTAAAACAGCTCAAAAGACTCTGACAAAGACGCGAAGGAACGCACACAGCGCTTTGTGTCGTGTCCATGCCTTTTTCGTTGTTTTAAAGAGCATGAACAACCGTGCCGTGCCGTGCCTCAGCCTACTATCGTAGCCAGCAAGAACAAAATTCAAGAGTGTGGAAGCAATGTATACAATGCGTACAACAGCCTCCTGATTGATAAACCATCGTGACTCCTCTTTGTTCCGATTCCCGGCCGCTGCACGCGGGTATTCTATTTACTACGTCGCTTGGCTCCTCACATATGAGCTCCATTTGCTGCCTGCACCTTTCATCCTTGGTCACCACAATCAATGATTAGTTTCCGTTTACCCAGAACGCTAGGGGCCCGATCAGCCGCACGAATAAAGCCTTACCCTAGTTATTAGTTTATGGCCTGAAAAGGAACACCTAGAATAAGAGGCGCATGTAAAAGGAGGCAGCGGGTTAACTTCGACCACCCACGTCTCTTTAACGCGTGCCAAAATACCAGTAAGCGAGTATTTACTGGAAAATATGCCAATAATCTTATTCCGACACTGAAAACCCAGAAAAAAATACAGGAAAATACAGGTTTAATGATAAAATGTAGCTTTTCAGCATAATCTTTCAAATGCGAGAGGCCGTCAGAAAACAGGCGAAATGTATTCATCCGGTTAAAAAGAATTCCTATTTAACTTTTCCCATTGGCACTAGGGGCCACATTCTAATTACAGGTTGTTAGCAGTCAGCACTTTCTTCACAGCGGCTGCGAAGAGTGCGCATTTGGAGTGTTACGACCAACCCGCGCACACGCGAGCTCAATACCCACATCACTGGGCGCGTGTTGTTTAACCATGCCTGGGGAAAAGCTGGACTGGGGTTGTTAAGCCAACGTGGAGCTTTCGCTGCTTTAAATCCTCCTGCGGACTCCATGCACCTCTTTAATCCGGAACCCTCGCTGAACATCCACCTGGGCGGGCTCAACAAAACGAAATTGGCGGTTTACCTATTCTTGTGTCCCTATGTACCCTGTTTCGTTCCCTGTGCTCTCTCTTTCTCCTAACTTTTCTCCCTTTGTTTCACACAAGGTAAGAGTTGCGATGCTTTTTGGGGAAAATGCGGAGCGGGCAGGCAATTTTTTCTCTACCGCAGTGAATAGAAAAAAATAGAAAATAGAAAAAAAGGCTAGCAGTCGCTAAATCTCGTGACCCAAAGTCCTCCCCGCAGTCGTTGTTGTAACAGGAGGACGTGGTCTGACCAGCGAGAACAGGCCACAGCCGCCACTGCAGTGCAGTGTTCGCTAGCTTTTGGAAGATATTATGTACACGGAGTACACGGAGGGTTCGTGCTCTGTAAAGCAGGGAGCAGTCCCTCTCTTGGAAAGCAGGATGCAGTAGTTGCTCCTTGGGCCAAGAGACGCGGAGACATTTATATTTTTTTCTGGTTAAGCGTGTGATGTGCTGCTGCCTTTTATAACGTTTCCTTTTATTTTTCCGAGTACTCCCTAAACTGTGCTGCAGCGTTCATCATGTGATACGGACTCTTCGAAAACATTAACTCCGGTGCTCCTCGGTTAGCCTATCCGCAATACCTTAGTCACACATGCCCGAGTCTCATAGAGCTGCGGAGTCGATAGCATGGATGAATCAGATCGGCAAAGCAAGTCTTTCGTCGGCCGCTTCAATGTGTGATGTTTAGACTCACAGACCGCATTATCTGTCTCTTCTAGACTTCACTTGATCAGCCTACTCCTTTTCGTTTGCATATATAACCACCGCCCTTTTTTTCATTCACATACCCGTTTCCCTCTCGATGTCCTGAGACACCCGACTACGTAACCACCAACGTTACCGGAGTCATTAGCCTTGTTTAGCCCTTTTATCGTTACGTTATGTGGAATTGCAAAATCATTACGATTATTCTCATACACAAACTTGCGGTGAAGTTGCATGCCAAGGAAATGTTTTCGCATTGTCCCATTCGCAGCGCAGTCTGATAATGCACAAATGATTTTTATGCGTCCACATGTCTCGTAGTGTTAGCTGGCTAAGCTAGATTAAGCTTATCAGCTATTTCTGGAAAGCTCACAAAAGACATCTACTCAAGTCTTTGTTATATATATATATATATATATATATATATATATATATATATATATATATATATATATATATATATATATATATATATATATATATATATATATATATATACAAAACTTATGGTAGTCAAACGTGTGGTACACGTTACTTCTGCGACCTATAAGAATTCGGCGCTGGCATGTTTTGGGCTTCAAGGTTCCCCCCAAAGTACGCTGCCACCTCGTTTCGGTTACGCATTGTGACAGAGCATTCGCTAGCAAATTAGATGTTGGGTAAGACGTTTTTTTTTTGTTAACATGAACACAAATAATACTTTTGGTGATAGGTCTCGTACAAGGCATCCAGTAGCTGCGCTTTACAGGCTCTTCACGTTGCACCGCTTCAGTTTGCAGAGGAATTGCTAGTTGACAGGAGAATGGTTTGGTTTGGTTCGTTTAGTGGCATTTAACGTGCCAAAGAGACTCAGGCTATGAGGGACGCCGTAGTGGAGGGCTCCGGACTCCGGATAATTTCCACCACCTGGAGTTCTTTAACGTGCACTGACATCGCAGAGTACACGGGCCTCCAGAATTCCGCCTCCATCGAAATTCGACCGCCGCGGCCGGGATCGAACTCACGTCTTTCGAGTCAGCAGCCGAGCGTCATGACAAGAAAATGGGTAATGACTATTCATAAAACAGTTATATTTGAAGGTGGTCTTCAAAACACAGAGCACTAGTTTGGCAAGACTTGCTTTCTCCAGCAGCTTCCCACACTGCCTAAACCAAGATAAAGGCGTATGAGTGGTTTGCGACGTTTAACGTTTTTTTCGATCTTAAGCCCCCAGCTTCGTAATTATCAAAGAAACAAAAAAGAAGCTAGAACACTGTAATACTGTTAAGCCTATTATTTACCAGAAACCTTTACGAACGCAGGGTATTTCACTACAGCGGTACTTCGTTACGCCAGAGAAGGCTAATCTGCTGAGCTCAGTTCACACGGGAAGCAGATAAAAAGCGAAGAAAAAACACGTGTACCAGCAAAAATAGTGAACCCGTATAGTAGCTGCTTGAGAAGGGTCTCTAATGCACTTTTTTTTTGCTCGAAGAAATTTTCTTACACTTCGTGTTTCACAGGTAACCTTCTAATTAGCGCACTTAAATAAAAAAAGTAGCGGCCTTCGCCTCATTTTCTTTCAATTAATAGGGCCGATCGAATCACCTCCTCAGGGAAAAAAAAAGAACGATGAAAAACGCGGAAATTTTCTGCTTCCTAGTAGAGAATCCGCGGAAAGGTCGCCTTGGGAATCTCGGGGCTATACACGAAAGTTAATTGCTTGCATTCTGCGAGCAACAACGCAGATTTTCCAGATTACGCTGATGAGGCTTTTAATGGGCCGTTAATGGCTCGGCAAAATTACTTTCGGATACAGAAGAAAAGCATACGTTGAGGGCTGGAGGATCAGGCAAGGCCAATTCTGATAGGCACGCCAAACAATAAAACTGGCGCTAAGGAGAGTACCTTGAGCTACGGCGTATACGCCGCTTACCTCTGAACTGCATGCGCAGTAGTCGTTATTACAGTCAGCGGCTTTAAAAAAGATCTATCTTTTCAAAGATTTTTCTTTTCAAAGATTTATCTTTTCAAAGATTTATCTTTTATTGGTAATTTTATTAAAGAAATCGACGCCACGCTGTTGCGACGCCGTGGACTAGTGTACGAAGGTTCGGCGTGCGCGGAACCACGTCGCGTTCTTTGACGCGTAAATGAGTCGCCGGCAGTTTAAGATGTTCGGAGACTCGTGCTGTAAAAAACTATCTGAGGAGCGCTATCACACAAAGTTGTTTGAACGACATGAAATTGAATAGGCGCCAAGTGTCAGTGTGGGGATTTTCTGGTGTCAGCAATACGTGGAGAGTATGGCAGCAGGACGTTTCCACGTTGTCGGTAAACGCTTGATGAACCGTAGTAATTGTTATCATTCATCGAGCCTCTATTTAGGTTCTTTCCCGGGGCCATAAAAGCTGGTGTAAATACGTGGTGCAATATCGCTGAGCACAGAAGACATACAGGGATATTTCAAGCACGAAAAATCTGTGCATCACTGTGTGTATTAGTGGGATTACTACGGCACCCGCGTCCGGTAGTCTATATCGTACATTGTGATTATTGCAGAGCGGCGAGTGACATAATGATCTCATTACGATTCCATTTCATTTTTGTTCTTTTTGAACTTTTCACCCCACGCCCTCGCTGTCACTGGAATCAATCAGCTATATTGGCTGATGGCAAAAATAAAAGAGTGGGGCGAAAATCCCAGGTCTTTCAGGGAAGTCAATCACTAAATTTTAAAGCTGTGTTTCTTTAATCAGACTGATGGCTTATTTTTTTTTCGGAAATTAATACTTTTGCTGGAACCGCGGGGGTGACCTAGTGGTCTGAGCATCGGCCTCGCATGCGGGAGGTGCGGGGTTCATCTTTATGTCAAAAACAACCCCCTTTTTATTAATGGCAATCTTCCCTGAAAAATTTGGTTTCTATATTGCAGCGGCTTTGTATTCATTACGTGGTTTTCGGTCACTGCTTAGTACTTACGAACAAAGTGAGAGCAGAAGCCGTGGTAAATTGTTACAAGAAAAGAGGACGACGAGAAAAAAAAGCCTGGTGAAGCAAGTGAATTCGGCCAACAGTGAACCACGCGGCTGCTTGAAAAGGCATGCAAGACAATTTGTCCCCTGCCAGGAGGGAGTCATCTACTCTTTGCCGCTATCATGCGGGAAGCAATACACCGGCCAAACCGGCCGATGTATCAACGAAAGATTAGAGGAGCGTGACTATAATGTCTCACGTGGCCCCATAGTAGGCCACGTAGCCAAACACTGCAGAAACTGAAAAAGTGATGACGAAGATGACATCTATGCCCGCAAGCCATTGTACAACTAGTACGTTGTGATAGGTAGGAACCGCGACTCGCTGAGAAGAGAAATTTTAGAAGCGCACATGATAGCAAGGCTCCCAAATGATTTTATAAGCGCACCCTCCGTATCGCTATCAGAAAAAGAAAAGCGTTACCTTGACTGCGAATGCTGGCACGCAGGTGCTTTATTTCAATTTTTTTATATATTTGTGACTTGTGTGTATTGCCTTCCATTTCTGGCCGCCAGTCGGGTACTTATTCCGGCTGGTAGCTAATAAATATTTCAGTTGTGAGTCAGCGCTGCATTGTGTCCTTACATGTGCCCTTCTATGTCCTGTTCGTTGCACTGTAGGTATGGAATGTAGAAACCAACTCGCCCAACAACTTACCTTGTCGAAGTTGCTTATTCTAAACTGACCCTTAATGTCGCAGAACGGCAGCGATGGCCTAGTGGTTGAGCATCCGCCTCGCATGCAGGAGGTGAGGGGTTCGATCCCCAGTGCTGCCGAGTACCCACCGGGGATACAGTGGGTACAAGCTTTCCCCTGGTCTGGTGCTCGGCTTCTCGAGGGTGAGATGCCTGGGAAATGTCTTTGACCTCACCTTGAGCAAACTAAAATACCTTGTATTTAGGCACTCTTTGGCCGCAGGAACCCTTGCACCATGAAAACTCACCATAATCACCTTAAAGTCGCGTCTTTTTTATTAATTCAGACGGATTGCTTTGTGCAACTATATATATATATATATATATATATATATATATATATATATATATATATATATATATATATATATATATATATATATATATATATATATATATACACACAGCATGCGGTTGTCATGCCTTGCAAGGGTCAGACGCATACCTAGTTTTATTCTGCTCTCTCTGCCTAACAGCTCTGTCGCTATAAGTTTTCCGTCGCAGCTTACCAAGTGTAAAAATCACACAAACAAGAGCGTGAGAGCGAATATCCCAAGTGCAGTACTCGTCCCATGTAGATGTTCTTGAGCTTGTTCTAAAAAATAAAAAAAAAAACTTGCACCTTACATAATCTAGGATTCACTACACTGTGTTCCTACTGCTCTTTTGACGAAACGATGCAATCCTTTAATCCGCGTCTTCATAACCAAGTGACAGCGTTGAGGCAGTCACTTATGCGAAAAATGCAAACTTTTCTTTATGTTACCACAAGAAATACGCAGCGTTGAGAGAGTCTGCTGCAAAGTGGAATGAGCCAATCGTGAAATGAGCTCAGCTTGAATGCTTGTGGAAGTGCATTGCTGTGTACCACGATACCAAACTGCGAGAATGCCTTAACGCTATAAGAACTAGAGGAGCTACTCCGACTACTCTCTCTACAATTGCGGAATTTTCATGATCGAACAATTGCACCGGATAAACTGCACTAAAAGTCGAATCACATAAGCGGAGGATTTGCCTTCTGCGTAATGTAGACGGCATCAGTGTCATAATATAGCCAGCGAACTGGTTTCAGTCCTTTTATTTGGTTTCTCTTTGTTAATTTTTTCCTTCGGTATTGCGCGCGCATTTCATTCTCAGATGTGCCCGAGAAAAGCAATTTAGCGACAAATCGTTCAATATTTTGTCAGTTTCCCAATGCCAGAACGTGACCAGGTGGAAGTTGCCTGCCACCCAGTTCGAGCAGCCGGGCGTGCCGCGCCCGTACTCTACAACCCATTTGCGGTGAAGTCCGTCTCGGCAGCATACGGCTCGTGTATGCAACAACAGCCGTGACGTGCTGAAAGTCTTAGCCTGCAGTCCTTTTTGCGACAGAAATGCATAATAGCACTTCCAAAAGCAGCCCTCCATCGACTTTTTTCTTCGCTAGCGTGCATATGCGCATTGCGCAGTTCAGCTGCACTTTTGTGTGGGCCTCGTCATGCAGCAAATTACATCGAGGAATAGTCCTCCATCTCGCTGAACAGCCATTCTTTCGGAGACACGCAAGAGTTTCCGCTTCTGAACGAGCTCTTTCTGGCGTACTCGACAAGTACATTAGGTAGTACATTCTTTGTGGCCATGAAGCAAGACCTAAACCGCAAAGAAAGAAACATTCGTCGGGAGCAAGTGCGCGTTTCAGAATATGCCAAGCGTGCTTCTTGGCGACATTTCTACGCAGGCGTATCAAAGCGTGCCCTTTTATAGTAGCATTAGTTCTGTGCATGTTTTTAATGCTCCCAACTCCGACATCTTCATCTTGTTCGCTTCAAATTGAGGCGACTGTAAAATGCGCAAAAGCAAAAGACGAACCAAAAACACATAAGGGACTGAAAGGCACCCGTCTTTATCCTATGTATTCTTGATTTGTTTTTTCCTTCATCGTTTGCCCCATTTTGCGCTTTTTTCGTAACGCGCCCGCAAGCCTAAAAACAACCTTAAGCCATTTCAAATAGTTCTTTTAAATGACCCCGCATAAGAAAAGAGCCTGGTACGAAAGCCATAAATTTTTCTCAGGTAAATTTAGTTTTCCCTTTAAGGCTGCTCAAGAGTCCGCTGACAAAATGGCTAAATGAACGGAAAAAAAATCGCGGCTACTGCAGTGAGTAACCAGAGCGATTTTGAAATCAGCATTTTCCTTTGACTTCTACCATTTTCTTTCATGCCCACAGTCGTCGCTGCGTATCGCATGTTTCAGAATCCGAGGTTGCAGACTTCTGTATAATCATTCCATTCGAAGCTTTATATTAACAAAAATACCTTCTACTGCGTGGTCAGCAGCCTCAGTGCTGAACTGGTATACAAGGCAAAGGCTATATGGTCCCAGGTCTTCAAACATTGCATCACATCATGAGATTTTTTTTTTCTGCAAGCGACCACTATCGAGCAATTCAGCGCGTTCACGGCGCCAGATAAATTTAGCCTATTTTTGTTGTTTGCGTGTTGTCAAGGTTAAGGCTAAAGCAATGGCTATGATTTGAGGAGGCATCTGACGACTGTGTACGAAGGAAATCCCTCGGAGTTCTATGCTTTCTTGTCAACCTATTTCATGACTGGACGGTTTTCACCGACCCTAAAGCAGCCCTTCAATCCCTGCAAGCTGCGCTACGCCGCGGGTCGCAGGAGCAACTTGTTGCTGAGATCCGTCTACTGTACCACGGCACCGTTTTTAAAGGTCATGACATCATTTTTCAATGGCTGCCAGTACACTGTGGTATTAACGGTAATCACCAGGCCGATGCGGCTGCGCGTTCTGCTCACAACGACGGACTTCCAGTGAGGATCCCAATATCGAGACCTGACGCTGCGTGTGGGCTTCGCCCTTTGGCGCTGGAGCTCACACTTTCAGCGTGGAACACGGGAGAGTTTTGCAACCTCCGCCTCAAGGCACTGGACCCTGAACTGCGCCCTCGTCTTCCACGTAACTTAGAACGTCGCGACGCAACGCTGTTATGCCGTTTATGGATCGGTGTTGCATTTACCAATTACTATGCTTTCCGGATGGGGATGGCCGACAGCCCTGCCTGTGAGAGCTGTGGTTGTGAGGAGACCATCGCTCATCTTCCCTGTGACTGCCCTGCATTTGCGAGTGCAAGATATACACTGTGTTGTGCCCTGGACCGCCTCGATCCTCGCCCATTAACAGAGCAAAAGATCCTCGGTCCGTGGCCACAGCAGTCGACTGCCCTCAAGGCATACAAGGCACTCTTTGCCTACTTGAGAGCGACTCGATTGAGTGACAAATTGTGACAGCGTTGTGCGTGTGTGTGCTATGCCTTTTTCTCTTCTCTCTTCCTCCTTTTAGTCCCCTAATCCCTCTTCCTCAGTGCAAAATAGCCAACCGGAACCCCTTTCTGGTTAACATCCCTGCCTTTCCCTCCTCCTCTTTATCTATCTATCTATCTATTTTATCTCCTTTACTTCAGCTACTTGCGCTTAGAGTTTTAAGTGTCTTAAAAAGCTTAGTGTCACTAAAACTCACAAACCTGCTCAAATAGTGACTTCGTAATTTTAAGCAATCAGAGAACGATCGCAGAAGCTCTGCGTCCCTGTTCAGTATAGATCAGTTGAAATGTTAACTTGGTCCTTTTTTTCACAGATGTTGCTCAAGATTACTGCTTTTAGGGGATCGCTGCAATGATTGCCATGGATCATCGCAAGAGATTGACGGCAGCACTGCTGGTTGAGGATGCGACATGTAATGACACGAGCGACCTTTTATGTTTTATGCGTATTATGCTTTCGTTCTTTCCTGTGCTGCAGGACAGAACAATGCTCATAGCCGTCGTACCTAGCATGGTGAACAGCATTAAAGCTTTGAAGAATTGGAGCTTGACGGAGCCGTAAACCTCCAATGCACTACAAAAATGACAGAAACACCTAATACTACGTTCCGTAGAGAACGATGGCAATCAAGTTGAAAGTTAGATAAAAATACACATAGTGATGTGTACTACCAATATGTCTCAAACAGTTAAGTGCGCAGAATTACAAACTACATAAAAAGTAGTGGTGTGAACCGGGCTCTGCATCGACTACCCCAATGCAGGAATGCATGCTTGATGTCTCCTCTTTTTAGGTCGTAGCGACACAGCTTGCACGTGAGTGTTTCAGAGGCGAGTCAAAATGGTCTATCCACCTCGAGCGCTGGGTAAAATCTTGGGCAATTGCGACTAGAGGGAGTGTAGGCAGCGAGCACGTGTCCGCAAAGAGCGTACCCCGTACGAACAGCCTTGTGCACAGGTAAAGAGCACGTACTGAGATAGTGTCACGGAAAGTGCACAAGGTGGGGGGAGTGGGGACTGGCGATGGAACGAGGCAAGGGGTGAAGCAGACAGTGAAAGAATCGAGGACGTTAGCTTAGATACAAGCATAATAGAGACTTTTAGCGCAGCGGCGCAAGGCTACTACGACCGTATCGCGCACCGCCCTTGCTCACTCGCTGGTTGGTCAATATGCGTCAGGCGTGCGGCACTCAGCTCGCCGGCATGTGGCGCCATCTGCCACTCTCACGGTGATTCTGACTTATCTAGACGCGGCACGCGTGGACCCACTTCGAAGGACGCGTCGCCGCTGCCGCTGGAGCCCAACCGTTTTATATGCTGTCGCTGCCTAGTATTTGTTTTACGTACAAAGATTCCTTTTGTGGTGCCGTGCGTATCTGCCTTCGCAACTTCGTTATTGTTGGTTGTATGTTAAAACCCCGCCTCTTTCATACAGATTAAATCGACACTATTGCTTACTAGCACTTACGCGAAACAGGAAACGAGAATTCCTGGACCTCGTTCTATCACCACGTTGTGCACTTGAATGGCCCTAGGTCTTTGACCACGAGCCCTGATAGGCAGATCAAACGAAACCGGGCGGACAAATTTTGAAGATAACGAGGTGGAAAATGTAACCTTTCAACGCGTCCCCATTTCCCCTAAATATAAAATCAATGAAATCTAAGCACCACCTGCAAATGCGCCATCTTCGTCTTGAAATTATGCGCGTGGACAGCCATTCTGTAGCGCTCAACGAAGGAACTTCATCCTGAAACACTTCCGTTGCAAACTTATCACCCCGGGCATACGGAATTGAGCCCTTTATGCAACTTAAGATGCGCGGGGCTTACTAAGCAGTGCATTAACAATGCCAATGCTGGGCTGCTACGCCCGTCGTACGCTCTCAAATCTCCAGGCATCTGCCTAAGTAGACTTCAGAATCCAAAACAAGCCGAGCATGTGAGAACACATGTACTTAGTCACACTGATTGCTATCTTGACCGACCTGTGCACGTTTTTGAGCCACCTTTTCAATCAAGCTTTAATATTTCCGTTCCTACACACTTTCCATTCCGAACAAGCCACTGTGGGGTAGCAGAAACGTACCATTTTTTTTCCTTATTGTCTATGGCTGACCGCTCAAGATTTCGCCATACTCTTGACTTCTATAGAGCGGTTGCGTTGAGATGTTTTTAACGCTCCATTAAGGTGGCATTCTAGCCACTCTAGCTCCATGTTGCCAACCGAAGGCCACTCCACATGCATGGCTAAGATGGCTGCCTGCACTACTGATGTCCGCGCGTGCCTTAGGCTAATAATACTGCGAAGACAAACATAATGCAACCAGCGACGGAAAAGGGAACACAAGATAAAGAAGTACGCAGGACAGGGCTGTCCTGTGCACTTCTTTTGGTGTCCCGCTTTTGTTGGGAGTTCCTGCATGATTACCCTGTTTCTAGTTCTACTGCAGAGTCTCTTTATCTGCATCTGATACTATAAATTTGTTATTGCCTTACACGCAATCGAATGTTAGGCGTACACTGTGGAAAGTTAGGCGTACACTGTGTTATCCTCTATTGCAGTGTCCGGCTGGCTCCTGTCTTTCTTAGACATGTTGAATTTGGAAAACGCTCCTCGCATACGCTCAGCTCCGGCTGCCGGACGAGATTGCAGGCTGTCGCACCTTTCAACGCGCCCCAGATCAACACCGACCCCGTAGTTAAAACTCCCCGCTAACATCGCACGAGGTTATTACGCGCAGACCTCCAGGACTTGGTCGCGGCGATGAAAACTGGATCGGATGATGGCATAGTCATTCCCACTCTGTTTCCCGACTGAAATGAATTCTTATGTGTGAAATTAATCGACTTATGTATTCTTTGAATGTCTTGATAAATATTGTACATAATCGGCACGATGTGCACTTGATCACCGCATCCCTTTGTGGCTGTCGTCTCAGGGCAATGGCTAATGTAACTTCTCTACTCGTGTGCACGTTGTTACCGCCCTAAAGAGGTGACCACACGAGGCGATGTTCCTCGTGACACGATGCACCACTGCAATGGCTGTGGCCTGCCGCCTTTGGCACACCCGCACGAAGCGACAAGACTTGGCGATAGAGCAGACCCACTTTCAGTGTATATCGGTTGCTGCCGCTTCAGAGCTCTCATGTCGCTTTATAAGGGAAGTATAACTAAGCCAGTACCCAGGTTTTAATACTAAACGCCATAAACCACGATAAAAACGATGATTAAAATCCTACTTTTGTAATAGATTGCATTTCTAAGGGAGAAAGAGTAGCGGCGCTAAATTACATTTTGCGGTGCTCAAACTTGTAAGATGGAGGCACGCCACAACAAACTTTCTTTTAGCACTACTCCTGCCAGGGTTTCACAAAATTGCGGCAATGCATGGCTCATGGCAGCGGTTCCTCTATTCTGCTCATGGCGAAGCCAACGTCGGCAGCATGGACAATGTCGACAGCTTCGCTGAAACCACGGAAGGAAAAGAAAAACTTAGCGCGCAAAATACATAGATCTGAAGTTATGCACCCGCAAAGCCTTCTGCTATTGGCTAGTCTCGCGAGATGCTGCCGGGTGATGAGCGATATTCTCTGCAAACCGAAAACATCAGCGACGCCATAAACGAATGTGGTTCGGTGGTTGCCAGCCCCTCGAGTGAAGGCATTGCACGGCGTATTGCGATCATACCGGGCATTTTTAGTTGCATTATTTATTCGCCGATTAAGTAGAAAAGCATTGGCAGCAGCCCTTCGTACACACAAATCATAATTCAGTCTAGGAGCGTCTCTGTAGGAGTGAGCGTAGGAGTGCATTTAATAATGATTGTTTTCCGGGCAGGAATCTGCATGCTTTTTTAAAACTAAACTGTTAATGCACTGTGAATGGTTAACCATAGCTTTTATACCTTATTGCTAGAGGAAAATCTAGTGTTGCTCTCTTTTTAAGTATCCAGTACGTCATGTTATCCACAGTTGGAAATTGCATCGCTGGATATATATAGATTTTATTACAGGTTTCTTCCCATGCGATCGTGGCTTCTTACACTAGGCTGTTACACTCGCTGTTGAGCTGTTAGGCTGTTAAGAACGTTTTATTCCAGGAAAAAAGAAAGAACCAAGACCGGAAGTTATTAGTAAGGTTATAGCACTGAACGCAGCGGCCAACGTTGGCTCATAGTTCATTGCCGTTTATGTGATGCATTAATGTGCAATCATGAAATAACGCCTGCTTTTGTGCGAAACGGGGAGTGCACGGGCACCTTGCAACATGAGAACAGTTACGCCCACAAAGACTGTGGGTCGAAAAGTCGCTAGAATCGGTTACAAACAAACAAGCCTGATCTACATTCGAAGCATACTGTTCGTATCTACTCAATTTGCATCATTCTCTCGGTGGACCACCGACTGCAGCGCTAAACGGCCTTTCAGTCTTGTGTACTTATGTGGTCGAGACGGAATTGTTCGTGGTAGGATGTGATAAAAGTAACCTTCGTATTTAAAATCGAATCAAAGGCTATTTAAGAAGAGCACTTAGGCAAAACTCTACTTCAGGTCATTCAATTTGGTTAGCTGTAGCTTCTCTTTCGCTAGCGGGAATTCAATTACAGCACATAAAAGCTTTCTTTCAGTTCGTAAACACAAATGAAATATTCATCAGCAAAGACAATAGATTTAATTTTCTGTCGATGAATTGATGACACTTAGGAGAATCTAAAAAATTTCCAGATACTAAAACCTATATATACAAAGATCTAAAGCGATTTCAAGTACTTCCGGGTATTTTTTCATATAACTTTTACGTGCACTTAAAAGATAGGTCTACTCAGGTTTTCCAGAACTTTGCATCGCCGCCAAGTTAACTGAAAGGGACGCTAGAATAATTCTTCGGTGGCTTAAAATAAAAATATTCTTGTCCAAAATAAATTCTAACTTCGCAGTCGGATGCGACCCCTTAGCTCAGCGTAGGAACCTTTCATCTTACGGACATATTTCTGAGACAGTTAATTTAGAAATCCGCTGCGAGAAAGCCTGATGCTCAGTCTGTCGATGATATAGCATCGAAATTCAGAAGATTTTAGCAGGTTCTGAACGCGAAAAGAGGTTTGAAGTCAGGAAAGACACTGCGTGTAGCTTTGGGCTGTACGCGAGATAGTTTCCATTTTATGAACAAAAAAGGGCCCTTCCAGCACTGAAAATTTCGAGGTTTTAAGATCTCGTACGCTACGTTCTAGAAGTAGGGGACATGGTTTTATCTGTATTACAGCCTCCAGCGCTATGCACATGTCGCTTTAAAAGCTATGCATGCGTGAGGAACTTAACATGTTCTAAACAGTGTCACGACAGGTGATCACCGAAAACTCATGCTTTCAACCCCAACCTAGGGATAATATCCAACAGGTTGTGCCTGAACATGTGAGATATTTGGACCGGTTTGCATCCGCACTTTCTTTCTCTTCTGTTATTCTCTGTACTGAAGCTTCTGGGGCCGCTTCTATCGCATTAACTTAATACGACTTTAATGGAGTTGCTTACAACGTCTACGAGTGTTCGTGGGACAGATTTTTTCAGTGGATGTGGATGCGCTGCTTGTAAAATCGTCATTTACGTCTCGCAGAAATGAAAACATGGTATGGTGTCGCTACAACACTGGCTATTAGATGACGTTTGGTTTGGTAATAAAACGCATAGAATTTTTACAATGAACGCTATAATCACAACCCTTTGCCGCAGGCCCTCCTCTATTTCTTTCAAAAGCAAAGGTTAATTGAGTTTGGTGGCTTTCACTTTGTGCGAGGTTCATGAGCATTCCGTCCTTGGCCTGAAAATGTTTTCAGCTGTGTCAAAATTTGCGCAGCACCTTTGTATCCTGTAGGAAGAGAGGTAGTTCTGAAGACAAAGGGCTCCCGCTTTGGGGTGCGGAAATAAAACGAGCTTTCAGGGACCGCACTTAAATGCAGTGCTAAGAGAGCATGGTGCCATGTTCGGTTTTCCGTTAGGGGCAACAGATATCTTGTTCGTGTGCTTCTACTGTGTAGATGATTAGAAAATACTCCGTGCTTGGGTAAATTTCCAACTTCGTCATCTACTGCTAGAGTCGACAACGGCAACAAGATATTAACTCATTTTTCACGTGGCTTCAGAACCATCGTAAATATCGTAATCACCGCTATGCCCACCTTTAGCGCACTCCACTCAATAAACAACTCGGAACTATAGAAAGACTATTCACCCCATAAGTCTACCTTTCAGCAAATAACTACAACAGGAGGAGGCACGTGACAGTGCGGTTTTAAAGATTGACTGAAGCGAAAGAAACACCTACTGTGAATTGAAACGTGTTGAAAAACTCATGGATCTCTTCTCGGCACTCCAGCAAGCACCAGCTTATCCACGCTCAATATACCGAGAAAAGACCACGACGAAAGTAAGACAATGATGTGGTTGCAAAAAAAGAGTGACGACACACTAGAGCAATTATTTCGCGGGCTGATTCAAATTCTTTCACTGGCCGCTCAGCTTCTTTCTTATCGTGTCTGCCTAAAGTGACGCGTTTCTGAGCAGTGTTTCGAAAGTAAGTCCCCTGGCAGTTTTGCTTCTTTGAGGCGAGATATCCTGTATTAACCAGTGGAATTCGTTCGCCATAGACACAAGCCTTTTGTGGGCATGTGGTAAGGTCAAGTCCAGTTCAGGAATAATATGCCTTAGCATTTTCCGGATGAAACTGTAAACACCTAATTACGCATTCAAAGCTGTGACGACCGACACAAAACTATCCCTTCTGCGGCGCAGTGTTGGGTTTATGGGCAAGAATAGGGTCTATAGACCAAAGTCGCAGTGCGGAAAATAAGATCTCCTTCGGACATTATTCTTGCGTGGGCACATGCATGCTGGCAAGTTTCGCGAAGTATACAAAGCGTGAGCCTGTGAACTGATAAGAAAACTCATGGGGACACATCGCTTCATTTCGACAACCACGGACACAGGCCTTCTTGAGTTTCAGCGGGATGCGTTGTTGGGCAAGTTGGTTCATAACGATAGAAAGAAGAGTTGCGCACACGGGATGTTTGTAAGAGAGGACAATACAGGACAAGCTCTCTTATAAACGTCCCATATACGCAAGCCACCTAACTACCTCTTTGCCTTTAGCTTCGAATTGAATTCTTCACTCACGGCCACGTTCGAACCCGCGACCATCGGCTCAGCAGCCAAATTCCCTAGCGACTCAGGTACGGTGGCGGGCGCAGGAAGGAATGCATTCGTGTTCGTGGTTGCACAGGGAGTTTCGTATATAAAATAAGCAAAAATCTAAAGACACCTACTTTGTTTCTTTTTTTTCCCTGATTCTATAATTGATTAGCCGCTTTGTGAGCACAACCGCTCCGCCTATGCCTTTCCTTCTTTTTTCCTAAAAACGCTCAGAATGAGAACGAAGCTCCTTAAGCTAAAATACAAAAATATGCCCTGCCTTATGCGCAATTAGGTGGCTGTCGTTAACCTATCCACGCGAGTAGAAGAGATAATTGAAATTCGGGAGCTTTTGACTTTGATTTTTCTTTTTTTTTTGCTGAGCCAGATTCCGGGAGCCATATAACATGCAAATTATATAACATTATATATAAATTATATGTAATATAATAATTATATATAAATTGTATAACTTGTAGTCAATTATTTATAATTACCTAATAAGATATTTTAGAGGTTCCGTGGAACTCGTTGTCAATGCGCGCGGTACACCCCCGCACAATGCTGATTTTTGTAAATGGTAAAGGCAGCGAAAAAAGAAAAAAATGGCATTAAATGAGTCATTTTATCATAAAAGCCAACCATATGAAAAGTAGTCGTATGATAGATGAGTTTTTCACCACATCTCGAAATATCTTTTTTTATATTTTTGTTAAACGTGTATGCGTGTGCTGTCATCTAGGCACTGCCTTTCATAGGAGCCAGCCAAAGGAAGATCAAGGAAACAGGTTTCCTTTTTATTTACTTTGCGGCGTCACACATGGCCTAAAAGCCTGGTGGAAAAGGCATTGTAATTAATATCAGTTCCAGTCAGCATTTTGAGAGCTCGCGTAGGCAGAAATAATTTAAAGCTCTTGGTGTGCTCGAAGCGAGAAAAAAAAAGCGCTCGCAAATCAGTTTGTGGAAAGACAAAAGGAAGGACAAACGTGCCTCAGGGGCTCACGTTTGACGTAGATGACTGCTTGACCGGCGAAAAGATTTCAAGATGATTAATTCAGTTGGCACAAGCTTCGAAAAGGTCAATGATCCGAGCAGGTCATTGAACTGCAGAACATATGAAGGAAGTGGGCACACGTTAACACTGGAGGCTTGGAACTAAAATGTTTATTTCATGAATTCCTGCAGCAATACTTCCAAGTCAGCATAAGACAGTTCTTTGATTACTGAACCGCGCAGTTCTTGGAGCAGTCAGCTTGCTTGCAATAAATTTTTGAATTTAAATGAGGAGAGAAATTATTTTTATTAAACGCCTCTTAAAATGCTTGTACGGAAGCGTTTTTAGGACTCAGGCACATCGTATAGAAAACGCTGCCCTTTCTCATTCTCATTCCGGTTTTTAACGATGAGAGCTCTTGGTGATTGATTCCTTTTCAAATACTCATTACAGGGTGTTGCACGCAGGGTCAGCGAAGTGGCTAAAATGCTTGTTCACACTGGAGGAATAACGATGGTGTTTACTAGTTGCTGCCATCTAGAGTCACCACAAGCATCTTTCGCTCTATGCTATCCTTTTAATTATTCTAAATTGATTTTTCAGAGTTTTACCTGAGACATGTGAATACCTCCGATTTCTACAGAATATAGGAAACGTGTGATGAAGTTTACTGTGTCCATTGGAGTGCGTGGCACATATTCTAGCGAAAGGCGCAAGCAATATTATGTGCACCCATTCTGCATTTCCGCGCCACCTGCCGGAGCTGAGCCGGCATGAGCTTCTACCCTCTCTTTAAGCCTCACGTGGTGTGTGTCAGCTAACTCGGCTACGTCGACCTCGGAATGTGGTCTTGTATTTGTAGCGGCTCAGACGGCTGGCGGGAGCCATTTTTCGGCGCTCTAGCTCTGTACTGCAATTGCAGCGCCCTCTGGGCACTGCAGGTTACCTACACTGCTTAGTCGAAACTACAGAGGGCAAAACGCTTTTTAAAAACCATACTTTTTCAAGGGTATACACAGTCTTGTAATTTTAGTTTCTCGTGTATTGAGTTAGGACATTTATTACTCAGCCCCCGCCGCGGTGGCTCAGTGGTTAGGGCGCTCGACTACTGATCCGGAGTTCCCGGGTTCGAACCCGACCGCGGCGGCTGCGTTTTTATGGAGGAAAAACGCTAAGGCGCCCGTGTGCTGTGCGATGTCAGTGCACGTTAAAAATCCCCAGGTGGTCGAAATTATTCCGGAGCCCTCCACTACGGCACCTCTCTCTTCCTTTCTTTTTTCACTCCTTCCTTTACCCTTCCCTTACGGCGCGGTTCAGGTGTCCAACGATATATGAGACAGATACTGCGCCATTTCCTTTCCCCCAAAACCAATTATTATTATTATTATTATTATTATTATTATTATTATTATTATTATTATTATTATTATTATTATTATTATTATTATTATTATTATTATTATTATTATTATTATTATTATTATTATTATTAATATTATTATTATTTTATTATTCAAGAACACCATCTCGTCTAATATTTCTAACAAAATATTCCAGTAGTGATTCCAGGAAGAGGGGCGACCGTGATTGCTATGTCGCTGTGACATTTTCCTTCGTTTGTTGCCTACTAACCGTCGCTAGGCCGAATGTACTTCATGGAGAGAAACATGTTTTCCGCCTTCCATACTGCACGCTTGCTGCACCAGAAAGTTTCGTTGCTTCGCTTATTGTGCGGGATAGCAATAACACCTCTACTCACCAATTTCGCCACTGTCTGTCTGGCGACACGGGATAGTAATTTTGAAGCTCTCTGCCTGCCTTTCTAGGTGTCCCCCTCGGTGGCAGGTGCAGCACCTAGGTCACTTGACCTTGTGACTTCATCACAACCTGCCCAAAGGATTGTGAACAAACTGCCCACCGTCGCAGGTGGCAGTTCCATTAATGACTGCTCGCGAGAGGTTGCTCCGCAAGAGCAACCTGTGTATCACAAGCCCCACCGGTGGCAGCGCCCGCCATCGCTAGGCAGCGGCACATCGCTTAACCACTGCACCACTGCGACACGAATAGTATGAGTACTCCCAGCGATCTATTAATGTGAAGTAGAGAATGACCAATTCCGCACAGTTTTGTAGTAACCCAGTAAAGGTATCGCGTCAAACCCTTAAGGCGGAGTCTCATCTAGTTTTAGTGCGCTAGCACTAAGGCTCTGACTAGCCGATTTCGTCGATGCCTGCTTGATCTTGAAAACTGGGCCTCGAACCCAAACAAAGGTGAAAACCTAAGTGGTAGCGCAACTAATTTGCATTTGACCTAACCACGATAAATCGCCCGTAATTGTTTTTTTTTCGGTATTCAGTACAGCGAGCTAGTTTGGCAAAAGTTAAAATCATTTATCAAATATCAGTTAGGAAATGCTCAGAGTAACACGCTAGAGAAATTCGTATATAACGGAAATGCTATTTACATAGCTCCATGCTGCATTTTCTAGCTGCATCTTAGCTGCCCCGTCCCTCAGACTTGTGCCAGGCAAGCGTCGATCATTCTTAGGTGCTGCCGCAGTGTCCAAGCTTTCAAGGCTGGTACTGAGTTTTTATGGGGTGCGGTACATCAGCGAGAAAACAGAACTGTCTTTCTCCTGTTTGACAAGCTATCCGCAGAGATCTGATCCGAGACAGCCGAACTGCAACAACAGTCGGGATGCTCTCAAGCGCTCGCCAAGGACATAAACCAAAAATCTAGAACCACCGACGGGGGACAAAAACAAAATTAAAAGAACATGAGATGATGCTTTGAGTACGGGGATGCGTATTTTCGGGCTCGACAGTTCAGATCATCTTTCGCGAACGCCATCTTTCTTTTATTTTCTTTTGTTTACGCATTTTTGTCTCTATTTTCTATTAATCCACACTACCAGATGTACTAATCATTGAATGGCGCTGAGGTGCTCCACAGAGTACTCGCGTTTATTGGGCCGCCTCTTAAAGCCGGGAGGAGAAGCATGAGCCACAGCATAGAGGCGCCAGGTAGGAATTATGCGGCACAGCACTAAAATAGAAGGTCCAAGTTGTTTTTCGTGTGCATCATGCCGCTAAGAAAAACCAATTGGCAGAATATGAGTTAAAATGTTCTTATCACCGCGTTGCACAAAAACCTGCGTGAAAAGAGGAATTCAGATATTTAGTGATGTAGATATCCCATGAGTAAGTAATGGAGTAGTATGCATAGTTGTTTATTGAGATTGTTGTTAATTTCATTAGGTTAAAGTTGTGAGCTAGTGATGGTCTCTTAGCTTTGTCGTTTCGACAGGCCACGAAGCAGAAAAATATGTCCTACCTCTGGCACAAATGCAACTGCGCCCGCTGTGTTCATCATACGTGAAGAGAGTAGATAGGTTTTGTCGCCCTGAAAACACTGATCAGAAACTGAGTGTGGTGTCATATTCCGCAAAACACACTCTGCAATTCGTCACCAAACCTCATGAATGTTCGAGATGCGCGTGAAGCGAACGCATTTTGTGCCTCTACCTCTGCAATTCTTAATAGTTTCGTCATTCATAATGCCTATACTATTATTCATCCTAGCAACCCTGGATAATATATATTAATCCATATTATCGCTACAATTTTCCATCGTCTCGTAGCCATAAATGCGATAGTGTTACAGGGCCATGAACTGGCAGGCGTCGGCGCCTCTGTGAAGCCTCCAGTTGACAACCACAGCAGCCGGCGGGTGGAGAGAAAAATTCCTCTCTCTCCTTGGAGGCGAAAGGAGGGAGAGGCTGGAGTGAGAACGACTCACCAAATTCAAATAAAAGCAATGCATAAAAAGAGAAATAGAAGAAGAATAGAATGAGATTTGTAATTAAACAGAATTGGAATAAAATCCTAATTGGAGTAGACAGGTGAGTGAAAGACATTGAAATCAGAATTGGAATATGATCAGAACAGAAATATAATTAGAACTGGTATAGATTGGTGAATGAAAGAACAATATCTCATTACCTCCGCATAAATTCAACTGGTCGCCCCTAAATCTTTTCGTTTTTGTGTGCAAAGATTACGGAGAAAGATTTGGAAAGATCAGATGCGAACCTGCTGCATCGCAATTTACTGCAAAATCGAACGCATTCCACCGCCCGAACGGGTCCAGAGATTTAAGGTTACCACAACATTTGCTGCGAAAGGTGAGATGGGAGGTGCTCGCCACTTTCTGGAGCTTTCAAGCACGAAAATTTTCACGAAAATCTCAAAGTCGTCGACTCCATCGCGGTTTTTGACCAGCGGTTCATGTAGCACCGCGAATGTACAGTTTGGCAGGTGCAGGCATCGAGTGCTCCTCCTATGCGTTTTATTCTTAACGCAGTCTTGTGTGCCGCTTCCGGCTGCACTGTTTAGTATGCAAAGACACGTAAAGAGACGAACCGCTGTTTGAGTGCAAATGCAAGCCGCATATTTTCTTCCTAGTTATGTTCTATAGCCTCCATTGTGACCATTTGCATTCAGTTGTACTGAGCGATGACGTAGGCTTTGCTAGCTCTTTAAAGGCAGACTATTTCATCAGCAGTGAAGCGGCAGGACAGAGCAGATCGAAACGAATGAGGAAAGAACCCACCTCCCTGTGGTGATACCGCCGTCTTTATGGTACTTTCTCGTGGCCGCTTTTGCATCAGCAACGCGTCGACTCCGCACTCCGCAAGCTTCGATGACCTGCGAAGGCGCACGTAGATTTGTCATTGTAACGATCTTGTCTCGTAATCTCCACGAGGTCTCTGGAGCGCAGTACTTCGCTGATTATTTTCTCATTCTTCGAAGTTCTGCGTGTTGTTTTTCTGGTTGAGATTTAATATTTTTGGCATGTACGTTATTTGTGTCTCACTCTTATATTCCGGCGGACATTTCCTTCTGCCCTGTATAGAGATGTTTCCTGTTCTTCTGACGACAAGTGTCTTATAGGAGCTTGTTCGCGTGAAAAATGTTCTAGTCGGCATTAGGATGCCTGATCCTCTCGATTCCCTTTTCTTCCCGCTCCGATAGCATTCTTTAGTTTACTTTTTTTCCCAATAACTTTCGTACTCGTCTTTACTTTGTTGCGCAATGAGTTTATTGAAAAAGGTACTGGCGCTTTTGTGGCTTTGTTCGGCCGATGATGCCCCTCCTTGCACTTATCGAGATTTCATCAGGAGGATTCGGGAATTTGTTGGATGACGGTACGACACGGCTTTCTTTATCACATTGTGACAAAGTCATTTGCGACAGAAAGACATTACCACAGCATAAATCATGTCCTTCGGAGTCTATAAGACAGAAGGTGCCTGATGTGCTAATCAAGTCTGAGTATACGAACTGTCTAACAGAGCATAATACGAATTAAACGGCCTCCTCTCTGCGACACATATTTACTCTCTTTTAATGCTTGTTTCTCCCGATGTACAGATGTGCTCCGCAAAGTCGAATATTTGCGAATTTTTTTCTTGGCTTCGTGCGCATAGTGGCTTTGTGAACAGAAGCGATGATAATGATTGTGAATTTTTATGGCGCAAGGGCTTCTGAGGCCAAAGAGCGCCATGGCACAAGCCATTTCTTGTCTTCTCAAGGTTGGGTCAAAAGACCCGTTTCGCAAGCATTTCGCACTAAAGAAGCCGAGCACCAGACCAGGAGAAAACGTGTACCCATTCTACCACCGGTGGGTACCCGGTGGCACTGGGGATCTAACCCCGCACCTCCCGCATGCGAGGTGGATGCTCAAACCACTAGGCCACCGCTGCAGTGTCGTGAACAGAAGTAGTTCTTGTGCAATGTTGGGTGTTACAACAGACGCTTGAGAAAATTTCGATGTCAAAATAGAAATATTTGTAATATTTTTTAGCCAGCAAGCTGTTTAGCGAAAAAACTTTGACGTAGCATCATTTGTGGCAGCACTCTACACCCTTCTTTTGAACAAAAAACAAGCTGCGTCGGGGCGACAGTCCCTTTGTAGTCACAACAGAAGCACCTTTGTCGTTGTAACAGCAGCAGAAATCTGCAGCATATGGAGTCGCAACACAAAAAATCTGTGGATAAGCTAAAAGAAAATAGATTTTGTCCGGGCGCATTTTAAGAACTCTGGCGTCGTTTGCAAAAACGTTCGTAATCAAGTTTCCACTAAAGTGTGCTGCTATTATTGCGTCAGCAACAACATCGTCACAGTTATGTGATAACATTGTACTTTCGCAAAATGCATCTTCGCGGCGGTTGAATTTCGATGGAGGCGAAATTTTATACGCCCGTGTACTGTGCGATGTCAGTGCATGTTAAAGAACTCCAGGGGGTCGAAATTTCCGGGGCCCTTCACCGCGGCGTCCCTCATAGCTTGAGTCGCTTTGGGACGTTAAACGCCCATAAACCATAAAATGCATCTTAAGGCGAATTCACACTGCTAATTTCAGCAACCATGAACGACTGATTTACAGTAGTAAAAGTGTCCGCTAATTACACACCCTTCTAAAGCATCAGTACCTTCGACTATTAAGCTGCTAATTGGCATGAAACTATGGTAGCTTAAGTGCCAGTCGATTAAAGAGAATATTTTTAATATTGTCCAGAAACCGAATCTGTTTAAGGAAACACTGCCGAAGACAGGTGTCAATCGCTTTAATTCTTCGTAATGCACTTCTCAGCCATGCGTATAGGCAGCCAACTTTCCTTCTGCTCAGTTCTGCAAGTCTTCACGTGATCAAACAGTTGCCTCGTCAGTGTCAACAATGGAGTGCCCTACCGCGTTTTTTGGCGCATACCACGTCACTTGAAATTGACGCAGCTCCAGAGAGCAGAGGAAGATAGTCACGTTAGCTTGATTGGCACTGTCAATGTTTTTAGTGGCACATACGCAGAACAGATCAAATATTCCAAGTAGGGAAACTTAATGTCCTGCCCATGTGACCCACGAATCAAGCCATACGTTATCCTAGGCTTAGCGACCATGAATCTAATTTCATCTAACGCGAGGTATAGTGATCTTAGGCTGAAAACATGAGCATTTGCACTATATTATTTATTAAAAATTATAGCTTTCTTCAAAGCTTACATTTCTATTTCTCTCCCTAAGAGGTTCCTGCAGAATGTGTGGTTTTTGAAGGTTACCGTTCGCTGTATATTCTTTGCCGTTTTTACTGCTTTATTTTTCCTAAACTCTCTTCCTGTTCCTCTTCTTATCTTCGCTGCGTTGTCTTCATTTCACTTCAACTTGCAGTCCCAATGCAGCCAGACACTAAGCCTTTAATATTACCAGAACGACAAACCAGAATATTATAATCAGTGTGAGGAGTACGTTCGCAAGGTTTAGCGCGCGTGCATCCTTGATTTTTTGTGCTTTTGACAGTGTGTTGTTCTTCGCCTTTACAACTTGTCTGTTTCCAGCTGTCATTATTGCTGACAGTAGTGACGTTCTCTGAGGCAGCATCGCCAACTCTTTGATGGAATATAAGCCTACGTTCATTGTGTAAGTTTGGCCGGCAGTTAATTTTTTGGCGTGTATAGTGCAGTGCCTTCTTCTTGTCAGCTTTTCTCTTCAACTTTTTTTGTCAGCTTAGTCAGGTATCGCGGTATCAGTATTTTTGGACGTCGAATAAGACGTTGTACCTTTTGCGGTACTACAGATTATAGTTTAAAAAATCTTCAGTATAACAGATTAGAGTTAAAAAAATTATTGTAACTGCAGTTTTCCGCGCTGGTTCTATCGGTAACTGTTTTTCATTTTGCTGCGTGCAAAAGAAACATGCATGCCGGGTTCTGCAGACGGCACACTTCTTTAGGGCTTTCCTTTCACCTTTCAAAGCTAAAGCTGCGTTTAAAAGGCCGACTTTCTCATATCTTTGTTTATTTCTATCTTTTCTGCACCAAAAGTAGATATGTAGTCTCTTCCTACCAGGATATTATGCGCCGGATATTATGCACTTCTTCCAGATGTTTTGAGACACAGCTTCTTTGTCACGGAATCCTGCAGGTCTAAAAATTGATGGTTTCATTATGAAATTATGTAATATATAATAGGTTTTTGGGGAAAGGAAATGGCGCAGTATCTGTCTCATATATCGTTGGACACCTGAACCGCGCCGTAAGGGAAGGGATAAAGGAGGGAGTGAAAGAAGAAAGGAAGAAAGAGGTGCCGTAGTGGAGGGCTCTGGAATAATTTCGACCACCTGGGGATCTTTATCGTGCACTGACATCGCACAGCACACGGGCGCCTTAGCGTTTTTCCTCCATAAAAAACGCAGCCGCGGCGGTCGGGTTCGAACCCGGGTACTCCGGATCAGTAGTCGAGCGCCCTAACCACTGAGCCACCGCGGCGGGTAAATTGAAATTAAAGTCATTTTTTTCATTATTGCTTTTTTTGCCATCACATTCGTCCTTTTAGTCAGGTATCGCGCGGGCTAGCCTATCGGATTTGTCTCTTGGTAAGTTGCCTCCCCCTTTTTCTGTGCCATACCCGCTGAGGCAATCAAAAGCTTTGACATTCGGCTGCTGTGCCCAAGCATGTGACATCAAATCCCGACCACAGTCATTGTACTTTAGCACAAAAACGCCTGTGTGCTTTGGAAAGTTACTGCGCAATGTCAGTGTGTGAGCACTAAAGCCGATTGTTTTATCTCTTTTACATGAATTACGGTACTGAATTTCGCTGCTGAAAAGAACAGGCACCGAAATTGTTAAAAAGAAAAACAAAGCATTTGCTGTCAATGAAAACCTTACGTCCTTGGCATTCTGTGACGTTTATGCGCGCTTATTTTTGTGTGCGATTAAATTAGGCGCCATTTGCTGCCTTAATTTTTAATACGACTCAGTATTTGGTTACTTCACAGCGATTTCGCTATTATGCATTCGTCTAAAGGCGCTCCCTCACCGAGAGTGATATGCGCTCGCACGCCGCCAGTCGGTGCGGCGCCGCGCCCTCGCCGCCGCTGGACCCATTGGAGCGGAGCGTACAGGTCGCCGGTCTGTGCGCCGCTGCCGTACCCATGTTGATGAGTCTTGTATGGATGATTCTTGATGAGTCTTGATGAGATAGACCTCGCAAGCGGCCATCACCCACAAAAGAGGAATTCTTTGAAAGAAAGCGTCGATGCCGACAATAGATGCGGGAAGCCGCCCGACAGCTTAACACCTGGGAAACAGTCAAAACAAAAATGCCGAAGATAGAGATGAATTAAATTCACTCAAAATCAGTAAATTTCGTCATTGTGTCATAGTGCGTTGCGTCGTGAGTATCTTGAGGATTGCTCTATTCCTTCAAAACAAGCGTAGTGATTTCTGCAAGTTTTTTGTGATGTTCAATCACTCCGCACTTTTCCTCTATCTTCTTTTGGCTATTATGCCTAAAATCTCAAGCTTCACGTAGTCAGGCAGAACCAAATTTGCACTACATCACTTCCTTCTGTAAGCCACTAACATTACCGCGGTCTCATTTGGCAAGCTTGACTTACAGCAGACACCGCCTACAATCGATGTTGATGTTCCGGGAACTCCAGGCGTAATTAACTCTCGGGTCTATTGCGCCAGAGTCCCTTAATTAAAAGCGGCGCTTCTGTGCATGAACCTTATCTTCGCTCATCCTGCACTGCGCGAAATACGCTCTGCTAGTCTATGCCACCGAGCGTTCAATTTGGCACTCGCATATTCCGCTGACTCACTGGACTGCATTTGTTCGCCCGCCATCCCCTGTGTCTCCGTGTGGTCGACACGTTTCTAGTGAATGGACAGGGACCCACAGCGGCGCCATTATACCATCAAGAATGGTGGTCTTTAATTGGGTCATCCGCTTCCTATAGAACAGAGTACATTCAGCCATTGGCTCCTTTGTTCAAATCAATTTAATTTACAGAGATGAACGCAAGCTGCACGCTCCACCTGCCACTGCCTGCACGTTTACTCCGCTTTGCTTGTATAATATAAAGTACTAATAGCGAATTCTGGTTCTGTATAAACGATCTTTCTTTGTTCCAGAATGCGAAAGAGCGAAGGTGACATTTATTCGCGGTGATAATTTACTGCCGTGGGGCTTCCTCGTACAGTAACTGAATATATGCGCAGTGTACTGCTTCTTTGTGGTACTTTTCAGTACAGTTCAATTCCGAAGACAACTGAAAGGAGCAGATTTGCCTTCATATGAGAAAAGTACGATCTAACAGGTGATAAAAAACGAGTGAATTTGCGTTCTTTACGCCGTGAACAATATAACTGCAAAAATTTTCAAATGCCTGCGACATTTTTAAAGGCTCTTTTTGGCTCCGGACATAAAAAAAAATCAAGTGGCAAGCAGCATGGTAGCCATGTTTTTACGTAAGCTTTACATGGTCTCATATGGTTTTTTAAAGAGGGGGCTAATTTAAAAGACGTCCTGAAACCCCTTGTCATCAACCATGACAAGTGCCTCGGTGTGAAAAATGGGCTCCTTAAGCGTAGAGATTTTCACTGAATGAACAACACAGCGAAATAATGAAAGCTGTGAAAGTAAGTTGAGCAGTTTTTTTTTTTCAGCTAAAATTCTATCCTCCGTATTTTCTCATGTTTCTCCTCAGGGAATGACGTCCATTACCCAGGCCAAGTTCGGCTAGCACACATTTTGCGCTTGCAGTTTGGCTTGGGATACTCGCAGCCTCCTACTCAGCGCTGACTCTCGTGTCTTAAAAACATGTTTTGGGATCGTTTAATGAGGCTACTGAAGAGCCTGCATACAGCCCATTATGTTAAACTAGATTTCATCTCTTGTGATGGCCTTTCTCTGGCTATCCCACGGCACAAAATTCTGAACTGCAGCTTTCAGTTGTTCTTTTTCCTTTAACAGCGGGAACAGTAAGCACGTATACAAGTAACTTCATGTATCGCTCATCCTGTGCACCTGTGAACGCTTCCATGGCATTTTTTTCCTATGTACGCATGCATTCATAGCTTGCGTTTTGCACTGTCGCTTTCCGGTTTTCTCGCTCCCAACAAAGTGATTCGCTCAACCGCCATTCTGTTCCTGTTTGCGTCGCTATAGACTTGACAAAGAACAAATTGTTCCGGAGAACAAAAAAGAGGGAAAGACAGTGAAGGGAGCAGAGGAGAGGTCGCATTCTGCGAGACGACTGCTGCTGCAAATGGGCCGACCACCGATCGACGCGGGAAAGGCCTTTGTTCCTCTGTAGTGATTGTTTTCTGGTCTGTTTACGCCCTTCTCTGTTTGCTGTTGGTGGCTTGTAGCCATGTCGATTTTCGTGCCATTTGTACAACGTCGCAATTTTTTGCAGCCACCTCATCAGATCTCTCTTCTTCTTTTTCGCCTCCAACTTCCCAATTCTCCTTTCCTGAGCGATTAGTACGACGGGCGCCATTTTTCAGGAATTGGATGGCGGAGCTGCTCGCGTCTTGCGCTCTGCACTGCCTGAGCAGAGATTCGGGCACAGAGAGTTGGTCTGGACAACAGGATTGTTAGCTTACTATGACACGTTAAGAGGCCAGTTAGTATCTCTTTTTGTCTGCTTATCTGAAATAAGTAGAACTCAGATACTCTTCTAGAACCAATGCGTTACTCTTCTAGAACAAAGGGAGTCGTCCCGGCGGTTGAACGAACTCACGCGGTCGTAGTGGTCAAGCCAGTCGTCGACGTCGTCGCCGCGGAGGCCAGCAAACATCTGAGGGTTGCGTTGACTGCTGCACACGGTCCAAGTTGCGGGAGCATCAGAGGGCGAACGGGAGGAATCCGGGCCGTCGACGTTCTCCTCTTGGGTCATGACGCTTGAAGTCCACAAGCGGCGACCGGAACGCAGCTCCAGGTAGAAGCGGGGAAAGAGGCTGCGGGACATCCAAGGCTCACCTGCACCACGTGTAAGAGAAGACTTCACGGAACATGTTTATTCTCACCTGCTGCCGGAGACGTGCTCCCAGCGAACAGCGCCAAGCGATGACGATGGGAATTTACAGGTGAAAGAGAATGAAGTCCCAGCCAGAGAGGCGACGACGACGAAGGCGCATAAAGTGCTCACAAAGGGAATTTCACTTGCGACAGCAGCAATGTTGTCTATCTGCTCGATTGCGGTGCGTGTAAGCTGCAGTACATCGGACAGACTGAACTGCCCTTCAGGTTGCGATTCAATAACCATCGATCACATGCCAATACCTTTCCTAATCTCTCGCTCTCAAGACACGTCGCGGCTTGCAGCCACTCGTTTGATAACATTACAGCCACAATACTTGAATCTGACTTCAAATATCGCTATGGCGGAGAGGTTTGAGAATCCTTCTTAATTTTTAAATTCAAAGCCCTAACCTCTGGTTTCAATGAAAATCATAGGAAAGTGTCTTTTCTCTCAAAGTAGCGTTAATTTCGTTCACGTAAACGTGATCGTCTTTAAGGCTTCTGATGCTCATGCATTTAACGCAGAGCATTTTTTCGACGACCGGTGTGACCAACATCACTACATCAACTACATTGTATAATGATACTACGAACGCAACATGTGTTGATCACTGCCGTTTGTTGTGCCTGATTTTCTACGCTATCCATGCAGTACTGTTTAGCATGTTTGTACAAGCTTGTCTTCCTCCTTTGCTGCTTTTTTTTCCATCTTGAAGGTGCATGACTTGAGCCCAACACGTGTCAATTCGTAGAATACTTGTGTAACGTATCACCTATGCCCAGTGTACTCTTTTGTGTTTAATGTCATTGTTTATCAGATGACGAAGTGACTGGCCACGTGTTTCTGTGCCATGCCTTTAACGCCGCAATGCATGTTGATTATTGCTTTCTGCATGCCCCAGCGTAAATTTTGTATGCTATATTTACTTGCGAGGAGCACGTGTCAACTCCGAAAACCTGTAAGCCTTGTCACTGTGCGTCACTTAGGACGTCACGGGCATTTTATTACGTTGTCATTAGATATTAATGGCTGGTCACATGTCTTTTCGTAGAACAAGCATTTAAGGACCAAGCACGGATGCTTTGTGCATTACCTGTCGAAGGCGGGGCCCCGGCCGAAACGTCGTGAATAAATCACTGTTTTCGTTCGTGTGTCTCCCTTCTGCATTGCATATTTCTGGATCCGGGAAGGCTTTTGCGAAGTGTGTATATATATATATATATATATATATATATATATATATATATATATATATATATATATATATATATATATATATATATATATATATATACTTACGGAATGAATAAAAATCTAATCTTCTTTGAGACGGCGAATAAGAAAAACAATGAGGGCTGTTCAGGGCACTCAGAAAGGGAAGCAAAAAATTAGCCAGTGCTAAAAGCGACACAGTGGACGAATTAGGAAAGATGAGAAGAAAAAAATGTATAAAGTATACGAAAAAAGTGACAACCCCATCTAAGAGAAAACTCCTGAGTAGGAATATTAGGCTCCTCTACTAAGAAACGTTCTTGGATTTTGCACCATTCTATCTTTCCTTCTCCAAGAATTGCCCCTCTTCTGCCTTAAATATGAAGATCCTGAATACGCTTTCACTTCTTCACATGACGTAGCGGAATCGAATATTTTCAGGGGTGTCAATATTAGCTGCTCCGTTAATTATTTTGCTTCTTTGTTTCCACGACAGGATACCGAAAAAAGCAAAACAGCTTCGGCCCCCTCATGTGAGCACCGTGACTAAATAGGACAAAGCACCCCTGCCAAACCAAATGAGTTCTACGTAGTTTGCAGATAGGAGAAAATTTGTCTCCTTTTACACTCTACGCGCATTAGCTCCTTGCAAATGACGCCAACCAGAAACAACAAAAAGCAGATCGAAACACAATAGCATGAGTGGTCCTAGCAGAAGGGAGTAGCTTTGGAAGCGTATATGTATATTTTCAGGGTGCTGAAAAAAATGCGTCTACAGAATAACGAAGAAAGAGCCATATTTTAGATGGGCGACTATATGTCGACATATTCTTCAACGGCAGTATAAAAATAGACGAAAGAAATCTCATTAGGAGAGAAACTAAAAATGTTAAGGCTCAAACTTCCCGATTCGTCACCTGCAGGTGACACTAGTAAATGGACTTACGGCCGCTCGCACTGGTGAGCCAGGTAATGCGTGAGCGAGCACATAGACAATATGGCGCCACAATCTTGAGATGGACTTTGTTTTACGAATTTTATTCAAAGATTTTTTTTTGTAGTCTCCAGAGATATTTTTGTCCTCTCTGATAATCTCGGGCTCTCAGCAAAAAAAAAATCATGGTCTTGTTTTAGAATATTGTTTTCTCGATTTTTTTCCGGAGAAGACATCTGAGTGATTAAATCTTATACTGCATTCTTCAATGCGTTCTTATTCGTATGAACTACACTCTGCTAGCATGCTTCTTAATGCTATTCACCACCTTCCTGTTGCTCCGATTGGGAATTTAGGCACCTATTGGTTGTTGCTCGAATTTGCATGGTTTCAGAGCCTTCCGTGCACGCAAGACGCTCTTGCTGTCACCACAAAATGAAATTCTGTGAAGCATTCCCAATCTGCGCTGTTACGTACACCATGCATAGTCCCTCATGAATGAACTGAATCAAGAATAAGTCTACAACCCACGGAACAGGGCAGTGAGCGAATACCTCCCGCAATCACTCTTCGTAAATCCCAGTTGACAAGCTAACTGCATACCAAAAATAATGTAAATCTGTTCTTTCAATCTTCCGCTGTTTCCATCACTTTGATAGAATATCCACGAAATAAGGCTAACAAACACAGTTCATCAATGCTAGTGCTGCTTTTTTCAATTTGAAAGAAGAAATTATGTCCCATAATTGTTGCGCCTGCGCATCAAAATTTTTCAGCGAACACAAGCTGCTCTGCTTGAAGTCTAACTGTTTCACTTGTGTGCCGTGTTGTTCTGATTGCACATAATTATGGAGCGGCTATCGTTGTTGAAAGCAGCGACACGGTGTTTAGAGCCGGGGGCTGAGCCAGTCA
Organism: Amblyomma americanum; assembly: GCF_052857255.1. Classification (NCBI taxonomy): domain Eukaryota; kingdom Metazoa; phylum Arthropoda; class Arachnida; order Ixodida; family Ixodidae; genus Amblyomma; species Amblyomma americanum. Next base: position 30,304,480 of record NC_135502.1, read on the forward strand.
AGCGCGTGAGAGGGCTATGGTTCGAAGGATTTGGTTCACAGCCTCGAGAATGCTTAGAGGATGCGGCGTTCTCGGCCTTGTTGACATGCCGGCCAGTCACCTGAAAACGTGACTCGCAGCTAAAACGCTTGCAAATACGGTTTAGGGGTGACCTATAATCCACCGTGACGAGCGCTTCTTTCATGGAATTCCAAGGCCTCGCCAAGACCTCGCCACAGGGGAAAGCTACCCAGGTCGCCTTCATTTGAAGTAACTGGAGCATGCTCAATGTACGCGCATGAGCTGTTCTGAGGCGCACTCTGTGGAAGGCTCATCGGAGCAGATTGCGACGAGCGAGGCTTCGATTAGACAGATAGTATAATACTGTGAAGGACTGCAGGGCTTGCGTGGCTGTCTACACCTGGTGTTTACGGCGGCTGGCTAGAGTTCCAAAACTGAAAGCAAATGTTTTCCTTCCACACCGAATGAGACGCGATATGCTTGTTTAAGGTGTTATATCACAATTTAATAGGTCTATATTGCTGTGGCTATGGTCCTCTGATATTAATCTTGACATGCCAGGTGTGTCCCCGGAAGGGGGGTGGCCTTTAGTTGTTTGCTTCGCCATGTCCATCGGTGCTGTATACAAGTGGGATGCCGAGATCTTCGAGGACTTGTCTTCCTGTTTTTGTGGTAATTTCGACCGGAATAATTTCGATCACCTGTCTCAGTGGTTAGGGCGAAACACAGAGGCGCTCTTGTGCTGACGCAGGTTGAAGATCCCCAGGTGGTCGAAATTATTTCAAAGCCCTCCACTACGACATCTTACTCTATTCTCTTCCAGGCCCACCTACCCACTTCCCTAACGGCGCGGTCGAAAGTCCACAGAGAAATGAGACAGCGCACCTTTCATTTCATGATTAGCAACTTTTTACCGCGTAGCCTAGTATGCACCGCGTACCGCGTACGAAACAAAAGGAAAAAAATTGGCCAAGCAGGGGAATTTAAACCGAAGGCAAGATAACCGGAGTTCTTAAAAGGGAACAGAATGAATTCTAAGAGAAGACGTTGCAGGGTGCGGAGGAAAGCCAGGGGGGCGGATGAAATTAGCAAGTTTGCGAGGATAAGATGGCCCCAGCTGGCACCTAACAGGTCTATTTCGAGCGATATGGGACAGGAATTTGTCCTGAAGTGGGCATACAGGCACTTAGACGGGTGATGATTGTGGTGGCGATGAAGATCATAAAGAAAAGAAATATGACTTCTTTTGTCAGTAGCACTCAGCTATAATTCTGCAGCGCATTCAGGTGATTTATTCCTATGGGTTTAACGGCGCCATCAACGAATACTTTGTACCCAAAATTTCTCGGATAGATTTCGTCCGCAGCGGGTGCACTAGAGGGGGCAGTGGCAGGTACGCCTTTACGGTCGTAGTTCCCTAGAGATGGGGCCCCCAGGGTTCACCTAATTCGCGTGCGACCGCAACTTGATGCGTCAAAACGCTGACAGTGGGAACAACAAGCCGCATAGTACCTAGCCCAGATTTATTTCAGTGCAGTAAGCGATACAGTGCAACTTGCGTAGCGCTCTAATAAAACCCCGGCATAAATGGCACCGAAATTTCTAACTTATGGATTCCGCGCGAGTGCTTCAAAACCCTCATTTTTTGTTGCTGTGCACTCTCACCAGTCCCACACTGCATAGTCTTCGGCAATCATTTTGACAGGTTTTTAGTGAAGAACAAAGACGGCACGCGTTTAAAGCGCCTACTGTGCGACAAAGAAAAGGACGCAGGCCAGCCTGTTCACCACAGCCGATGAGACCCGTCAGCAGCGGTCGCCATGGCCAGTGGAAACGACCCAACCGAGCTTCGCCATTGCCGTGACATTTCAGCTTTGCTGGAAGCACTCGAGACTCGCCCCACCGATGACGACGTGAAGCAAGTGTTCTTCACACCCAGCGCCGATAGGCTAGAGCTCATCCGTTGGGTAATCGTATCCGCAGACCCATCGGGCGGGGCTGCACAGTTCTTGTGCCCTTCCATCGACCATGAAGAACTCCGCGGTCGGCTTATCAGCGTGCTGACGAAGTTGGATGCTCTCGCACCATGCAATTTTGAGGATTTTGTCAACGGAACGGCCGACCATCCAGAGCAAGAGGCGCTGTGGGGTGTGCTCCTGAAGTCTGCCCAGTGGGCGCAGCATCAGTGATTGCTCCGGCGCACGGACATTGCCATCGTAAACGCAAGGGGACACTCCCAGGAAACGTTGACGTGCAAGCAAAAGAATTGCTTCGACCTGGTCTTGCGTAAACTGTAACGGCACTGTCTCAAAAGAACAAACTGTGGTCGCAGCTTCCATGAATGCTCAAAACATCGCGCACAAAACTCTTACTGCTGTAATTTCTACAATAAATAAACCTGAAGTTAAATTGTCCCTAGTGTTGCGTGGATCTTTTCATTTCCGAACCCTAAAGCAACATACGTACTTCGCTGGCACACACACACACAATAAAAGTATAGCTAAATGACGCGCGAAGAATGTTTCATTTCAAAAAGGCTGCCGTTTTCGGGTGCAAATTTTATTCGCAGTACAGCAGGCTGTGAGTCTGCACTGGACTGAAAATCTACTGTGCTTTTATAAAAATTTTGTGTTAACCATACAGGTTTCTTGGTCACGCATAAGGTGGAAGGTGGCCGTCTGATTATTTCTCTCCCTGGATGGCTGTAGCTGTTTATTGAGCGATGGTATTGATGAAAATTGCAATTCAATGAAAATCTTGAATGTCATTTTGAATGCATTCCATTCTTTTTGCACTCCCTCCGTTATCCCTTCCTTTACGGCGCAGTTCAGGTGTCAGCCAATATGCGAGACAGACACTGCTCCATTTGCTTTCTCCAAACATCATTTTTTTGAATTTTCTGGCTTATCAACGGTCTGTTTTGAGTAACTATTACGCATTACCTATCACCCGACGCTAACCTATCAACGTAGCTTGAATAAGTACACAACTGTAGTGTCCCTTTAAAGGAAGAATGCGCCCTAACCAGCTCTATGAGGAGTTTGGTGCTGAAACGCGGTGTCATTGCTCTTTGTGTTACACTTGGCTGAAAAAGTGCGCCAAAAACAAGAGAATTCTGACACGGCAAGAAAGTATTTTGCAAAAGCACTGCGCTAGTGAGCACTGTTGCCAGACATACCACCTTGGACAGGCGAGGTGACACTCTGTTGTCGCATCTTGACAGAAGCTTAGAAATATGAACGATATCGTGGCGGATGATTTTTAGGAGATAAATCGGCACGAAAACATTATTTTGCTACGTCGATGCCGTGTGGGACGGTCCAAATTGAATTAAATTGAATTTTCTGCCTCCATAAAAACGCAGCCGCCGTGGTCGGGTTCGAAACCGGGATCTCCGGATCAGTAGCCGAGTGCCCTAACAACTGAGCCACTGCGGCGGGTCAGGGCCCAAGAGAAAAACCTACTTCCAGGACGGAGCTCCTATAGTGTTCTATAGGAGGCTTCTGTCATAAGCGTTCTAGTTCAAATTTTGCTAATGCCCATCACTGTGCAAGTTTCAGCAGTTTGTTGTGGTTTCTCTCACACTACACGGTGTCTTGTCAGCTTGTCCGCTGATCGCATCACCCTAACTGCGAATGACGGAGTAATAGAGGACTTATTCATGAATATAGTTACTTGGTATTGAAACAAAATAACTCTGTGCAATCAAGCATTCCTTCACGGCATTCAGAAGGCGGTTTCACTGTTGGCGCACGCTTGTAATGGCCACTTTGCTGCACAGCTGGTTAGGATGAAAAAAAAAAATCAATTAGTTTTTGAGGAATGGATATCAAGCATTAATGGTCTCACATTTGTTGGTGGACACTGGAACCGCACCGTATAGGAAGAAAGAAAGGTGGGAGTAAAAGAAGAAATGAAGAAAGAGGTGCCGTATTGGAGGTCTCTAGTATAATTTCGACCACCTGGGGATTTTTAACGTCAAATGACATCGCACAGTACACGGGAACCTATTGCGTTTATCCTTCATCAAAAACACCCACCGCGGTGGCTTAGTGGTGGTGATGAAAAACTTTTATTGCCCCCCCCAAAAAAAAAGGCGCAGGGAGATATGATTGGATCGACTTTTAAGGGGCCGGCACTCACAAACACTAGGGGGAGGTCCCCAGTACGGGACCCCAGTGGCGTCGGCCGCTGACCGGGCGTGCTCATCCAGGGCTTTTTGGGCCTGTAGGTCCGAGCTGCCGAGCAGGGTCGCCTCCTAGTCCTCCCGGGTGGGGTTGGGTTGAGGAGGGATAGCAGGGTTGGAGGGGCAGGCCCACACCATGTGGCAGATGTCCGAAGACTTCTCCGCACAGTGCGGACAGCTGCCCGAGAAAGGATTGTGAGGTAGTTACTGTGGCTTTTCTCACCTCAAAACCAATTTTGAAATTTTTGGTGGCGGTAGTGGTTTTATTAAAAATAATAGTAAAAAGGAAGGAAAAGATTTTTGCGAGCCCCGGCATCTGCTATCGATACTGAAGCACCTGAGCTGGGGCAGCGGAAATAAAGGATAACAGGCAGAATGGAGAAATGAAATGATAGAGGTGAGGGGACAGGAACAGAGGATAGGGGGAGAAGTAATATGTACAAAATATTTACACAATAAGAAAAATGTCCGGGGTGTGCGCGTGATTAGCTCATTTTAGAGGAATTAAATCACACACGCGCACAACACTGTGATGGTTACAACAGGAGTGAGGCGTCCAGTTATTAATCGTTCAAGGTAGAACTCGCGGAGCGTTCGGTCACTGCGTTTAACTACCCGACGGAGAACAGACGGGACGTCAAGCCCGTGTGTTCGAGGAATGCACAGAGGCTCACAAAAGTTCGCGCACGAGTGCGCGCACTGCCCTGCGGCCACAATAGCGTCTTGATGGAGTCTGGTAGTATGCCTTGCGCCCTATAGGCCGCGAGCATATCGCGACGAGCATCGGCGAACGCAGCACAGTGAAGGAGCAGGTGTTCTAGTGTTTCCACTGCACCGCATCCGTCACACACATCACTCGTCGCGATCCCGTGACGCACTCGTCGTTCCCCAGGCCACACGCAGCCAATGCGCGCGCGCAATATCACTGCACGTTGTGACCGTGTAAGTGCGCGACAGCCGGTGACACTGTCGATGCGCTCACCTCCCGCGATGCGTAGGTCGGGGTGCTGCTTTCGGAGATGGTCGTGGATGGCCGCACGCACGTCCTCCAGCGCAAGGGGCAGATCGTATAGTTGGTGTGCAGCGGTCGCGAGGTCGTCAGCTTCTTCGTTGCCGGCGATGCCGCAGTGACTGGGCACCCACTGTGCACGCACGGCACAACCTCTCTGCGCGAGGCGCTCGATGCGCGAGCGAATTTCCCGCACTAGTGGGGTACCACGGCCTTTAGATTGCAGGCGGCTGATGGCGGGGCGGGAGTCGCACAGCATAGCACTCCTGGGCGGCGGTGGGCCGAGGGTGAGCAGCAGGTCCAGCCCGAGCAGGTTCCCCATCAACTCCGCCGTGGTGGAGGAGCCCAGGAAGGCTGCGTGTTGCTGGCTGTGCAGTCGCAGGGCGGGGATGGTGGTCGCCGCAGCAAGGGAGCAGCTGTCGCGGGCCACTGAGCCGTCGGTGTACACGAGGAGATGGTCCTGGAGCTCCTCGTGTATAACGGCTCTGGCCAGCTGCTGCACAGCTCCGCTTTCCCGCAATGCCGACGATCTCTCGCTGTATCACCGAGGCAGCAGGCCAGGGTGCGCAGGAGCCGTAGGGGGTGGGCCTTGTGTCAACTGCTCATACTCGAGCAGCGCCGCGCCCATTCGTGAGCGCGGGTGCGAGCGCATACGCTGCAGCAGCGAGCCGCCGTCCGATGAGCGGTGAAGCCGGTCGATGTGATTCAATGCCCTGCGCGCTGCTTGGAGCTGAAGTGGCCACGCTCCTCCGAACCCGCCGCTGTGGCTCAATGGTTAGGGCGCTCGACTACTGATCCGGAGTTCCCGGGTTGGAACCCAACCGCGGCGGCTGCGTTTTTATGGAGGTAAAACGCTAAGGCGCCCATGTGCTGTGCGATGTAAGTGCACGTTAAAGATCCCCAGGTGGTCGAAATTATTCCGGAGCCCTCCACTACCGCACTACCGAACTTCGTCATTGTCGTGAGATTGCCACTTTGCTTGAAGCTCTGGAGACCCATCCCGACAACGAAAATGTGAAGCAAGCCTTCTTCACGCCCAGCGCTGAGCGGCTGGATGTGATCCACAGGGTTCTCGTCAAAATAGATTCCTCAGGTGCGACCAAGCAGTACCTTTCCTCTTCTGTCGATCACGAGGAACTGCGCGAGCGCATCGCCAGCGTGCTGAGGTAGCTGAACCAGCTGTGCGCTGGCAGTTTTGAGCCTTTTGTGGAGGGAACTACTGGCTATCGCGAGCAACACTCTGTGGGCGCTGCTTCTCAAGACAGCCGAATGGGCGCAGCACCAGTGACATTTCTTGAGCTGATATTCTGATCACCGGAAAGCGCAGTGACCATGAACTGTATGCGACAGCGACGGCTACAACTGCAGACGTTAGAAGGGAGAAAAAAAGTGGTATGTGCATGTGAAATGATTGCGAAATGCTTTATTTTTCTTTTTTAATCGCACACGACCTGTTAGCTGTGACAGCAAATTTCAGGTTATAGTTAAAATGAAGAAATAGTGTCCCAGAAATGTTCTTCAATCAGTCGTCTAAGTGTATCTTTTCTTTCTTTCTTTCCTTGATATATAAGCGCAGCAATGCGGCGGAAGCGACTTTTTTGGTGGAGACGGTTCCCGTTTCTGGAAATCGCGAGGCCATGGCTGACACACCCTGGCGGTGTGAAGCCCATAAGTCGACGCCGGTTTGCATAGCCCTTTTAAGTCAAAAGCCTTTCTTGACTCATGAGTGGCGTTGACGGCAGTTGTAGACTGAAATTGTAGCCGGAAGTTGCAGAGGGAAGTTGTCCGCACCAACTGTCAATCGTAAGTTGTGCCGTAAATGAAACAAAAATGTAAATGTTGAGTAGGCAACAGTTGTTAATCAACGTATATGTAATGATATAAAAACAGAAATTAAAAACAAATTTCAAAGACATAAAATATGCGCTCGGCTACTGATCCGGAGTTCCCGGGTGCGAACCCAACCGCGGCGGCTGCGTTTTTATGGAGGCAAAACGCTAAGGCGGCCGTGTGCTGTGCGATTTCAGTGCACGTGAAAGATCCCCAGGTGGTCGAAATTATTCCGGAGCCCTCCACTACGGCACCTTTCTTCCTTTCTTCTTTCATTCCCTTCTTTATTCCTTTCCTTACTGCGCGGTTTGGGTGTCCGCCGATATATGAGACAGATACTGCGCCATTTCCTTTCCCCAAAAACCAATGTTTATTATTATTAAGAAAAAAAAACAAAAGTAAAATAAAGTACAAAACAAAAGGAAAAATTCCAGAAAATGAAATAAAACGAAAAATGAAGGGAAAAAGAGGACAGGGAAAGGTTTTTGTATTTCTGCTCTTCAGCAGACAAGTACAATCCTGTAATTTTTTTTTCGTTAGCAGCTTCGAGCGCGTAAAGTGCTTGTCGGAGCGTTGTTACCGCCTTATTGGGCTAGCAGATAATGCTAAGTGGCTAAGCGTTAGCGCTATTCCGACGGGTTAACCCCGAGCAAAAGCTGCGATGTTAGCGATGTTTGTGAGTTTGTGCCATCAGTGCCAACGGTACCGCCATCCCACAAATCATCATCATCATGTATTGCCCCTTAAGGACCCTCGCTAGGGCTTTACATGGGCGTGGGGGGAGCAAGAAAGTATGTTCGTGGTTATAGCTTGATACAATGAAAAGGAAAGAAAATGGTGTGGTAACGTTATGCAATAATATAGTACCATGCGAAATGAAAGTACAATGCCAAAAATTAGCTGCGGTTTAACTACTGCAGAATCTGGTTAGAGAGCGAAAGCTGTGGTGCATTGGGCAAGTAGACACGCGGATTAGAGTCTCGAACGTCGAGTGAGTTCCGCGCACTGGATAAGCAGCACACCCACTCTGCGACCCTGGCCGGTGGCTGTTAAATTAATGGTTGATCGCAAGAGGTTGGTCACCCAATGAACGCTGCGGCCTATTGCTGCAGTGCCGCGTGCCTGCCTCATCGTTGTCAGCGCTAATGCATGCAGCCCACATCTCTCAACACCGCCACCTACCTAAAAGCGCGATTGAGGCGTCCACTGACATATCTGATTGTGTAAACAGTTTGTGTATATTACCTCTCCCCCAATCCTCTCTTCCTTCCCCCCACCGCTTTAAGTTGATTTCTCCATTCTGCCTGCTGCTATTCTTTTGCCCCGCCGCGGTGGCTCAGTGGTTAGGGCGCTCGACTACTGATCCGGAGTTCCCGGGTTCGAACCCGACCGCGGCGGCTGCGTTTTTATGGAGTGAGTGAATGAGTGAAAAACTTATTGAACATTTGCGTAGTTCGGCGGCAGCAGGTTCCGCGTCGTCTTCATATCAGGCGATCCCGGATCCCGTCTTCGCAAGGTCGGGCCCTCATTCCAGGGCTCCGCTGAGCCGCGCTGCCTCGTAAGCGTGCTGACACAGGGTCCTTTGGACCGTGAGCTCGCTGCTGACGAGCCGGCTCTCCCATTGCTCCGCACTTGTGTGTTTGTGTTGGTGGAATTTTATGTTTCGCTCACACTCCCATGTCATGTGGTACAGCGTTGGTACCGCCCCGCACCACGGGCATGTGGCTCTGTATTGTGTCGGAAACATCTTGTTTATTATGTGTAAATTTGGAAAAATACCCGTCTGCAGTCTGCGCCGGAAAAACGCTAAGGCGCCCGTGTGCTGTGCGATGTCAGTGCACGTTAAAGATCCCCAGGTGGTCGAAATTATTCCGGAGCCCTCCACTACGGCAGCTCTCTTCCTTCTTTCACTCCCTCATTTATCCCTTTCCTTACGGCGCGGTTCAGGTGTCCAACGATATATGAGACAGATACTACGCCATTTCCTTTCCCCCCAAAACCAATTATTATTATTATGCTATTCTTTATTTTCGCTGCCCCAGCTCAGGTGCTTTAATATCGATGGCAGATGTCAGGGTTAGCAAAAATCTTTTCGTTCCTTTTTTTATTATTTTAATAAAACCACTTACTACTACTACTACTACGTCCACTGACACAGGGAGCCCGTTATGCACCCTTCCTTTCCTAAAAATCATCGGCGTCTAGAACGTCGTCAGCGCCAATGAAATACAGCTTTCGCTTTGTATATCCTGGATTAGCTGAGCTAATCGCTTTTTGTATATTGCTCAAACTGAACTTATTAAAATATTCTGTAACAACAAATTTCTTCAGTTTCATTTCCTCAACTTCGATTCGCGTATAGGCAGCTTCGTTCCTTTATTTTCCCAGTGTATTGTCCCTGAATCTCGCTCTACGTTCAACATACGTTTTTATTGATATTATTTGTCTAAATGAATTGAACTAAATTAGCTGTTGAGGAAAGGAAATGGCGTAGTATCTTTCTCACGTCACGGCGGACACCTGAACAGCGCCGTAAGGGAAGGGACAAAGGTCTAGGTTTATGGGGTTTAACATCCCAGAGCGACTCAGGCGATGAGGAACCTCGTAGTGAAGGGCTCCGGAAATTTCAACCACCTGTTGTTCTTTAACGTGTACTGACATCGCACAGTACACGGACCTCTAGAGGATAGGGGGAAGACGTAATATACCAAAAACTTTTTACACAATAAGAACTATGTACAGGACTGAGTCAGGTCTTTGAAGGCAGCTTTCTAAAGCAGAGCGGTACTGAGCGCGGTGCGTGCGTCGCTGCTTTGATGCCGCTGCACAATGTGCGGCCAGCATATGTGCCTGACCTTTAAGAAGGCGAACCAATACGGCGCTAGTAATTAAACTACCGCCGCGAGTTAAAATATTAGTGCGCTTGAAACTGAGAAGCCGCGATATAAAAATATGTTCAGCGCGTGAAGTTACAGTAAATGCAGATGTGACAAATATCGCTGAATATTAAAAACTTTTACGACCGCTGGATACAAGAGACCGCTTGTATACGTTGACAGAAGCTCAGCCGCTGTATTCGAAGAAGGCGGCGAAGCGCAGTCCACACTAATGTGGCCGCACACATGGTTAAAAAAAAAACAAAGGGGCGGGGGGGCGGGGCAGAAAATTGTTCCGGTTAGCGCACTGAGGACAGGGTCTTCTGCTTTTCCTCCATCCCCTTTTTTGTTTGTTGCGTAGTTGTGCAAGGACGTACACATAAACCTATGCGAAACGGTCGCTGCATGTCTGAAACGGCTATTTGTCCGACGACCGTTAGAAGTTGCCGCTGAGATTCAGAGACAGTCGAAGGCTCTCTGGGCAGTAGGCCTGCGCCGCCTGCCTGTAGGCGCTCCCGGGCTCTGCAGGCACCCTCGAACTCATCTTGTTGTAGACGTGCATCACGTAGCTAGCGGTGCACATAAGCCACGCCTCCTCACTTGTGTTGGCGGCGAAGAACACCTGCCACTGGTCATAGGGAACCGGTAGAAACGTCCAGTAAGGTACCACCTGCACGAAAGTATTAGCGGGGTGAGGAAAGCTGGTCCGTCTGGTGGTTGCGCGAAAGCTCTGAACAATGTCGCTGCACTGTTTCATGGCACCTGTGGAAGTAACAGCTCGCACCAGTGAATTACGGGCAGAGTTCTCTCACACACAGCTGTTCTCACAGCTATTGTCACGTTAGAACGGCACCTGATTGGACGACGCCTTAACTATGCCGATGCCAAAGTATTGTAATGACACCAGCTCCTAAACTCAATCTAAATCCTGACATTACTTGCGACCAATTTCTGGAGGTTACCAGATGGTTGCGCGGCCTATGAGCTTAGCAGTAAGCTATTGGAGGCTTCTTCCAAGGTGTTTCTCCGCCACAATGGGGCTTGGGAAAACTGAGAAGTTTGTCCGAAACCCGCAGATGGCGTCATATTATGCTAAGATTTTTGCACCAATCGGAGCACCGCGGATTTCTAAAATTGGTATGGTCTAAGAGGCCTCGTCACGGCTGCGTATAAGTAACAGACTCGAGCCAATGGCAGACAGGTATTACGTGCGAGATGCTTTCATTATAGTGATATTGATCCGTATGCTCAAGCTTTGCTACCTACCTCAGCACCAGCAGACTGACAGAAAAGATACATTGTAACTATCAACAGAAAAAATGCAACCCTCGAAGCGTTCGACTCCAAATGGCGGCGGAGAAATTGCATTCTACGTAAAGGAATGTTTGTCAGTGAGATGTGGTCTCACGTCTCCAGAAAAAACAAATAATGTGGATTAGCTCAGCTAATCCAGGAGATACAAAGCGGAAGATGTCGGCGTTCACTGTGTTCATTGGCGTTGGCCTTAGCAATGTTCTAGACGGCGATGGCTTTGAGGAAAGGAAGGGCGCATAACTGGCTCCCTGGATATGCGGACGCCTCATTCGTGCTTTGATACATGGGGTGGTGGTGAGAGAGATATGTGGTCTGAATGCATTAGCGCTGACAGCGTTGTGGCTGACATGCGGCACTGCTGCAATAGCAAAGATTCCGCGTTCATTTTATCAATCTCTCGCGATCAACCATTAACTGCGTGTCACCCCCCCAAGGTGGCAGGGAGGGCGCGCTGTATATCCAGTGTGCGCAACGCAATCAAAGCAGGCTTTTGCAGTTTGACACCAGCGCCAAGTACATCAAAGCGAGACTGAGGTCTCCACTGACCCACGGAGCCGGTTGTGGGTCTTTCCTTTCGTGAAAACGAACAACGTTTGCAAAGTTATCAACGCCAGTGAGCTCTATGAACGCCGTCGGCTCACTTGTTTTGTTTGGTTTTTGAGGAAAGGAAATGGCACAGCAACCGTCTCACAAATCTCGGTGGACACCCGAACCGCGTCGTAAAGGAAAGGATAAAGGAGGGAGGGGAGGAAGAAAGAGTTGTGTTGTGTTGTGTTGAGTTTTGTGGCACATAGGCAACTAGGAAGGAAGAAAGAGAAAACTGAAAATTGAAAGTTGGATTTTGAGGAACGGCTGCGCAGCGGGACACCTACGGCTCGGTGCTACTAGTGGCGCATGCGCAGTAGTAACTAGGAAGTGAGAGAGAGAAATATCCGCGGCGAGACGCTTGTTGTGACGTCATGTGCCTCCTCGGAGCACTGCTACGGCGAAATCCAAGTTTGCGGCCAGTAAAGCTTTCGCTTTGAAACCGATTTGGTGTCTGACAAGAAACGCTGCAGGGTTTAAAGTTACTGAATGAATATGGATTGGTTTTTGGGGAAAGGAAATGGCGCAGTATCCGTCTCAATATCGTTGGACACCTGAACCGCGCCGTAAGGTAAGGGATAGAGGAGGGAGTGAAAGAAAAAAGGAAGAAAGAGGTGCCGTAGTCGAGGGCTCCAGAATAGCTTCGACCACCTGGGGATCGTTAACGCAAACGCGAGGTCTGTCGTCACTACAGGCACAACGGGGGATGCTGGTAAACCAATAGTTCATTCACCATTCATCCACACTTTGAGAGATGACGAAACGGAAAATTCTTCTGGGGGAATTCCAAGGCCCTTTCAGATCGTCGGCTGCCGTTGTAAGGCAAATGGTTTTCATTAATGCTAATAAAGCCCTGCGACTTGCACTTTTAAAAAATTGTGAAATTTAGGGGAATTGAGACCACCACCTCTAGCCACTCGGAAACGGACGCGAACAGGATTAGCAAAATTTCGCTATCATTATTCGCGCTTAGGTAACGAAAGCAAGTTTGGCTACATATAGGCCGCACAAAGCGCATCGCCGCTCGTTTGCTCGCGCACTGGAACCCGCATTCCAGAGAGCAGTGGTACACTAGTCAGGGCCTATATAAAGAAAAGCGGCGCTAATAGCGGTTCAAAACGAGAAGAGGAGAGGGGATGCTTAACAAGGACATTAGAGTACGTTCGTCTGTCAGTAGTTATCACTCGCATTTTCCTCAGGTTCTTCATGACACTCTACATGAACTTGGATTACGAGGCAGAAGAGCTCACCGTGAAGCCGGCGTCGCCGCCACATCGACGTCCGACGAGCTCCTTGACGTGTAGTCTCCCACAGTGAGCCAGCGCCACTCGCCGCAGCAGGACAGGACCGATGGAGGCCCATTCTTCTGGGCGGTATTCCACAGCCGCACGCTTCATGAGCTTGACCAGGAACGGGTCGCCGCGGTGGAAGGCCATGAAGCCGTTGCTGACCATATCCCCACCTTCCTGCCACGTGAGGAAATCAGTTCGTTCCTCAATTAAAAAATAGGCCGCGTTGTCACCACACATATGCGAGGGAACACGTTAAATAGTGCCTCTCCGTGCCGATGGAATGCCGCACCCGTTACCCCAATTACTGCTCTTTAAATCAGGCTTTTTCACAGTCGTTTTGCGCATGCGCGCCGCTTCTCGTCCAGCTCCATTGGTGGAAAACAAAATCGCCAGCTCCTACTGCGCACGCGCGCAGTTCATGTTAGTGACAAGCGCATGCGACAGATGGCGGCAGCTCTCAAGCACATGCCCCTGCGCAGGCGCAGCTCGCTCCCCGTGGAACCGGATCGCACCTACATCTGCCAAGTGAGTGTTTTCATCTGCCCAGCAGGCGCCACACTTTGTGAAAAAAGGCGAATTGTGCGTGCAATGCAGCAATCTGCATTATTAAATATTTTTCAAAAGATGGAGCAATGCAGCTATTTCTTCGCTTTGAAGGGGGAGCTCATTTATTTTTCTGCAGTACACCCCAAATGCACCGTTTTACGCAAATACATATCGTGTGGAGCCGCATAGTTTGTATCGCAATGGTTCTACTCCGTACCTTCGAGATAACGGTGCAAACAGAAAAGCGAGAAACGGGGCTGACTCAGAGACACTAATAGCAATGCGCTGACTTGCAACTGAACTGCTTTGTGTACTTTTTTAATGCGATAGCATTAGAGTTCATGTCAGGAGAAAAATTAGGCGTCTGACGTCACGAAGGGTGCTCATTGGATTGGTCGAGAGAGGCCACGTGTCCTTGTGACGTTGTCAAAACCTGCTCCCCGTGGCGAGTGGAAACCTGACCACCGAATGGTGCTCAACCTATCCACTGTCGTAGGCACCGATTAAACTAATTAATTTAAACGTCTTGATGGAATGGTTTAACCGCACATTGGGCGACATGCTGTCCATATAGGTATGTGTCTTCAGACCATATTCCACTGTGACATGATCCTTCCCTCCATCATCTACGTCTACGACACCGCCACGCAGTCCACCTCTATTTTCTCATCGTTTTTTTTTCTTCTCCCGGTGGTGGGGCCGAGTGGGTGGAACTGACGGATGAGCGCCCACCTTTGAGCGTGCAAAATGTGACGACCGAAGAAAGAAAGGCGTGAAGACACCAAAATTAATATTTTACCTACAGGTAGTTCAGCTTCTAACGAATGCATCCAGAAAATTATTGCAGGATGATATTCGTGAAGCGGCCTCGAGTAACATCCCATGCACCACAACTCTATTGAGAGCCCCTTTCAGAGCCGCTTTAATAGACCCTAAAGTTTTGTTCTATTATCCTTCAAGCTGCATTTTCCTGCTCGCAATTTGAATTTCGGTGCACAATATAACGCAAAACCGCTTCCTCACATTCCCTCAATTGTCTACAAGCTTAGACTGGTTCACTGAATTCACTGCTTTGGTTCTTGTGGACACATGCCCACCCGAAGAAATGTCCACGCCCCAGCTTGATTAACTCGCAGGCAGAAGCCTCAGGTGTACGCAGCTCAGGTAGGAAGCGGCTGGAGCAAGTGCCGACGGACTCACCACTGGCGACTGACAGACACACGGGGGCAGAGAGTCCAGCGGCCGCATCATGATGATGTCGATGTCGATGTAGATGCCGCCACGCTTGTAGAGTACCGCCAGCCTCAGCGCATCCGCCAAATGTTCGACGGGATGAGAGCTCTTGCCCAGGGCTCCCGACTCGTACCACGGTTGCAAAGGCGTCCCCTCAAACTCCTCCTTGGGCTGCCCATGACAGGGTGCATAGAAGAGCATGGAATGGCGGATTCTCAAAGGGAAATGCTAGAAGTACTGCGCAGCGCTGAACAGTGCTTATAATAAACATCACTTTGGATCGAGTCCAAGTTTCCTGCATAGGCTGTATTTGCTTCCACATCTAACGTATTTTCCTCGTACGTTGAACCAACTGTGTGCTACACTACAACAAAAACGAATACACTGGACTCAAATTGTTCTTTGCCCCAGATTGCCATGCCAGTAACTTAACAATACTTCAAGCCTAGTGTCCCGTTTTTTCGTCCTTGTCAATAATTCTGTCCGTTGTCTTTTTCCCTTAACGTCTTGTTCTCTTTAGCAACTCCTTTACCCCCGGTCCGCACACCGCGCGAAAAGGTGATTGTGCTTCCTTTGGTGATTGCCGTTGTGTTGGAAAGGCGCAAGCACTATGGAGGGAAATTGGTTTAATAATAATTGGTTTTTGGGGAAAGAAAATGGCGCAGTATCTCTCTCATATATCATTGGACACCTGAACCGCGCCGTAAGGGAAGGGATAAAGGAGGAAGTGAAAGAGGAAAGGAAGAAAGAGGTGCCGTAGTGTAGGGCTCCGGAATAATTTCGACCACCTGGGGATTTTTAACGTGCACTGACATCGCACAGCACACGGGCGACTTAGCGTTTTGCCTCCATTAAAACGCAGCCGCCGCGGTTGGGTTCGAACACGGGAACTGCGGATGAGTAGCCGAGCGCGCTAACCACTGAGCCAGCGCGGCGGGTGATGGAGGGAAACGCTCAATTCACATTCGCGAGCAATAATTATTTACAGCGTCGAATCAAACTTTAGTTAACTAAAGTATGCGCTGGCCTAATGGGATCTTTATCTTCTTCGCACCAGGAGTGCCCACCGCCGGAGACGGTTGGATGATTTGGCTGGCTGAAGGCTCCTTGGCACCAGGGGTGCTCCGTCAGAGACGGTTTTGCGACGGATTAAGATGCAGGGAGTACGACTTGACCTTTATGTACAAAAACTTACATTGCAGACAAGTTGATGCACAAGAGAATTTAATCGAAAAAAAGGGTAAACAACAAGACGTTGGAACTGGCTAACACTAGGGGAGGCCCCTACTCGGCATAGCCGAAGATGCATTACATCCGACCGTAGCCCAGAATCTTTTTTGCCAGCTCCGGGGCCTGGTTTTAAAGACCTAAAGGCCCGGCCCATATTCGGTAGCATCCAAACACGTCAAACAATTAACATGATTGGTTAAACTAGTGTATGGCCGGCCCTCCAATTTCCGTAAGGTATATAGCCCTCTACCTAAAGTAAACAAGACAAAAATGGGCATTAAAGTCACTAAAAATAAACACCTTTCTCAGAAGGCACCAAAACCATTGGTCCACGGGTTTGCGTGTCCCTCCCTGCAGCTTTTTCAGTATTACCAAAACACTCTCCTACAGAAAAAGAAAAGCAAAAACAAACACAATCCTACCAGCACGTGCAATCGGTTTCATTGAAGCCCGTCAACCTTGGCGCCATCACGCAATTAGAGCTGTCATCGGGTTCCAGAAGGTCGCTCCCGCTGTGAGCAACTGCCAGCTCGGCCCCAAGTTTCCCAGGCGGATTAGTGTTCTTGTGGGCATATACAGGAACACCAAGGCGGCTTAGGTTCCCCCGGGCTTACCGGCTAGCTGACACCTCATCGATACCCGGTTGGTGGGGTTATCTCAAGCCTGGCCGTCGCTTTCAATAATTCGTAATTTTTATTGCCCCCTTCCTTGACAAGACTGACATTTTTCAAAATCTTCCGAACAAGACGTTCGTCGCAAGGTCGCTTCGCGTCTGGTGTCGATCAAGACGAGGGGGACGTCCGGTGCGAAACAGCCCTGTAGGGCGAAAACAAAGCGCGCGGCCGCCGCTACCAGGGTGCTCGAGCCTAAGAGGGGCACTTCTTTTCAGCGCGCTCAACCGCCGCCTGTCGCGCAGGGTGGGTTCAAAGGGAGGCTGCAGCGGCGAGATGCCAAGATCGGGCGACCGATCTTAATGACCTTGCACCTCATCGATCTCTTACAGGTTGGTTTTACTGTCATAACGAATATTATTCGTCTAACAGAAAACGCTTAAAGAAAAGCAAAACGTATGCTTCACATTCGCAGAGCAATCGCCATTTACAGGCTAACGTAGTATTCCCTATCAAATTTCGTGTACTAATGTGCGGCGATTTGATAGACTAAGTGAACCAGAAGCGTCAACGTTGACGGGCTTCAATGAAACCGATTGTACCGATAGACCATTTGAACTTGTGGGTTGGCAAAGAATAGAGTGAAAGATAACGCAATGTCTGGCCATTGAATTACAGACCCTGGTACTATCTCTCGTGAGTACGACGAACTGCACCATTCTCCAAACATTCACATGTTCTCAGGTATTACAGATGCTTACCTTGATGTCGCTGAGGACAACATTCGGGATGGACCGCAACACTTCGACGAAAGAGCCGGAAGTGATGCTATTCGTGCTACTACTGACTGCGGACAAGAGATGCACAGTCCAGCGTGGGTGCAGCCTCGCCGCAGACTCGACCGCACAAGCGATGCGGGCCGTGAGTGCTCCGCGACCTCCGGTTTCGAGGAAGAAGATTCGGGAGAATCCGGACTTCTCACGAGGCGCAAGTCCACCTGTACAGAAGCAGTTCCGAGCTTGAGATCAAACAGTACTCAACTAGCGGTCAAGCAATTCCTAACTAGCGTTTCAGCAATTCCAATCTAGCGACCAAGCAATTCCGCACTAGCGATGGAGCTATTTCGAACTAGCAATCAGCCCAGACTTCCTTCATCAGCCGACGCGAATGGGAGGATTCAGTTTCGCTTTTTCGCATCCCCGCGCAGAAAAAGGGGGGAAATATTTGAAGATTTTTTAGGAAAATGATAGCGCAATAGAGCCGTAAACAGACTATATGACAACTTCAATATATTTCATTGCTATGAATGTATATGGAAACCAATGAAAAACATTTTTCGAAGTCATGCGACCCGATTAATGTCTGCTATATGCAGGACAGACCATGCTAGCACAACAATGATACACCACGAATCCCTGTACTCAAAGTGCGTCCAAGATTTTCCTTTTACTTTGCTTTCAGGAACACACCACTAATATCTCGAATGTGACAATTATTATCGATGATACATGCTGAGTCTTATAGCACCGTTCAGCATATTCCCCTATTCAATGAGTTGGGGCCCACAGCAAATCTCGAATGCTGTCGCGCCGCTGCTCGATTTATTCATAACGGTACGCGCTGACCAGCGGAGGATGAACTTGTTCACTGCTCCTGGCTGTTAGCGACATAAAACTTTCTTTCCTTTCCTCCTGCATGCTTACACTGTCATCAGCGATAAGACAATGCAGCGCTGTCGTGGAGCGATGAGACGCGTCGGTGTGGTCACTAAGGGCGCAATAAAATGTCGCACTAAAATTAATGCTATAGCATTACAAGCCTCATCGGGAAAAAGTGCGTCGTCGGTAAAAAAAAATCGCCCATTGGCTGGAAAGAATTGATGCACCAGACCGCAGAATTATCATTGGCTGGAGGTTATGACGTAACCATACCAGAAGTGACAACTATACGTTTAGATGTATCTTCGATGCGTGCGTGTCGACATCTCTTGACACCTTCGTAGAAACGTCGTACCATCAGGTATATGATCCGATGTGATGTCTGGTTGTGTGCAGACAGACGTGTTGGGGTCCACAAAGACAACTTCCCATGCTAACGCACTTAACACACGTACTGTAATTAGGTGCCCCTATGAATTTTGGACATGGCTTGTACAGCGTATTTGCTGCTTTAAAAAAAGGCACTCTACATTACTCCACATGGCTGCATACGCAGAGCAAATGTGTGTTTGTGAATGCTCGCTCTTCTGAATGGCTCAGCAGAGCTCAAACCCCGTGTTCCAGCGTCTGTAGCTCTTCATGACGTGAGTGAGCCATAGCATAGACAGGCACGCAGAAACAGCTGTCAAACAGATGCAAACACTGAGAGAACGATGCGAAAACCTGTAGCTTTCTTCCTCTTTTTGTTTGTCTTCTCATTGCCTCTATGGTAAGTTCTCTCCGATTTCAGATCTCCAATGTATTTTTGTATAACTGTCCTGAACACTTGTTGGTTGACCACTGAATCGCTGAGCTTAGACCGAGAAAAAGCAGCAGCAGCAAATAAACTGAGCTGCAGAGAACTTGCCCGCAGTTTTCTCGGTGCGGGACGTCTCTGCTGTCCAATGGAGCCAGCCCACAGCCTGGTAGCACATGAGTAGGCCGAACACTAGCGTCAACCCAGCAATAAGCCTCACCAGCCTGCATGGAAAGAGCGAGATAAGGTGTCATACAGCGCAGGATAACGAAGCCGTCGATAAGCACGGAATTTGGACCGCGTCTGCTATGAGGTCGAACCCGAGTGCTTCGAACTGCGTTAAATCAAATTAATCTTTATATCGAATAGTTTTTGAGCCCCGAACGGCTACAAAGTGAATGTACATACAGGAAAATGTACAGAAAATAAAAAAAATATCCTCTATGCTGCTTGCTTTCGATGGCTATTGTCTTCCGTCATGTTTTTCGATAGGGTAAGCCGTGGGAGGCGGGTTCATTCTGTCGACTCCTTAATCACAAAGAGACGCGAGGGCCACCTTTCTGGTGGCGACAGTACTCCGTTGGTCTCCTTGGTTTTCTTTTCGCCGCCGCTAAGCAAATTGGCTGCTCTGGGTTACGTGGTCAGTTTGAAATTGTTGACTCTGGCCCGCGCTTCGCATCGTCTGCGCTGGGCTCGGTTGCTCTTGCAGTTAATAAAGGACTCTGGGTTCCGTTCCATAGTACAAAATTTAATATTTAAGTGTGCGCCCTCTGTCCCCTTGTCAGAGTGGTCGATCGATATTGAAAAACATAATTCGTTGTAGCTCTTGCCATTTTTTTCCTTGTATTCTCCTCCCCATGTGTAGGGTAGCCTACTGAGCATCGCATGGTTAGCCTCTCTGCCTTTACGTTCTTCTGTTTCTCTCTCTCTCGAGCAGGTTGCTCGAGGTTCAACTTTTTGGTAAGCCCTTCTTTCCGTGGTTCCAAGCTGCTAAATCAGAGAAACACGACGTGCCACAGTGCCCCTTCGTAGTTTGGCTTGATAAAACTGGTTTCATTTTAGATCGGTTTCATGGGGTTTTACTTACAAAAACGACTCAGACTAAGAAGGACGCCGCAGTGAAAAGCTCCGGAAATCTCGACCACTCGGGGTTCTTTAACGTGTACTGACATCGCACAGAACACGGACCTCTAGAATTTCGCCTCGATCGAAATTCGACCGCCACGGCCGGGATCGAACCCGCGTCTTTCGGGTCAGCAGCCGAGCGCCATAACAACTGAGTCACCGCGGCGGCGCACTTGGTGAAACTTCTCGCGTAATATGTGGCTGTTAAATGAAAATGAAAATTGGTTTTTGGGCAAAGGAAATGGCGCAGTATCTGTCTCACATATCGGCGGACACCTGAACCGCGCGGTAAGGGAAGGGATAAAGGATGGAGTGAAAGAAGAAAGGAAGAAAGAGGCGCCGCAGTGGAGGGCTCCGGAATAATTTCCGCCACCTGGGGATCATTAACGTGCACTGACATCGCACAGCACACGGGCGCCTTTTGCGTTTCGCCTCCGTCGAAACGCAGCCGTCGTGGTCGGGTTCAAACCCGGGTATTCCGGCTCAGTATACGAGCGCCCTAACCACTGAGCCACAGCGGCGGCTGTGTAAAGTATAATTTCAGGTACGCTTTGTCAGGCCTCATTTGTGTTCACTATCAAAGGTGATCTTCCTTGTCTTACTGACGATGGGATGCAATACAACTCTTACATTGCGTCGAACACCTGTAAAACTGTGGCTGAAGTCGCCGTTGCGCCGGGAGACGGTCAATCCGGGCCGACCACGAACCGGAAGAGCTACCGCACACGGTCACCACCTTTCGGGACATCTTAAGGAACGAAACAGCGCAACTAAAACGAAGGACCAGAAAAGGAGATACACGGACAAGCGCTGACTTACAACTGATTGTTTTGACTGACTATTGAGAAGTCGTGCTTGCATGAGGTTGGTTCAAGCTTTGACGCACAATGGTCTCGTTGCAGAGCGGCAGGTTTTCCGGAAAATGTACTAGTGTATACGTGCAACAGGGTACTCCTGAAAATGAAAACAAAGAAAGAAAAAATAGGAGCGGAAGATGGCACTGGCAGTAAGATGGCACTGGCAGTAAGAAGGACAAAGGGGCGGTAGTCCCATATGTCCATCGGCTATCCCACAGATGGAAGAAGATAGCGGAGAAGTTTGGTGGAAAGATTTTGTTTTCGGCGCCAAATAAATTGAGCAAGGTTCCGGCGTGAGTGAAATAATAATAATAATAATTGGTTTTTGGGGAAAGGAAATGGCGCAGTATCTGTTTCATATATCGTTGGACACCTGAACCGCGCCGTATGGGAAGGGTTAAAGGAGGGAGTGAAAGAAGAAATAAAGAAAGGTGTGCGTAGTGGAGGGCTCCGGAATAATTTCGACCACCTGGGGATCTTTAACGTAATCTGACGTCGCACAGCACACGGGTGCCTTAGCGTGAGTGAAATGCAAAAAAGAAAATGGTAACGCCACAGAAGGGCGTGGATTTCGTCACTGCACTCAATTTGTGGAGTGCAGAGTTGGAGTGGTGTACAGGATTCCGTTTTCGTGTGGCCACTTAAACGTGGGCTAAGCAGTCAGGTGCCTAATGAACGGCTGTTTGAACACGCTAGATCTTTGGGAAGCTCTTGTTCGTCCAAGTTGGTTGCGCATTGCAAATCTTGCCTGTGCACTCCGCACTATCACAACACTGTTGTGCTGTATCATCATAAAGAGCAACTAGTACGGGAAGTAGTAGAGGCTTATCATATCTTCCCAGAAGGTGACTCCTGTGTGAGCAGCACTTCCATGGCCTTGTCTATGCGTGAGATATGGCTGTTGAAACAACGTGGACCCGCCGCGGTGGCTCAGTGGTTAGGGCGCTCGACTACTGATCCGGAGTTCCCGGGTTCGAACCCGACCGCGGCGGCTGCGTTTTTATGGAGGAAAAACGCTAAGGCGCCCGTGTGCTGTGCGATGTCAGTGCGCGTTAAAGATCCCCAGGTGGTCTAAATTATTCCGGAGCCTTCCACTACGGCACCTCCTTCTTCCTTTCTTCTTTCACTCCCTCCCTTATCCCTTCCCTTACGGCGCGGTTCAGGTGTCCAACGATATATGAGACAGATACTGCGCCATTTCCTTTCCCCAATAACCAATTATTATTATTATTATTAAACAACGTGGGAGCCTATAGTTCCTTTAGATTCAGCAATTGTTATTACCTTTCTTTATATGTTAGTAGTTTGTGATGATGACGTGAGGATGTGACGCAGTGATTAGAGAATATTTATATGTGGTTTTCCGAGTAAAACAGTCAGTTGTAAGTCAGCGCGTGTCCATGTATCCTTTTGTGGTCCTTCGTTTTAGTTGCGCTGTTTCGTTGCTTAAGATACAATACCAACTCGCCAACTATGCTATGATGCTACAAGTTGTTTCGGGACATTGCCCGGATGTACCACGAGGAAAGGTACAGACTGCCAGAGCCGCACCCCAAACTCACCAGGCAACAACAGACGATCCTGCGTCGAGCGCAGGCGGAATCGCTTGCGCATCCCGTGCTGTTGTAGCGCATGTACATACCCTGCGGAACACGATACGCTCTGCCCCTTTTGCAAACGAGGAAAGGGCACCCTGCCGCACGTCCTGGCAGAGTGCACAAAACTCAAGGCCCCCTCCTACCCTTCCTGCCAACAACCCAATTCCCAACCTCTTGAGCGATGGGAGACCTTGTTATCCAGCCCCGCCCTACCGATTCAGCTCGCACTGACGGACAGGGGCCAGGAGATGCTGGAAACATATGGGTCCTGTAACTAGGGAACCACACCGTCTGGAGCCTGCGTGCACCGTCGATTTATTTCCGGCTTAATAAATGTTGATTCATCATCATCCCTTACTGGCCACTTCCAAGCACGGACTGCAGCAGAAAGCCGCCGTTTTAGGGGGATTTTTTCGTTGCCTTCTTTCAGCAATAATGTGAAGGAATAAAATATTGACTGATTGCGATTCTCACTATTAATTCAGACACCTACAGAATTTTGGCGAAGAAGGCTTGAGAAAGCATATGAGGGCAAGGGAATGCCCACAATTCCTGTTGTTGGAGTAAGCGTCGTCTGCTGTAGGCTGTCCTTATTAGCGTGAAGCAACCCCTGCCCATCATCGGATTTATGCGTCAAAAGCCCAAGTAGTTGCTACCGGTGGTTTTTATCTGCTGTATATAGCATGGGTGACATTGAAAGGAGCACAAATTTTCGAGAAACAGTCTATATCATGCTTAAGAAATCAGTTGCAATTGTTATGAAAAACTGATTGAAGAGGACCCTCGCTATTGGCGCATCAACTTCGTTGAAACAGAGTTTCTCGAGTCGCCACCCGCAAATGCAGCCGGGGAACGATAGCGTCGAGCTGGGAACGTCACGCGTTTGCACCAGTCCAGAGCCACAAACACGCAGCGGATGCGACACGAAACAAATGCTGCCAGAACTAAGCCATAACCTTGTTTCGCAGGGGTTGCTTAGCACGAGGCAGAACAGACAAGCGGACGACGCTAGCTACAGTTGCATGATCGGCACGCATGCTGGTCCCCTCTCCCGAGTTTCGCTATGCTTAGCCTCGGCGCCGTAGCGCCGGACAGACGACACTCGCGTGAAGTTGTTAAAAAATTGGCAGCGGCCTAACTTGGCTAACCCTGGAAATATGCGAAAAGCGAGGACGCCTGCTAAGCTTCTGAGGCTCGGGCGTGGCCGCACCGCTACACGCTTGCGACAGCCGTTCTATATATACCCACACGACCACGTGGCTATGACGTGGAATCACATGGTATTACGACACCCCCATCGAATGTTCTTACGGTCAAAGGTTAGTCCAAAGGCCATTAAAACGTCAGAGGTCAAAGGTCGGCTAAAGGTCATGGGTCAAGGGTTTGACGCCATACCTATACCACATATGGTCATAAACGGCTAGCGTAGTTGGGATGAAGGTCGTTTAAGGTCATTATCCAGCCTACCCGACGACTGCTTCACCTAGCGCAGTGAAGCTGTTCGCTTCAAAAATTTGGAGGGCGTATATACCATACCTGCCACTTCTCGCTAGCCAATGCTAAGCACGGTTAGAAGGCTGTGGCGCTCTCCGCTCCACCTGACACAATACGCCATCCTACGCGGCGCCGAACAGACTAGCATCGCAAAGATCACAAACGGACCGCGACTCTCACCGTTTGTGGCAGTCCTGCATGAGTCCTCTTCCGGGAACACAGCGCCGGAAAAAGCTGCGCTTCTGCGTGGCCGCAGCTTCTCAGCCGCGCCTTGAGCGGCCGTGCGTCCGACCCTCGCTCTGTCGCAGATGGCTTCCTGCCGAATCGTAGCGGAGCATACAAAGAGCAAGGGACAGAAATATGGAATGGGTTTACAGCGCAGGCAGACCAACGCGGGAAGGAACTGGAATGGCTTGTATACAGCAGCTGCTCATATCAAAGAAACAGAATGGCAGGATAACGTAGGAAGAAATCAAAATAACTGATATCAAGGAGGGGGGAGGGGGGGGGGGGTGATGAACAGATTCATTGATGACTTTCTTGTCTTGGTGGGGTGTGACAAGGAATCGTTTTCTGCATGTGTGACCAAGCATCTAAACACGTTTTCAGAGTGCCTAGCCCTTTTAGAGCTGACGCACGAACTACCAGAAGAATACTGGACTTCATCAAATCAGCTAGCCTTTTTTTCATTCATTTAATCACTACTACATCTTTCATCACATCTTCACCCATCATTGATGCCCTGGGGCATTAAATTTAGCTTTAAAAAACTACCGGAAGGAGATTTCATTAGGTTTTTAGGTCTAGGACTTCATTTTTCAAGTAGACGTGTCTGTTGGGTCTTCGAACACAGGGGCAACAAACCTTTGCTTCCTTACAGCTCGGCACACTCCTAGGTTGGTAAAAAGAGGGATCGTAAAATCGTGGCTATCGAGCGCTCTGAACAAGTCCTCCCCCATTCCGTAGGACGCAGCTTCAAGGGTCAGGTTCAGCGCCTCTTAAGAGCAATCTACAAGCCATCCTTATTGACGTCAGTTGCCGAAGACCTGCGGAACAAACTTGCAAGCAGTGTTGGCGGTAACGCGTTACAAGTAACGGCGTTACCGGTAACGCGTTACTTTTTTCGGTAACTTAGTAACGTATGCGTTACTATTTGGGACCTGTAACGGGTAACGTACTTACGTTAACATTTTTCGGTAACGTAAGGTGTCACGTTACTAGTTACTTTTTGTTCCCGTTGTCACCCACTCCGTTCCCTTTTTCTAAAAAAAAAGCGCAGAACACGCAAAAGTGATGTTGCCAATAAATAAACAGGTACTGTCGACGACCTTTGTTGTGGCTCGCACGCATGCCATAAAACACCGGCCCTTCACGACGCACCCAACTAAAAAAAAAGACACAATAGCCATAGAGCACGAAACACGTGCACGAACACGCATTCACACACTCGCCTTCGCCTACCTCCCCGCCGCGGTGGCTCAGTGGTTAGGGCGCTCGACTACTGATCCGGAGTTCCCGGGTTCGAACCCGACCGCGGCGGCTGCGTTTTTATGGAGGAAAAACGCTGAGGCGCCCGTGTGCTGTGCGATGTCAGTGCACGTTGAAGATCCCCAGGTGGTCGAAATTATTCCGGAGCCCTCCACTACGGCACCTATTCTTCCTTTCTTCTTTCACTCCCTCCTTTACCCCTTCCCTTACGGCGCGGTTCAGGTGTCCAACGATATATGAGACAGATACTGCGCCATTTCCTTTCCCCCAAAAACCAATTATTATTATTATTCGCCTACCTCCCCTTCCCAAAAAACTCACACACACAATTCTCTAAAAAGTGGAAGCATGCCGAGCATTTTGGAACATTAAATTTTTCAGAATTAGCTCAGCGATGTTTTTTTTGTGAAGTTAAAATTGATGATGAAGTGCCATTTTGTGCTTAATGACACATTAAGATGGCTTCACCATGTGCCACACAGAATCCAACACATGTAACTCTATAGGCAACTTTAGACCACTATAACATTGCTAAGCTCCTGCACATTTGAGCAAACTATCGCGCAAAATGGTTGTTTGGGCTGGAAGGTTTGTGTGAAATTTGGGCTTTATAAAATTTTTATCTTGAGTTCTTGCAGCGAAGACGCACTAATTAAAATTTATAGCCATGAAGTGACGGCAAAGTAACGTGCGCTACTTTTTTTCGGTGACGGTAATGGTAACGCGTTACTTTTCCTTATAGGTAACGTAGGGCGGTAACGCGTTCCTTTTTTCTTAGCGTAACGAGTAACGTATTTAGTGAATTTTTTTCGGTAACGCCTACAACACTGCCTGTAAGCAGGCGGCCCGATAAAACGGATCAAATGAAGGTGGCAGTTATGTCGTATATCCACGAGATTTCGCACAACCTTAACAAGATTGGGGCCAGGGCCGGGCTCAAGGTGCTCTTTTCTGCACCTGAAAAACTGTACAGAATTTGCAGGAGGATGAATGCGGAAGACTTGTACGTACCCGGTTCAAAAAGCCACCGAAAGCGCTTCGTAGGATGTTCGAAGAACGTCGTATACTCCGCACCGCTGACCTGTGGTAAGCGTTATATTGGTCAAACAGGGAGGGGCCTAAACGGGAGGTTATGAGAGCACGCAAAAGTTGTCAGAAATAATTCTGGCAGTAAAATGATTGAACACATTAAGAAACGTAGTAATTGTGCTCCTAGGCTAGATAATACAGTGGTGCTGCGCAGATGTACCACGCAGCGAGGAAGAGAGATTATCGAAGCTGATGAGATTGCCAAGTCCGGTAGCTCGTGTTTCAGCAACCCCTCAACTTTGCTATCGGAAACAAACAACCTAAATATATCGCGTTGTAAGAGAACTAGTTGCATGCCTTCACTTTGTGCGATGACGGGATATCAGTTGTTTTGGTTTCTTCCTACGTTATCCTGCCATTATGTTTTGTTGATATGAGCAGCTGCTGCATATAAGCGACTAATAAGGCTCGGTGGCTGTGCAAGCGTGCACACCACTAATCCGTTTGTCTACATCATGCAGGTTAGTTATCTGCATTCCTTGTATGCTAAAAGAAGTAGCAATTATTTCCTAGTGCAGCTGCCGAGCCCGCAATGCTGCATTTTTCTTGTGCTTGAATGCGCTCATGTTGTTCGCTGCTTGCTGATCTTGGCAGGCGATATTGAAACTAACCCAGGACCTAACAATCTCGTGGCTGTATTCGCAGAACTAAAAAAGTTATCCGCCGGTCAAACTCAACTAATCTCCGAAGTGCAAGGTCTCAAAAACCAGCTTATATCCACTGACGGTGCTATAGCTGGTTTAAGTAAGCGCATGACCGATCTTGAGACACATTTGGAAGCCATGACAGCCATAAAATCTGAGTTAGAAATTATAAAATCTGAAAATACTCGGCTATCTCGTCAGATTGAAACCCTTGAGACCCGCATTGACGATAGTGAAAATAGATCTCGCCGTAACAACCTCATATTTTATGGAATTCCGGATTCTAACCCCTCCGAAACGTTTGCGGACTCTGGGGGAGAGGTCATTCGTCACTGCGCTCAACACTTGAGCTTAACCATTCATCCTGAGGAAGTAGAACGTGCCCACCGACTCGGCCGCCATGAACCCAACCGCTCTCGACCAATAATAGTCAAATTTAATTCGTACAAAATAAAAGACACAATACTCTCTAACGGCCGCAAATTTAAAGGAACGAAATTCAGTGTCGGCGAAGACTTCTCCCACAGAGTTCGTAGCGCCCGCAAGCAGCTAGTCACCTTTGCTAAAGCTAATTCCGACAAATTTGCCCTACGCTACAAAACCTTGCATATCGGTCCCAGGCGCTACATTTTTGATGAGATCTCGCAAACTGTGAAAGAAATAACAATTGCTACACCACAATCAGATTAGCAATCATCTCTTCGCAAACAACTAAAAACCCGCCCCAAAAATATTCCCCTGTCCGTTGTGTTCACCAACATACGTAGTTTCCTTTCCAAGCGCGAACTTATTTCCAATATTGTCTTGTCATCTAGCAGCAATCTACTGATACTAACCGAAACCTGGTTGAACAGTGCCATCGCAGATAGCGAAGTACTAACTGACTTGCCAGACTTCCAAGTCTTTCGGAAAGACCGCCAGGACTCACGAGGAGGGGGAGTACTGATAGCGGTGAGCCAGCAGTTATCAATGTCGATAATTGACGACTCGTCCGACCTGGAAATCTTATGGCTCCACTGCCACGCTGTACCACACACGATTTTACTCGGTGTCTGTTATAGGGCTCCACATAACTCTCGTGATTTTTCCTGTCAGCTTAATAATTCCGTAAGTAAACTTATCACGAAGCACCCTAACGCACACATCTTCTCTCTTTGGCGACTTTAATTTTCCTAATATTGATTGGCAGCACCAGCCCGCACCGACAACTAATAATGGCGAAGCAAGGGAATTTCTAGATTTCTGCTACAATTTTAACCTTACTCAAGTAATATCCAAACCTACGCGCGTAACACAAAACTGTGCGAACATTTTAGACCTATTACTGACTAATTGCCCAGATAGCGTTCAGCCCATTACGTACCTCCTTGAGATTAGTGATCACAAAACTATGCATGTCAACATCGACCTTAAAGCAATTAGGCGCCCAAAATACAATAAAACAATCCGCCTTTACAACAAAGGTAATTATGATATAATGAATGCCGAACTGACATTGTTTTTCGTAAGTTTTTCCTCAAGTTTTCATTCACGAAGTATTCATGAGAACTGGCTAGCATTTAAGAATAAACTTGATGCCCTAGTCAATGAATTCATTCCCCAAATAACTTTCCACGCTAATCCACACAAACCATGGTTTACTAAAAGTCTTAAAAGGTTGGAAAATAAAAAGAAACGCCTGTTCCGCTCAGCAAGAGCCCATGGAGCGCAAAGCGCATGGGCGAAGTACCGCGCTGCGGAAAAATCGTATCAATCTGCTATCCATAACGCCAAGCACAACTTTTTTCATCAAGACCTTCCTAATATGCTCAGCGATAACCCCAGGAAGTTCTGGCAAGCCGTTAACCCTCATCATGAACACACGATTACCCTCAAAGACGAATCAGGCATGGCTATGACCGACTCTGAGTGCGCTACTTTATTTAACGCAGCGTTCTCATCCGTCTTTACTAATGAAACCGATACGCAACTTCATACATCTAATTTACTCTTTGAGCATGCTATGCCGGTAGTCGCATTTTCCTCACTGGGTATTGCGTCCTTAATTAGAAACATGGAAATCTCCTCTTCATCTGGTGTAGACAATATTAACTCGAAACTTCTAAAGAACACTAATGATATTTGTGCCGAGTTCTTATGCTTACTTTTTACCCAGTCACTCTCAACAGGACAACTACCGGACGATTGGAAAACTGGAAAGGTCGTTCCAGTCTACAAATGAGGTAACAAAGATTCGCCGTTAAATTACCGACCCATTTCCCTTACTAGTGTGCCCTGCAAACTAATGGAACACGTCATCTATACTCATATTATAAACTTCCTCGACTCGAACAATTTTTTCCATTCGTCTCAACACGGTTTTCGGAAAGGTTTTTCTTGTGAAACGCAGCTAGCCCTATTCATTCATGATTTACATGCTAATCTCGATTCTAACCTACAGACCGACGCCATTTTCCTGGATTTTGCAAAAGCATTTGACAAGGTACCTCATAAACGCTTAATCCTAAAACTTTCCCGTTTGAACTTGCCCCCCGACATAGTAAAATGGATAGAAGAATTCCTGACTAATCGTTCACAGTTTGTCGTTGTTAACAATCAAAATTCCAATCCGCTACCAGTAACATCAGGCGTCCCTCAAGGTTCTGTACTAGGCCCGCTTCTATTCCTAATTTATATTAATGACTTACCGACCAATGTGTGCTCTAATATTCGCATGTTTGCGGACGACTGCGTTGTTTATCGCACAGTTACTAACGCCTCCGACCCAACATACCTTCAAGATGACCTAAACCGCATACAGGAATGGTGCGACCGTTGGCTAATGGAACTGAACCCTCATAAATGTAAACGTTTGTCCTTCCACCGCCGCCGTAACCCGCTTGATTTCCCATATGTAGTCGCTAACGTTCACCTGCAGTCCGTTTCATCATACAAATACCTAGGCGTCACACTGTGTAACAACTTATCATGGGCTACACACGTTACTAGCGTCATTTCCTCGGCTAATAAAACTCTCGGATTCTTACGACGTCATCTTCGCCACGCCCCACAACAGGTAAAATTACTAGCATATAAAACTCTTGTCAGGTCAAAGTTAGATTACGCATCGCCAGTTTGGAACCCTCATCAAGTTTACCTTATCAATGCGCTCGAGTCACTTCAAAACAGAGCAGCCAGATTCATTCATTCCTCCTATTCGTACGATATCAGTGTAACATCTTTAAAAGCGGAATCCAGTTTAGCGCCCCTTTCACTTCGTCGTCGTATGTCTAGCCTCTGCCTATACCATAAATTTTTCCATAGTTCGCTGCGCTGCGCTCCCTACATTGCCCCGCCAGCCGGCATATCCCACCACATTCGTCATCCTTTCCAAGTGTTTCGCCCCCGTGCCCGTACTGTTACCTGTGCCGCTTCTTTTTTTCACCGTGTTTCTGTAGACTGGAACGACCTCTCCAATGACATCGCTACCATCTCATGCCCATCCACATTCGCCGAAGCTGTTACCAACCATTTTTCAACATAACACTTGTTCATTTGACTGTATGTACCCACCCCTTATGTAATACCCCCAGTGGGTCTTTAAGGTATTAAAATGAAATGAAATGAAATAAAGTACCTGAGTTGTTAGTCAGCGCACTGTCCTGTCCCTTCGTTCGTTCCTGTGTTTGTCTGTCTGCGCTGTAAACCCATTTCGGTTATGCACCAACTATAGCCTGCAAAAACGTTCTCGCAGAAATATGGATCTCTTGTTTACACGCACATGCGAAATTTGCCCTGCACTCAAGCTTCCATTTAAAAAAACAGTAGTAGTAGTGGTGGTGGTTGGGGGGGTGTGGTGGTAGTAGTAGTAGTGGTGGTGGGAGTGGTTGCCTCGTCACTCGGACCTGCAGCCCGCGATTCACCGAGAATACCGCCTACTAGCCGTTTCCGGTTTATCACAGAGCTGCTCCCCCGAGATCTGTCTTCTCTTCAACATGCTTGTCGTCTTCGTCATCGCCGCCGTAGAGAAAATATTTGCTGTAGCTTTGAGGCATACTCACAACATTTAAATTATGAGAGATATCTGCTTCTCTGTTACGGAGGGCTAAAAATATTTATAGTGGGCTACGAACGGACGCAGAAGACATTCAAGGCTTCCAAACAGGGCCGAATTGAAACAGAAAGGGATGCCCCCACGGAAAACCTTTCAATAAGAAAAACATGCTAAACCCCATTTTTCCTTCTCACAAAAATGTCCAAAAAGTGAATGGTTCTAATGGAACGGCCTCCTCCAAGAATGACCTATACATCCGTCCCTGTTTTCAAATGCCTTCTGAATGCGACCGTATGTATTCAGTTCATACGCACTGTCCTTATGCCATCATTAGGGCAACCAAAGTTTTTGAGCAAATGTATGCTCAAAGTTCACAGATCGTAACGTCACTATATGGAATACTATTCTCGCTACTGTTGCCTGTGTAGTTGCGAAACATGGCGACATTTACTCTCATCATTTACGTCGCTGACTTGGATTTCTTTTCTTTTTTTTTGCCGTCACAGTTTAGCAGTCCTGCCTTTCTCAAATTAGCTAGAAAGCTTCCCACTCCGGCGCATCTTTTCGCAATAGTAAAATGGGAGGAATTAAAAACGCAAATCGAGCGAACCAACAGCAAAAGAGCGACAAAACAAAAAACTGCTGCCAGTAAATAGAAAAAAAAGAGACATGCCGAATCCACATTCAAGGCTTTTATATATAACTCGCGGATAACAAAAGTAAAGAATAAACACCAAACTTTGTATTTGACAAGATGTTACGTTATGTTTACTGTTAAGGCAGAAGAAGAGACAATATAAAAAGAGCCAACAGTTGTAGAAGCCAAAGAAAATATGTTTGAAAAGAACAAGGTGCAACATAGCCAAAACACGGGATGAGACATCGATCAAAATGTGTCGGCTTTCTTTCGCTGTTCATGCACCAACAAGCCCGGCAGCATACTTTCATGAAGAAAACTAAACGGGCATATTTTGTTTTTTGTTTTTTAAATATTTTAACATTACCACCCTAACTTTGGAAAAATCTGTCCGTCTGTTGCGTGATGCCACCGCCATCCAGGAGGCCCCCGCCTACTACCTGTCTACTTTTGCCCACCACCCATCTTCATCCTCCAAAAGCTTCACCTATTCCCAAGCAGCCACCTCCACCCTGCAGAAGGCCCCCGCCAGACTTGTGCGTACGCGTTACAATTGAATACTTGTAATAATTTACATTTCGTTCCAACTAGGTAATGGCGCGATTACTCTTTATGGAAGATGCAACGCTCTCTACAATTCATTTATTTTTCCCGGCAACCAATTACTAGTAATCCGACAGATTTGTATTTGTTTTCTAAAAACAAATTGTAACCACTGGTACAGCTTCGAGAACCTGAAATGAGCATGGAATTTCCTCGCGTTACAGCTTCCAAGGTCGAGCTGTGGAGGATGTCCGTACATGCAAGATCGAGGAGCCTGCATTTGTCCGGGCCTGTGTTCAGCGCTCCGCATTTTGAAATTCACTACGGCGGCACAACGGAATGCCACGTTTAGTGAGCTTCGGCTCTGTCCCATCAGAGCGCGATCATCAGCGATGCTCAGCCCTTTGCCTAACTTGGAGGGGATGCCCAACTTCTTCGTGTGTTCATGGCCATGTCAAAGCAACTCATTTCTCTCTGGCGCGTGCATCCAGTTACCGTTCAATGTCGTGCTGATATGCTCACAAGAAAACGCGAGAAAAATGTTGAAGAAAACTTGGAAAAACAACTGCAGGTGAAATTACCAACCAATGCACAGCAACATACTGTAGATTAAGCAGACTGCACCAGCTAGCTTATCCTTGTCCGTCGTGAATATTTGTGTTCTGCTAATAAAACAGGATGACAAATAGCGTAAGAGTAATCGATTAGTTCACTGCAATTGTTCAGTTACTTTACATGGGCTATAATTACACACTGAAATCAGTTGCATTTCAGGGGAAGTGATTGCAATTTTAATCGGACACTTTTACTTCTCTGTAAAGTGTACAGAACTGGCATTGACCCACTACTCATTCATATCTGTCCTTCCTACCTTCACCATGCAGAAGCTACCACCGACAACCAACCAATCCACCTCTACCCAACAGAAGCTCATCAACCGCACACTTTTGCCCGCCAGATGGCCTTACCCATCCAGTCATCTCCACCCCCGAAGCAATACTGCTAGAGGACATTTGTCGCATCATACTGTATGATCGCCTGTGAATTTTATAATGTAGTGCTGATCAGAGCGTGAAATTAAGTGCTTAAGCATTTTAAATAGCAGATAATTTCGCAGCGAATAGGGCAGAATAAAACAGCAGTAGGATCTGAACCCGCGACCTGTGCCGTTAGCGTGCTGTGTTCTAAGAACTGAGTTACGGCGGAGCTTTATCTCCTTCTTCTTTCGAGTGTATTAGGGAATGGTATCGTAGACAAATTCGAGAAGAGGAAATGGTCACGGGCCGGACCTGCAAATAATAATAATAATTGGTTTTTGGGGAAAGGAATTGGCGCAGTATCTGTCTCATATATCTTTGGACACCTGAACCGCGCCGTAAGGGAAGGGATAAAGGAGGGAGTGAAAGAAGAAAGGATGAATAGGTGCCGTAGTGGAGGGCTCCGGAATAATTTCGACCACCTGGGGATCTTTAACGTGCGCTGACATTAAAGATCCCCAGGTGGTCGAAATTATTCCGGAGCCCTCCACTACGGCACCTATTCTTCCTTTCTTCTTTCACTCCCTCCTTTATCCCTTCCCTTACGGCGCGGTTCAGGTGTCCAAAGATATATGAGAACAGAGACCTATCTGCGCTGATGACGATCGAGAAGATGATGGTGGTGTTTGTAACAGTATTTCACACGGTAGCCCTTTTCCTTACAAACTCCAGCTGTGTGCTTCTAATATTCAACTGAATCAAATCGAAACTTGACGACAGCTGCTCCCCTGCGATTCGTGGAGCACTGCGGTCGTGGAGTACTGCAGAAGCCCATTGAGTCTGAATGCCATTGCAAACCGGAAATGCCGCGTCAACTTGTCTCTGTATAGCACTGTCGTAAGTAGTCGGCTCCGGAATCGATCAACTACAAACAAGCAAAGGGATGACAACTGGCTACCATTGCACAAGAAAAGTGGATAAGCCGCCGTAAGATGTACCCACCGGTATAAGTATATGGAATGTGATGTTGGAAATTAAATTTGATTTCTCAGCATCACAGGTGTATTGCTTAAGACTGAATGGCACACTTTTAGCTGGCCCAATTGCACTCGGGCAACACATATCCGGTTGCGGGCAGCGCCGGCGCCGAAAACAAATTAATGCGCCACAGAGAGTTCTGACTACGAGCACGCGTGCAGTCAGGCCGGAATCTAGTGTGAAATTCGCCTGTGAAAAAAGTAAGAAATTACCTCTCTACTTTCAGCTGCAGTGTGCAGCTAGACTGATTCATCTGACTCATATGAATCAGGCTAGATTTAAGTAGATAAAGGGTCTACCGAAGTACATAGACATAAACTGGTTACAGAGTAACGTCTCGCCGCAAACCACGAAAGTATACGCCATATGCGTGTTCACATTGCTTTCTTGAATGACTGCACAGCCCGCCAGCTGCTTCAGCAGCAGGTTTTATGAACATGCTGTAATTCTCTCCAGCTTTTCGCTTTCCTGCGCCGTCCAACGCTGTTGTTAAAAAAATTGGAAGGCAATACACTACGTGCGTGTGGGCCGCAAAAAGAGCACCGTCGATAGTGGGCCACCTGTTCTCTTGCGATCCAGCTGGGCCCTTAGCAGAAGGAGCGATGAATCCCGGCGATATCTGCAGCACTAGCTTAGTTGTTCCGGGTTCGGGATGCAGAGTGAATTTCCCCTCAGCCACGAATCAGTCCAATCAGGGTTCCTATAGGGCTTGATATGTAAGCGGGAGGGAATTGTGCCGAATAGCTTTCGTCGTTGACGCTGTAAGCATGTCCACGTGGCAAACAGTGGGCATGCACTTCATGTACGTATAATGCCGGGTGTGTCCGATAAAATTTGCGGTAAGATTTTAACACGACTTTTTCGAGATAAATGGCGGGTCTCCGCAGATTGTAACATCAGGGGAATTTCTCGAAGCTGTTTTAAGCATCGTGTCATGACCGATGTCCCCACTGCTGGTGGGCGCAAGCGCTGCCGCTGATGTGACCTTGTACGAGGATCACGCGGCACCACTCCGCCGCGGCGATAGCAGGCATGAACGGAATTGGAGCGTCGAATAACGTATTATCGACGATATCGTTTTCTTTTTGCCCCCGGAAACGGGGTACCTATTCGTTCCTTTATACTTCTTGGCGAAATTATCACTAGAAAAGCGGTGTTTCGAGCCTTCGAAATGCGTGATTTATATTCACTTATTTCAGGTACCCTAATAGTGCTTGCGGGCATTATGTATACACGGCGGATTCATCACAAAATATTACCTGACACCTAGGTTTATGCCCAGCCTGGTTGGACGATATCACTATAGGATCTCGCCGGGCACGTCAAGCACGACCTGGCATGACCACACGTGCTCCCCATACGAATGGAAATTGATTAGTCATGATGTGTCATGTCTAGTCGTTTGAATTTGGAGCACACCTCTAGTTCACGGAGTGCCCACGAGGCCTCCGAGGGCGCCACCGCGCCTGCCACGTTTAGCGACGAAACTCTGGCGCAATGTAGTACATGTTGCCAGACCAGAGGCACCGGCCCAAGCGTTACGGCGCATATCAACTTGCCGAGCCGACGAGGTCCTTAAGCTATCGCTTAAAAAGTTTAGCGCAACATATTCACATTGAAACGCGAAATGCTAGAAATAGTCGTAGCCAGGGGAAAAACCCGATCAAGTATGAGTAAAATGTAGAATAGCAGGAAACAAGCCAAGGAAATGAAGTGCAGCCATATTCGCTTGAAAATAGGTTTCCTGCGTACACTGTGAAATGATCGAACTGTGTACGGACAAGGTATGAAGAAAAGGCACAACTCAGCGCCGAATAACAAATGGTACTTTTATTCCGACAGCCGCTGGTATAAATGCGTGAAACATTTTGCAAACAAAAAAGGAAAAGAAACAAGAACCATTTCGGGCCACATCTATAGGTATCATGACTGCAAGCCAGTTGGGCCAACCGGTGGCGCGGGCTAACTACTTTTATTTCGTATCTTTTTTTTTGCCCTTTCTAACATATGTGATGACTCCAGTTTCGTCTCAATGTTTGAAAATCACAATGCTGCAAATAGGAGCAATGAAAGTCTCATAAGGGGAACCTTCGAAGCAACCGAAATCAGTAAACCTCTAGCAATTGCGTTATTGTGCCATTCGTTTTTATTGACAGCAAAGAATTTGTTTTGAGTTCTGTTCAAGTTTGTATGCGTGATTATCACTGAGAGAATGAACCTCGCAGTTGGTTTTTCTTCTTTTTCTTTGGAAATGATGTCATGTATTTTACGAGTGCCAATTCGAATGAAACTAGCGGTAGTAAGTTGGCGACGCATGGTGTCTTTTCTTCGTTACTTGACCGTGTGCTGTTGAGCTGTTTCACCTCCTTGTTCCGCCAACTCGCCCGGCACTTCTGAGTGAAACGGTTGTAACAATGCTTGTTTACACAGTGGAGAGAGCCGCTGTTCTATAATTCGCATGCCTTTTCTTAGTTCTGTTAATGTAATTCCTGTTGTTTTTTTTCCCATGAGCTCTCAATTTTTTCTCCCTCATCTACAGTGAAAGTTCGAGAAACTAACTAAATGCGGTCTGTGTTAGTTTTTTTTTTTCTTTCAAAATTCATCGTTGGAGCGCTTTTCAGCCATGCCCAGCACCTCTGAACAAACATATTTTTGAGTGGGAAACTACTTATGTACGCAATTTTTTCCTTATAATTCAAGATTTCACTATAACAAACAATATATCTGGAGATCGCCGGACGGCAGTCTTGAATTTTTATTATCAACGTTTTTGCTATCGTCAAAATCGTTCCCCATTGGTTATTTTATGGAAGTCTTAACTCCTACATGCGACCGATGGAAACACTTTAAAAGGAATATTTTGCTGCTTATCAGAAGTATGGTTCATTACCTTCAATATTACCATGAAAGTATCTTACAATTTTGCAATTTTCAAAACATTTGTCCGAAACTGCTCGACTTGAGAAAAAAAAACGCGCTCGATACCATTATCGGTGCGCACTGTGCAACGTAGCATACCCACAAAGCAGATCTTCTTCCTCGCATGGGAGGAATGAAGGCGCAATGTTCCCCACCCTTGTTATTTTTTTTCTTGCTCGCTAATCTTGATCATCTTAATCATTCAAGAAGATATAGACAAAAAATGCTTGTTCATAAACAACTTACGACGCCACAGTAAAGTCCTTGTACTGCTTGATGGCGTCGTTCACTACAACCATACCACAGCCCACTGCACAGGAGCCCGAACCATTCAACACAAGGTTCTGTTTTGCTGCGGACCAGTCTAATGCTGAATGTTTGCTTGGAGCTCTCACTTGCTGCCTGACCTTCCTTTAGATTTGTTAATCACATAGCGGAAACGAAACACGTGTGCTGCTTCGAGCAGGTGCAGACAACCGCTGTTTTCGTAATTGAGCTGCTCTCTTGCCAAGAACGTCGCTTGTAAAATGCGCGTTACTAACACAGAGCAGGCGGGGAATATGATATGGTATGTGGGGTTCGAGTAACGTTCCGAAACTCCGTGGGTGTTGTAGCTGGAGGGAATTGTTATTAGGGAGGCATTGGGAGGCTCCGGAGTAATTTAGATCATCTGGGATTCTCGAGATGCGACCGCCGCAATCGGGATTCGATCCGGTAACCTTGAGCGCAGCTGCCGATCGACAATTCCCTCGAGCCAGTAGAGCGGGGGCTCGAAGTCCCTCTGCGCAGCCTTATTGGTTGGATTGTAGTGTGCACGTGTTCTCAACAGCCCAGGAAGCTTGTGCTTTACATTTCCTGCAAACAATGCCAAAGTGTATACACGCGCTATTCGTCTTGCATGCCTGCATGAAGAAGTTCCAGTTTGCGGAACTTCGACTT
The DNA here is from genome assembly GCF_052857255.1 of Amblyomma americanum. NCBI lineage: Eukaryota > Metazoa > Arthropoda > Arachnida > Ixodida > Ixodidae > Amblyomma > Amblyomma americanum. The sequence goes on from NC_135502.1 coordinate 30,343,027, forward strand.
CGACTCAAGGTAACTGCGTCCGCTGTGCTTTCTAATCAACTGTTTGGGAAATACAAGACATTGCCCGAGAGTCGGCACTAAGGAAGGATATTGGACTCTTGATGGGACCATGCATGCTCCCTCTGGGCGCAGCGGAAGCAGTATTCAGTGAACGGAAGAATACATACACCAAACACATACATTATCGTAACAAAGCCGCACAGAACATGTTTATGCAGTGCACAAGGGAAGGAAGAAGAAAAAAAGAAAGCGCACGTTTTCATTAATAGTTTCTATACACTAAAAGGACCAAACATGAATAGCACTATATAGCACACATCTGAGTCAGTCATATGTGTATTGGCCTCTGTGTTTGTTTGTTTTTTAAGCGGGACTAGATTTTGTGTTTGCAAATTCGGCCTTGTAGCGGACCTGAGTCACTCTGACATCACGCTGCCGGCAACCCAGCATCATGACCTATTACGTCCCGCTTCTGTTTCTTTAACAACCGCCATTCTCATGTCCAACGGTCTTGGACAGAAGTCTTGAACATTGAAAAACTTTTTTGGAGGCAATGGCCCATTCTTCGATACGTAGAAGAATCTTATGTTTATAGCGTTTCCATGGCTCCCATCTGGCAGTTAATAAGTTAATACTGCCATGCAAAATGAATGGGGAACGGTTTTGACGATAGCAAAAACGTTAAAAGCAAAAAAAAATCTAAGCCTGCCGACAGGAGATTTGCTGATATATTGATTAAGGTAGTGAAATATTACAATACATTACAAATGTCGCTCATGAGCTCTTTTTCGTTCCGCTTTTTCCTAGAATTGTTGGGTGTAATCGGCAATAAAGTTGCTCGTCACAAACAGGCGGCCTACGAACATGATAACAGCGGTAGGATACAGCGTTGTTTCTACACCGCTACGGTATTATTTTACTTAATCTCGCGATTTCGCGGGCGCCTAGAAAGTCCTTGCAAAATTTGACAATTTCATTGCCATCCATTCGTTTCCCAAAGTTTGCAACGCGAAAAAATGCGTCATAATCCCTCGACACCTCGCAAAACATGCACTCGAATTGTTTGCGGGAGAGAGCTATATTCGTGGGATACTCAAGTTCCAACTTAAATGTATGACGCGATAGCGTTAATGAATCCCTTCTACGGCATGGGGCTTTGCGTATTACTCCGCAGACAAGGACACCATTCTTTATTTTATTTTTGTTTATTATTTCATTAGGCACCTGGCGGCCACCTGTACCAGGACGAGGTGAACGACTCGGACACACCCGCTTCAGAGGAAATGTATGTTTTTCAAGGAACCCACTCAAGCAGACAGGGTGGGCAAGTGGGCTGTCGAGTTGCGAGAACCAGTTGCAGAAGCCATGCGTGAACGAGGAGGCAAAAGAAAGCTTGGTTTTCTGCCGGCAGTAAAAGCAGACCAGTGTCCAGGACAATCTTTACCACGTGACAACAGCGTCGGTAGTGCCATGCTCTTTGAAGTTAGGGCAGCAGACCTCTAGGAGCTTTCTTATACCATCGCCGGTCCGACGAAACGATTGAATGCGCACTCTTTTTTCCTCCATGCTAATGCCCAGGGGGCGCTGCCATGTTAAAGAAGTAGCGTCATCTAGCTGCAGTCACTATAATCTAGCTAATGATTCGCTCATCAACGCCATGCTGGCTTGGGCGCTCTGCCACAGCTGCGTTTGGCTAAGGTGGAGCCGTCGTTTTCTGCGCTGTGTAATTTTGAACGAGGGCGGGAGAGTGCTTGTGTATAGAAGAATGTTGATTTGACATGCTTCTGGAATCTACAAGAAATCTTCACCTGCCACGGCGTGCCTGCACAAACACAATTTGCGTCGACTAAGTAACTTGGAAAATTCAGCCCAACAAAGGGAGAGTACAAAGGAAGAAGACACAGACAAGCGCTACATATAGGAAATTTTCCTGATACTCCTCTGCTGACGGCATGTGGAGTTCGAATTCACGATGCCAATACGCATAATCACATGTTGTGCCCTCGAAAGGAATATTCACTGCACACAAGTGTCATGAAAACTGTCCTGACACCTTTGTAAATTATGCGTACAGTATACGTCTTCGATAGAAAATAACCACACGTTACCTGATGTACAATTTTTATTAATACGCAACTACTCCCTACTGTCTGAACAGGCCAACTACATTGTGTTTATGCGCGCTTGTGTAGTGAACTTCCAAAATCAGACTAGTTAGACACATTATTAGCGAAGACTCATCAGGGGCGGGATTCGATACAAGAGGAAGAAAAGTGGCTTTCAAGACCATCGCAGCTTAACAAGTTCACTGCGGCAGCGAGTTTCGGAGGCCTAATCCCCGTGGGCCGCCCTTCAATTTTCTTGGGAGCAGCGTGACCCACCAGTGGACCGCAGGCGAAGCCAACTTCTTGGAACCACCGGCAGGTGGCAATAGTGTCCAGGCATGAGAGTTTTTCTCGCAGGGCCCTTCGAAAAATCTGAGCTGTCCAACGGCTTCCTCGCGTGACTCAGCATCCGTGTCCGTACTGCATGAACACACCACGTGACCCACCGGCGACCGACGATTCACTGAACGTGTTAAGCAGCGCTCGTCGCTTGACCGCCCCAAAGCCAGCTAGAGAAGGAAAGGACTTTCACCTGACGAGCAGCTGCTCTCCACATCGCCCCGTGAAAAACGGCCGACACAGAGTTCCGGAGCAGGAGAACATCCACGGCACGACACAGCCTTTACGCTGCGTACACTGTCTGCGGTAAATCATGCAACTAGAGTCACATACGCGACGAAGTATGCGAGCCAATGAGAGGCCGCAGGTACACGTTGTTGCAAGCCCGCGCACACACCTGTGTTTTCAGAAATATATACACCAGATCCGCCGATGACGGAACCATGTCGCAATGAATAAAGTGCGGTGTTTGTGGGGAGAATGTATGTGGTATGCATTGCAGCAGCTGGAGTTCGAGGCCGCACCCAGAGAAAGCCCCGGTGTCTGAAGTGCCAGGTGATTCAATGAAGCGGGAAGCTAATTTAAAAAAAAGGCTTTTTTAGGTAAAAGAGGTATGGTGGGGCCAACCACCGTCATACGACTGCAAAAATAAGCTGCACAGCTTACACGGAAACTTTGTAGTCAAAGAAAAATTCTTCCTGGTCAAGGCTTCGTAACAGGCACCACCACAAAGCGGCCCCGGGCAATCTACCATTTGAGCTAATCAGAATGTCTAGAGGACCAAATACTAAGGCTATAGTGAATTGATCAGCAACTCGAAATGGCAATGGCGTTAGTCCAATGCTTAGGGGAACCCCCATGGTGATGTAAAGTAGTAAAAAAAATAATTGCATCATGTTAACTAGCAAGCTGTTTAGATTCTATTGGTTAACTTCTTACGTATTATAGATAGGAGCCTGATTGCAATTACAGATTTGTAGCTGGCCATTAGCAGCAGCCATATCTGTTTTTAGAATTTTGAAAACGCCATTACCGTCAGTGCTGAGACTTTACTAAATTTCACCACTTTACGTGTACCCGCCGCAATGGCTCAGTGACTTTGGCGTTCTTCTGTTGATACCAAGGTCGCGGGTTCGATCCCCGCCGCGGTGGCCGCATTTAGAAGCCGACGAAATGCGAAAACATCCGTGCACGGTACGATGTCAGCGCACGTTATAGAACCGTAGGTAATCGAAATTTATGCGAAGCCTTCCCCTATTGCGTCACTCATAACTCACGTGTCACTTCGGAACGTTAAACCACAAACACAAAACACCATTTCACGCGCGACTCGAAAATCGCACGACTTCGGGGCACGCGGCGTCGCCCACGTTACTTCGCGGCGCACGTGTCACGTGAAATTCTCTGCGCCGCCTCGGCTGGGGCAGCGAGCAACGGCAGCTGGTTGGAACACAATGAGCACACTATTTTTAGAGTGTGTTCTATAGCGCGGATGTGGCGATGCTGAATCGGAGCATCGCCATATTCGCTCTAAGGAAGGCTCTTCAAGGATTGTGTGCCCATTGTGTTCCAAGCAGCTTCCGGGCCGCTCTTGGGGAGTGGTTGACAGAGGCTCGCCCTGTCACGCCTGTCAAGCTTAGCCGACAAATTGCTGAGAGCAGCTCCAAAAGCCCCGTAATAATTGCTGTACCGGTAGGCCCTTGTCAACACCGGTGATTGCGTACTTCATGAAAGTCAGCAGTTACAGAATGAAGGATGTTGCCGGAAAGGTCGGTGTCCGCATAACTTTTTCGGTGCCTAACAAATTAGGAAGCCCTGCATTTCTGCACTAAAATATGATCACGCCGCTTTTTATGCATATTTGCTCATCGATCGTGCGGCAAACAGCGCCGGCATCAGCGCCAGCAATTCGCTCGCGCTATGTAGCGTTCTCGATATGACAGCCTTAGACGCGGTATACCTTTTGAGTGTGGTCCTAAGTTGAACTCACGGGTCGTTTTCAGATGCCAGTCACCCGTATTACGTGCAGAGCATCTATACGAGCAAAGAGGACAAAATAAATAGCCGCTGCCAGTCGCCTTCCGCCTTCACATCGAACCGCTAAGCGCGACTTTCGAAGTAACACCGCACTTCGGGTAGTAGTATACAAAGCTAGTTTTGAAGCGAAAAGCTTCACTACGCTAGTCAACACCACGCTTCGCGCGAGCCGGCGTATGTCGGAGCACGAGTGACGTCACGCACGTTCTCTCTCTCTCTCTCGTTCTCTAGTCACTACTGCGCATTCGCCACTAGTAGCACCGAGCCACTGGTGTTCCGCCGCTGCGCAGTGCCACACCTTTCCTCAAAATGCAACTTCCAATTTTCAGTTTTCGCTTTCCTCTAAGGGCCCCGCCGCGGTGGCTCAGTGGTTAGGGCGCTCGACTACTGATCCGGAGTTCCCGGGTTCGAACCCGACCGCGGCGGCTGCGTTTTTATGGAGGAAAAACTCTAAGGCGCCCGTGTGGTGTGCGATGTCAGTGCACGTTAAAGATCCCCAGGTGGTCGAAATTATTCCGGAGCCCTCCACTACGGCACCTCTTCTTCCTATCTTCTTTCACTCCCTCCTTTATCCCTTCCCTTACTACGCGGTTCAGGTGTCCAACGATATATGAGACAGATACTGCGCCATTTCCTTTCCCCCCAAAACCAATTATTAATTATTATTATTCATCTAAGGCGCCCGTGTGCTGTGCGATGTCAGTGCACGTTAAAGATCCTCAGGTGGTCGAAATTATTCCGGAGCCCTCCACTACGGCACCTTCTTCTTCCTTTCCTCTTTCACTCTCTCCCTTATCCCTTCCCTTACGGCGCGGTTCAGGTGTCCAACGATATATGAGACAGATACTGTGCCATTTCCTTTCCTCAAAAACCAAACAAAACAAGTGAGCCGACGGCGTTCATAGAGTTGATTGGCGTTGGCAACTTTGCAAAAGCCGTGCATTTTCACGAAAGGAAAGGCGCACAACCGGCTCCGTGGGTCAGTGGAGACCTCAATCTCGCTTTCGCTTTGTATATCCTCGATTAGCTGGGCTAATCCACACTATTTTTTTTTGTAGCGGGAGCTACACTAGGCTACCAGTCAAGCATTTGGAGGCACCCCAGGGAAGCCATTGTGTTAGCGACACCTCTGCAGCCTTTCGACAAAAATGAAATTTCTGATCTTCAATTTTTTTTATGAAGGCATGTACCACTCGAGCTTTCTTCTTTCATGTCCAGCATTGCGTGTGTTTTGTTTGGTTGTTTGTTGTGGTGGGTTTTTGTTTTATTTTTTTTTAGTTTCGTCGCTGCTTTTTCTTCGAATGTATAAGACTAGTTTTGCTACGAATGCTAGACACTGGTTTTGCTAAGAAAATTCTCTACTTTGTCATTGAACACCATTTATCAGAAGCCATTACTTTATGCTCAGGGGATAAGAAGGGTTCCACGATGACATGTGCGCTGGCTTGCTTTCATGCTCATTTTCTGTCACTGGCTGGGTTCGGAGCCATAATAGGCTGTGTCACGTGCTTGAGCTGAGGATTATAAATACGTACCCTTTCTGTCTAATAATCAGTTAGTAGTGTGTGCATGTGTTGTCCTTTTCTTCTGCCGTTGTCGTTCCAGCACCGTTCATTTCATCATGCACCAACTCGCCCCACGGACCGTTTTCCTTCAAAGAACATGGGAAAAGTTCTATGAAGGATTCATAATCCGAACAGAGATGTTTATGTCCTACACGTGGCTTGCACGTGACGAAGCACGTCAGTCCTCGAATAGCTTACGATTAATCAATGTCATTTAATGAGCTTTGAGACATCGTGGCTGTACCGATACCGTTGGCGGACACGTCTCCGGCTACTAAGTGACCTCCCCAACCGTTCCTTTTTGTTTGCTTGTAGAAGGCCTGCCTAAATAATTATGACGACGTTCTTCTCCTTCTTTAGCTTCATATCCTTGTTCGCCTTCTTTATTGTTTGCGGCCTGGTGAATATTACTGTGTTCTAGCGAAGCTACGCCGAACATCAAAAATATTTATGGGTTGACCCATCACCGCACGTTTTGCCGTCCTCATGGTGTCTAGCATGGCGACCACTGCTACGTTAGTGTAATACATCTGGAGAAGCGTAAAGGGAAAGCTTTCAGCTACTATTTAGGTTTGTTGTCTGTTCGCTTGCTTGCAGTTTTGTCGGCCCTGAGCCCGCACGGTGCCGACTGAGATCAAAAGGAGGTCGGTACGCGCTGTTTCTGTTTATGCACTGGCGGTCCCTTGCGCAACTCTGGCAAGCCTTTTTCAGGCCAGACTTCTGGCCTGTCGCTTTCATAATTAAGCACAACCGAGAAACAACGCGAAGTCGAACGCGACCCGGCTGCATTTCTTTGTCTTTCGTATTTCTTTCTCTTCTAGAGAATGTCTTCCGCAATTAGACGCAAGGGAAACGCAAGAGAACTTTTTTTTTGTTGTCGTGCTTGCCCTTGCTATAACCCAATTGTCTCCGTTCGCTTACGAATGTGCCAGCTCCTGTTATCTCTTGAGGGCAGTTCGTTTTTCGGTTTCTTCGTTGCCAAAAGCCTCGCCGTGCTCGGTCGAATAAAATAAACAAACAGCTGATATGGTTGCAACAAGAACCGGAAGGAAGCTTAGGTGAAGTGCGCAGCACAAAATTTGGTATGTTTTCTATGCTGTCTGGCTGAAGTGTGCGCAGCGTGCATCACGAACTTTCCCGTGACTTGCTTCACTTGAGCGAATCGCAGAAGGCATATTGTTACTGTGGAGGCCGGGGATATTGACTGTGTGCTGTATACGATGGTGCTACGAGCGTTTCCATCACTGCTGTGGCATTTAAGCTAACCACGTACCTCTGAACTCACGCCCGAAAAGTATGCGGCCCCGAGATTTCGGAAGCCCACACATGTTAAGCTATAAAATCTATAAATGAATGCAGTCAGGAATTTAACGTTCCTGGCTTCCTAAAACGAAAACTGAGACATGCAACACCAGGTGGTAAGCTTCAAGCATATAAGAGCCAAAGTTAGAACATGCAAGCATAATATGGGACCCACATTGCCAGTATCAGATGAATAAACTTGCAAAAATGCAAACGTTACCTTTAAGATTTATAATCTTTGCGTACTGCAAAACACAGTCAGTGACTGTATTACGCCTCCAAGCTCAACTTCCAAAACTCACCACACGTAGAATGCTCGTCTCAAGTTTCTTTGTATGCTTCGTGAAAATATGTTTAATTTAGACATTCTGTACATTCAACCCCCAGGCAGATTATCTTCCTGTACTAACCGCCTATTCGCCATTATGCCATACACAACTAGAGTTGACATATTTAAGTACTCATTCCTTCCAAAAACCATAGTAGCATTTAACGAACTGGATCAGCGCGTATTTCAGGACACAAATTCAGCTCATATTTTTCGGAAAAAGTTGCAGTTCTGCTTCTTGTAGCCATGCTCGTTTTTTGTGTTTTGTTTCCCTCCCACCCTGTAACAGCCCGTGAAGGGCTTACAGTATTGTAAAAAAAAAAAGAATGGGCTATGTGTAGCCAAGGCGAGCGCAAGCTAAGGCTGCGTCGTTGGTGTTACGCGACTCACTTATTTCGGTGATGTGAGATTTCGAAGCGTACTCTTGCTTCTGAGAACGATGAAACCATCATGCTGACAGCGTCACCTCCTCCATCCGTTCCTTTAGTCGCTTAAGCAGACGACCAACTCAGACATCAGGCAGTATACGTATATTTGTAACAGTCTGCATTTTAGCATATCGTTTGTATATTGCCGACCGGTGCGCATATTGCACATACTGGTGCGCAAGAAGATTTCCGTCACATAGAATAATCTGTATTTCGTTCAAAATACGGAAACATTCACACCATGGCCCGTCACATGGGCTGGACTGCACTTAAAATCAAGGGTCGCATTGATTTTGTTGGTCGTCGTACGGTGGTTGTGCAATATGCTGGCGTTGAACTTTTTGGCATGTCAAGCTCCCCATAACTCTTACTGCATGTTCAGGAGCAAATCCACACAAATTTCTGCTTTCAGCCATTTAGAATTTTTGTTTAATTTTTTCTGCTATGATTTTGCTATAACCCACTGGCTCTGAGCTGCTCATGCTGTTTGTATGCTCTCAGTTGCAGTACATTATTACAGCTGTACTACTCCACTGACGTGGGATTAAATAGTGCAGAATCTCTGGAATTGTCTGGCTGCTTTCAATCACACAACTGCTATCAGTGCCCTTTTGACCTAAGAATGCATTTAACGTTCGCCCACGGGATGCATATTTCTGTGTTTAATCATTTTCGCATGCCATCTAGCGCTGAGTTTCCGCATTAACAGTTGTGTAATCGCCATTTCATTTCGTTTTGTGTATGCGCTATGTTTGCAACTGTGTCAGATCTGACAGATCAGTCGGACACATACTAGTAAATAAGGCTTCACTGAGGCTCAAAAACATAGTAGCCAAAGGACAACATATCCACACATTAAGTGCAGCTAACCTTAACGTTAAAGAAGAGTAATCTCCACGCTACGCACATTGATGAACTGCACACAAGAAGTGTAATCTCAGAAGAATGACATGTATTATGTAAATAGGCTTGACAGAGGAATAAAAATCAGTCACCAAAGCCCTGCGATGCATCAGAACCTTCTAGAAGAAAATCAAATTGTTTGAGAATTTTCGTCGGCATCTGTGCGCTTAAAGCCCAGCACTGATTCTGAGGTCAACTGATGGCACGCCTTCTAAGCTAAAACCCACAACACTGTACCACTTAAAAAAATCTCTTCTCCGAGCGTACTACAGCGCAGTATAAACTTATAAAAGCGTTTCTTACTTCACTACACCTGCCTTTCCCATCAGGTAGTGTACATTTGCAGTGTAGCCCTAATACCAGCAGTAAAACCAGCACTCAATGTGCCATGGACAGTCAGGCCGGAATGAAACTCGAGCACGCATATTTCGTACTTTTGTACTTTGCAGCGAGATATTTCTTTACAAACCGTTTATAAAAAATTACTCTGGTGGACCCTTCACTCAGAAATATGAATCAGGCTAGCTCCGTACTGCAGTTGAAAGTACACGGGTAAATATTTTGGTTTGTTCAGAGGCACTGTTCGTGTTTCATTCCGGCCTGACTGTACCTTCACTGCCTTCTAGTACCATAATGAGATTCATTTAAAGCATAATGAACTAACGAATCCACGAGGATTCAACGCCTTCGAGCTGTGTTTCTATTTGATATGCGGCTTTAGCCGACTCGAAACAGCAATGCGGATCACGGTGACGAAATAAAGTTTCTTTTGTTCTCTCTCTAACAAGATCCACTTGCCATCGTCCAATTTGTTTTCCTTGTTGCTTTCTTTACTTTCAGTTCAAGCCATTGAACCCGTGCGCTTGCTACTGCACTCTACAGTGGGACTGCGGGCTTCTAATCGCCCACGCCCGAGTTGTCCTTCGCGGGCACACTCATTTAATTTCAGCGGTCGTGTACAAAACCAAGTTCATGGGCTGAAAGCAGTGTCAACAAAAGCAATTAGCGGAAGCGCTGCCTTCTTGCGTGTCAACCCTTTGTGCGTCCGCAGTGATATCCAGCGGTTTATTCTGCGTGCCCACGCACCATGGGTTGCTTTATGTGAGCGAAATGTATTTGCGGACTTCCACCACGGCGTGTGTTGAAAGCCACGCGTTTTACATTTCCTCGCCTCGAACTGATGGGGGCCAAAGAGAAAAAAGGAGTGAACGAATGAATAAGTTTAGTGCGAAGACAAGGACTGAAGCTTCAATTAGGAAAAGAGGTTAGAAAAAATCAAAAGTTAATTATTTTTTTCCACGGCACTCAGCAGTCTGGGCTGAATAACAGTAGCCGTAGGTAGCAAAGTTAGAAGGCTGTAAACAAAGTCGAGCGTAAAACTACCGTATTTTTTTTCTTTACTAAAGTTACATCGAAGTCACCCAAATGCTTCTGACTGCCCTTAGCATAGTTTTCTTGCTTTGCATTGGCTGTGAGAAGCCAGCTGTTAATCGTGTTGTCCAGCTCGACACCATAAATTCCTATGGCGACTTCGTCAAGCTTTGAACCACTGTGCGGAATCGTGAGAGCCTTTGCATTATCAATAAAGCTGATAAGTCTGAAAGAAAGACCTTATTGATTAACGATGAAAAAGAGGATTTCATTCGCACCAAAACGGCCGTTAAAAATGTGTTTTGCATTATTAACACAAACGCCTGGCTTTGGCCGGCAACGGTGCCATTTAAAAGGTATGCCTCGTATTCCTATTCCACAGATAAAGCATGAAAACCCAAGTCGACCAGGAACGCATGCACTCAAGTTCAGATGCTGCGGGCGTATCGGTAGTTTTGATTACGCATTAAAATGCCACAAACAATTCTCCTTGTGTTACTCGTAGTGCTTAACCATGATGGTCTGTGGCAGCACCACATTTTTTGTGTAATTCTTAGGAGAAAAAGAGAAGGGAATGATTAAAAAGAAGATAAAAGCAAAAGAATAGCCAGAAAGGTTCAGTCTGGTGCTAATGAGTTGGACTTAGGCGGGCTTAACTACCCGGACTGTCAATCAGCAAATAATTAGGGCTATCCGTCCGTCGCTGCCCTGCCACCGCAGAGCATTGAAAGAGGGCAGAAGTAATGAGAAGCGGAAACGCTCAGGAAGCCAGGAAGTGCCTCATTCGCTTACTCGCTGTGGACACTTCAACAGCGCTGCGATGGAAGGAATGAAAAAAATAAACTGGGGGGATATCAATCGGATTGATCGGAAGAATTGAGAGCATTCTTATTTGCATCTTCTTGCTTTGTGCTATCGTTTTGCAGCCGTGAGCACGAACTCGATCACTACGATCACTACCGCACTTGTAACTTCACTTGGTCTCTATTGTCCTTAAAACCGTATCCCTATCACCTTTCACTGAAATGTCCTTACCTAGTTACTATCGTAGGTGTCGCATTATAGCCAGCGCTTCATTATTGCCAGTGTTTCATTATAGACGGTGTTTTGTTATAGCCGGCGTTTCTTTATCCCCGGTATTTTGCTCAAGCCGGTGTTGTAGCAGTTTGCAGGAGGAGCGGTGTGAGGTAGAGAGCGAGAGCTCCCCCTAAACGCCTCTGTCACCTGCCATGTTTGGAAGGTGCAGGCTTCAGCGCCGACACCGACATCGAAACCGATGTCTGCTCCGGAAAGTTTTTGCTGTCATGGCCCTCCTAAATATGCTGTTACATTAAATGGGAGGTAGAGAAGCACTCACTGTAGTGGACAGCTCCGGATTAATTTCGACCTCCTGTCATTTCTACCGAAAGAAAACTGCGCGTGGAACAAGAAATAGACGTACATGAGCGCTGACGCTCAGCGCTTGTGTATGGCTGTTTCTGCCTGTGTCCTTGATGCATGCTCTGTTTTCTTTCAGTATGCAGTGCCAACTAGACCGGAACCTTGTTCTTGTGTGGCTCCTTAAAGTGGAATGACATCGCATAGCACACGGGCGTTCACATTTGTCCTTCCTCGAAAAGGAGCAACCACGGCAGGGGTTCAACTGATTATTTGGTGTCCAAAACGCACCTTTACCTGGGATCTACTGTGTAATGTGCCGGTTTATTTTGGTACATTGCTTGGTACATTGGTACATTGCAAGCAAGTATAGGCACATCCCATAAACGTACATTAAGAATGAAAATAAGCTCAGGACGCAGCTTTGAAAAGCAATAACAGATACGCAATAACGAATGCGGGTCCGCACGACGCTAAATGATGGAAACCTGCGGGCACGTCCGCAAAACGTGATCTCAAGGAAACAACTGATGCTTCTTTTATTTTACCGTCCGTCGCATTTTACCATCCTGCTAGCTACTCTGTTCGCGTGTTGAAATCGTGAGCTCGACGGCCTGAGAATAATTTTTTCTTCTGCTGATTTTCTGAAATAGGATTTCTTTTTCTGTCTCACTTGCCGTTCACTTGTGGTATGGTTTTAAAGAAACTGCAAAAATTGCTCAATATGATATTGTATTCAAAATAGAACTTCTCTAGGCTAGTTGGTTTCCCTGATTATTGTCAAAGTACCTGCAACCAGTGAAAATTGGACAGTCTCTAAGTCGCAGTTACGTATAAACGGCCTCTGGATGTCTGCATCAGCTTTTCAAGGAAGATCCCAAAAGAGGTGTCAGTCGAGAAACTCAAAGCTCTTTGGCGACCTGTTTTAAACGCAATTTACCTGTTCTTAAAATGGGACCAGCAGCAATAACCAGTAGTAATGGATAACGGTGTTAATTGTTCTACATTGATGATACCCAGTGCAGCCGGGTACCCATCGGTGATGCAATGGCTACAAGCTTCCCCTGGCCTGGTGCTCGGATTATGCAGGGTGAAATGCTTGGGAAATGAGTCTTTGACCCCACCTTGTGCAAACGTGCCATGGCGCTTTTTGGCCACAGTTGCCCTTGGGCCAAAAATATTTCACTATCATGATCATGTTCTACGTTGATGGAAAGGCTTTGTGATCCGAAAGTTTGAAATCAATCATGCAGTCTCATGTATCTCTGCAGTTTAAAGCTGTGCTCAGTCAAATCTGAATATTTAATTACATAGAAGCCCGTTGGTGGTCAAGCGAAATTGATTGGGGACAGAATATTTTCACTATGCTGCTAAAATATCTAATGAAGGTTAAAGGGGTACAGAGACAAAACTTCACAGCACCGCCCGCCAATGGAGTGGAGCATGGCGAGACTGCGAGGAGGCAGCGCTTCGGTGCGCGTACTGAGTGGGGATACATTCCTCTTGCACCATCCTTTTGCGGGGCCACTGCTTGCAGCGGGGGTGGGGGGAACAAAAGTCGGGGGGAGGGGGGGGGGTCGCAAGCGAAGCGCGCAGTGGACGTCAGCGCCGGTGCTGCAGATCCAGGATGCATGGTCGCTGCATGGCTGCTCTCGCCTAGCCACCCCTCACCCTTTCTCCGCTCATGCAGTGATGGACAACGGCGCGCACAACTCCGGCGCCATCTATGAGTGAGCGGCGGTACTCTCGTTCATTTGGTTACACCGACGGCTGCGCTGGCGACGCGTCTCAATCCAAGAACGGGAGCTTAAGAGTTGCGCTTTGAAACGGACAACCAAACACTTTGTGCCCGTAGCACAGGAGCCAGCAAATTGGAAACACTTCTGACAACATTCTCGGCCAAAGTTTGCCAAAAATCTTCATTGCTACAATTTCCTCGTGCGATACCATCGTAGCTGAATGGAATTTTTAAAACATTTGTGCAATCCCTGTCATTTGTGCAAATCCTGACACATCGCTCGTCCTGTGTTTTTATTCTCGGGTTCCGCGTCTTTTGCGCTGTTTTACAGTGAACCTATACCAACTATCTCAACTCAGCGTCCTGCCACTGAGGAGACAATCCATCATTTAGGGTCTACGCTTCTTGATATTTTTTACATAAACTTTAGTCCAATGCGTTTAAGGGAAACCTCCAAGGTGAAGCAGATTTTAAATGTGGGGGTAAATGAAAAACTCTTCCCTAGACTAGGAAGGATTCGTCCTCAACTTCGAAGTTTCTGTAAAAGCTGCATAGCCTTCTTTTATGATCATATGGTGGCGCTCAGTTAGATGTTAATAAGCAATTACTTCCATACTTAAACATCGCCTCTCGATAAACGTTATAATCATCATTTCCAGACTTCTAGTAAGCTGCTAAAGTGGTTCGCGTCTTATTGGTTTAGAATTCTCACTTTTAACTAAACATAGAAGCAGCATTTCTTTTCCTGTTGATGTGTTCGCACTTAGTGCCGGTGTCACGCATTCGAATATAACTCGCCAAATCTCGATTGGAAGTGCCTCTGCTTCACTCAAGATAGCAAACGCCTTACGATCGTCGCCGGAAATTGAGTGAGCATCGCTGGAGCAGAGTAATGAAATTCAAGCCGTGTTCGACGTACACCACTAGGGACATTTCTCAGCTCTTACGCGACTTGTAAGGCGTGCTCATATTACACTGGGCCACAACATAGCCCCCCTTTTTTTATCCTCTCCTTGCTACTTCACGAAGAAAAGTGCGATTGCAAACTCTAGATCTCAGTTCTTTCCCCGGCCAGTCGGAAGTTGCTTTCCCGCCTGCGAACTCAATTCCATTTGGCTAGACACCGCTTCGACGTGCGATTTAATTTTCACCCGGAAGAAGAAACACTGGTCTGCCCAGAAAGTGAACTTCACCTGAAGTTTGTATCCGCAAAACGGTTCGCGCGAAAGTGATTCTGAGGAAATGCGGGACAGTGTTCACGCAGAAGAGAAAGTGATTTAATCGGCCTAAGAAGTTTCCGCCTACCACCTACACTCAATATCCTCCGAGTGACGGGTAACCTTTTCCACGGCGACATAGCGATACTGCTTTTTACGCGATTAAATTTGTGTCGGTTTTGTCATTCGATCCGCATTGTTATTCTTAGTTTTTCATCACAAACGCACTAAGGCGCGTCACTCGGACTGCATTGTTCATATCATACCACCAGCTGTTCATTGAGCGCCACTGCTTCGCAGCCCTGCGTACCTTGGTAGTGCGGCAAGAAATTTTCAGCGCAGCTGTTTTTTGAGCGAGTTCTGCTAATATTTCAGCCGGTTTAAAATATATTGTAAGAATTTTTCTTTCCACGAACCATGAACCCGATCTCTGGAATGTCAGAAGGTAATATGGAAAGCGCTCAAGTATACACAGCCTGCTCATTTCTGCCTTGAACTCTGTGCATCTCCAATGTTTGTTAAATAGCGAAAACAAAGAATTCCGCACTGAAACGCTATAATACCTCCAGCTGGACATTTGTGTAGCAGAGCTTACGAGCGGCTAGGTTTCAGTTTTCCAACATGCAATAGAGGGTCACTGAAAAGGGGCTGGAGAATTTGTAAAATAAGTCATATCAGTTAAGAGGAGAAGGTGAGAAGACTAAAACGCAAGACCGTCAACCTCAGAAGGATCGATTGCCCCTCGTCTTATGAAAAAAGACTTCCGCAACAGAAGCGCATTTCTACTCCAGAAGTTTGAATTGGTGTGTTCTTGATTTGGCGGTAACATTTTTCTCTTGGGGTTCGGGTTCAGGCTCACGGTACATCCATTTTAAGGTACGCACAGGGCTGACAACAGTATGTAGACAAATAAAGATACACAGAGAGGTTCCCCACTGTCTTGCCGGTGTCATGACGAGTGCTTTCACGAGTAGACGCAATGGCTGAACATGTCGTCCAAGAGCAAATGCAACGACCGCAGTGTATTTCCACCATTGAGTACTGTAAGCATTGGGAGCTTCTGAAATTTCCTCGCTAGAACCGAGGACCCGCTAGAGGCATGTCGTCACTTTCAGTCGAAGGCTGAAAGATCACCTCCACATTATTGCTGGAATTCGGGGAAAAAATCAAGCTAGCTTCTTGGAAGAATTTCAAATCTGTTTCTCGCTAGCTCTCAGAGCGTTCCAGTAAAATAGACTTTGTCGGTCGGAGAAGCTCTATCATTAATTCTAGGAGAAAAAATTCGTTCAGAAAAAGCTGTTGCTTTCAAGGCAGTGCACTTTCCAGAAATTACGAAACACATTGGACTTTCGCTGTTCGTAAGACTCCTTTTTTACCTTATTTTTATATCATTTCCTACACTGGGCTATTCGCGTGGCATAAGCGACCTCCATTTGACACGCTTCTTTCGTCCGCTTTCTAATACACTTTTTCTTTTAGTTTTATTCTTGTAGTTAATGGAAAGAACATGCGGCGGAAAGCCTTGCAGCTTCTACCATGTCTGACGTTCTTGGACAGTGTATTGAAAATGTGCCACCTACCGAAAACACCGGCACCGTTACGGCTGGTTTTCCTGAAACAGGTGTCCTTACTTTCTTCAGGCTGACCGTCAGGTTGAAAACAGGGTTAAAGTGGTTGCATTTATCGTCAGTACACTTATTCAGCTGCAGTTGTTGTCATCTAAACAACAACCCCTCATGTAAAGCCCTCACTCAAGATCCCTTGAGGTATATATAATAAATAAAAAAAATAACGCGTTTGGTTTGGTTGCAGTAGGGTTCACCATAGTAACTACAGTCATTTTATTAATACTGGCGACGTTTTGTTTCCCAGTCAAGTGTTGCCGTCGCTTTTCTCTCCACTGCCTCGGCAATGTTTGTGCGTCACTATTCTACATAAGGAAGGTTCCTGCACGAGCTTCAGCAAACAGCGACCGCTGCTGACATGTGCTGCCCATTCGTTTGTGTCAGCTTTAAACCGTCGTCATGAGGCGCACAGGCGTCTAGGTTTCTCTGAGCATCGGTTTATCACTAAAGATGGACGTTGGAGACTGGCAGATTGAGGCTTTGCGTCGAAGTTCTCTGATCAAGCAGAATCCGCCAGGTCGATAATCATGAACCCAGGAGCTGTCACAAGGTTAACAAATCGAAATACACCGACTTGTTTAGCACCAAATGATTGTTAAGTCCGCCACTAATGACCTGGTCTAGTATTGAGTGACAAGGATAAGGGCATGAGGGACTCGTTGTGACATACAGTTAAAGGAAGCCAACAGTCACCGAAACCAACGAACGCAATAGGGAACATTTTTCTTAATTTATGGTGTTGATCAATGGCGCATAGATAAATCAATACTTATTAATTTCCAGTTAATCAACACCACAAAACACACACACACACACACACACACACACACACACACACACACACACACACACACACACACACACACACACACACACACACACACACACACACACACACACACACACACACACACACACACACACACACACACACACACACACACACACACACACACACACACACACACACACACACACACACACACACACACACACACACACACACACACACACACACACACACACACACACACACACACACACACACACACACACACACACACACACACACACACACACACACACACACACACACACACACACACACACACACACACACACACACACACACACACACACACACACACACACACACACACACAAATTTCTCTATGCATGTTTTGGTCTCGGTGACTGTAGGCTTCCTTCAAGTGTCAGTATAGTAATGACATTTTTATTCACTACTATTTTTACGTCGGTGTTACCATTCAGGAGATCAGTTCCTAATGCTGTGAACTCACGTAGGCATTGTGTCCAGCGACAAGTCAAGAGAGCATCACTCACTTGGTGGCGTGGAACCACATATTGCTGCTGATCGTTGAGTAGATGCGGCTAACTTTCATGCCTAGGAACTGCTCTACGCTAGTCAATTCTTTGTTTATGCATCTTTTATTCATAGTTTATGCATCGCTTTGTTACTCGATTACGCCTCAGTTATCAATAGAAATGAAACTGAACTAACCTATACTGAATTTCAACCTTGTGCTGTGACGGAAGCGATCTTTAGTACAGTATTTTTAACCATTCCACATAAACCACTACTGCTATGCTCTTTGCTGACTTTTCAGTCACAGTTGCTGCGTGGTCTTCTGCTTTTGACAAGGCGTAGCTGGTTTAATTCTCAGGTTCTCAGGTTCTTAAAACAGCACTAAATTTACTTTGATCAGCATTCTTTGATGTGTAAGCAGCTTAGGAAATTCGATTATAACGCCAATAAATCTTCTACCACTCGAAAAAAAAACATATTTCTCCTGGAAACAGCCTTACCATGACCACTCAGATAAACAATATTTCTACCTGGCCACGTCATTGTACTGTGCTCGACAGCTGACTTCCTACAGAAGACTAGTTTGTTCACTTTCATGAACAAACCCATCACAAACGTTCTGTGGAGACGCTGCAAGAGGCCGGGAGGTGCACAGTACTTCTACGAAAACCAAGTTAGAGTCGAAAACAGAAGACGATTAAAATAACTCTTTTTTCTATTTCTTTTGGATAAGTTGAATTTCATCGTCGGTTATAACGAGCCTATGAACTAAGCATGGCAGCATGAAAATACGTACAGAGAAACAAGAAGTATAATTGCTCAATCAGCAGTGGCGAGCTAGGGAGCTCCTCTGCACCCTGTGAACACTTCTCATTTTTCGTCTTATTTCTGGTTGATTATTTTTAATACTTTCTTCAGATACCAACTTTAAATACTCTACTCGTATTTATCTTTTTTACAATGACTGTACATCTTTGCAAGCTGGGCAAAAAAGAACGAGTCCATACAGACGCCGCATACTCGCTTGGGCTTTCTACTTTCACTAAACCCAAAAACATAAGTTATTGCCTGCAAGCATGCCTCGTGCTACGGGTGACCGCTGTTATATTCCTGTGGCGTGTCTAGCAAGTTGCTAAAGCATGAAGGCAGTTTGTTATTCGGCCAAGTTTCCTGAATGATTGCTCCGCGTGGCGTGGCCTCTGCTCTTCCTTGTCACTCGGCGTTGTTCGCAGCTGCAGCAGTAATGACGCTGGTGTTGGCACCGCGAAAAAGAAATCCTGGCTGTTCTCCATGGCGCTAAAGGCTCTGACGAGCGCAGTCCGCCGGTGCCACCTGCGCCTAATGGCCGCTCTCCTTGCTGCGAACCTATTTCTTTGTTTTGTCACGCTTGTTCTGCAAACAAGTGGGAGCTTTTCCTACACACACACACGCACCGCTCCCCTTGCTCCTTCCCCCCCCCCCTCCTCCCAAGCTTTTTTCTTTCGCATTTTCTGTTACATCTGGCTATTATGTTGCCAGCCACCGTAGGGGGTTAACTTCACTCTACCCAGCAAGCAAAACTAAACACGTGTGTTACGCTATGGTCCAACTTCGCAACAGCTGTAGCAAATGCCGATTCGGGTGCTTGCTATTAAAGCCTCCTCAGGGGGTGCCTGAGCCCCCTCTTCTTTCTGTTTGCAGGGCGGTAAGCGAAGACAAAGCCCTCAGGCACATCCAGCTTACGCGAGAGCTATGCCCTGCTGGAAATCACAGTAAATATTAACCGGAGAGCTTGAGTTTATCGTTGCTGGTAGAAAGTATGGCGCTTTCGAGAGAGCCATGATAGTACCTTGTGCGAGTGTAACAAGACTGCTAAAAAAGTAAAAAATGATATTAACATTTGAACAGTTTCGTCCTGGTCCGAAGAAAGGTGTAAGCAAAATCGAGAATGGCCACAAATATCGAATATTATGAAATAAAATTAGTTAGAACTTGAGAGCAGATAATGATTCCTTATTTAGCAGAGCATTATAAGCTCATCTGCACCTCATGAAGTACCACGAATAGAGGGTAATGGGTGTGGAGCCAGCCAAGCTTAACACGTGCTGCGAACTGGAATGAGGGAACTTTGATGAATTTCGTATCGATCTCTCAAAGCAGAAAAAATTGCGGTATTTAAAAAAGATGCTTTGTGTTTCAAAAGACACTCAATAACTGGTTAGAAATTATCAAGTAAGAGCTTTCTACGATTATGTGCTGCCGACAAAATTATTACCCTTTAAGAGATGAAGCTTAGAAGCTTTGTCTTAATCATACATTCTGAGTTCTCCAAAACTAGAAACCACTGCGTCGAAGTAAGTACGTAAGCCTTAAAGCGGATTGCGAGCAAGATATTTTCATTCTTTAGACACAAAGCCAAACTAACGCACGCCGTTTTATTCTCGGTTAAAAGAAATTAATATTTTTTTATTTACAATACTGTAAGGCATTTGCGGGCTGTTACAAGGTGAATAAAACTCAAAGGAAAGGTGCCTTACACAGAATAAAGGCACATTATGCGAAAAAAAAGCACATCACAACAAGAAACCCAATTCCTGTTGTTTTGTGTCGCAAAACTCTCAGCTGAATTGGTGTCGTGAAAAACGTTCGGATTCAGATTAATAAATTCAGCAATGGTTTTCAGGAAGAACAAGTATTGAAGATGTAGACTCTATATGTACACGGCGGCGTAGATACACTGCGAAAAGCATTCGTTATCAAGCGACTATGACAGGTATCGGAAGAACTGTGCATTGCACTTACCTGCCTGAACATCGATGGGCTTGTTGCGTTCGGCCCCCCTTATACTGGGATTATATATCATGTAAGGGAACAAAAACTAATTCCTAAGAGATCAAATCAAAATATTTTAATCATATGTGCCTAAAACAGCTATAACTCATTACATGCCTCAGTTTACTCCTTAAAATGTAAGAAGATCAAAAACTGAGTAATAAAATTTCCTAGCCTGTCACGCAGCGCGAAAAAGTGTCTTTCGGGATCATACTGGCTTGACAAGATCAGAACTCCCACCCTGCTGATGTGCTCTATTGTGCCTTCTGGCAGTTAATTTTTTCCGTTATAGAATTTCCTCCACGCGCACGTTCATAACGCTTTAGTTCTTCCTGATTTCGAGCATTCAGTATATTCGCAGAGCCGGCTCCAGGGTAAAATTTTAGTTAGCAAATGTGTCTTTTAGAAAAAAAAACAGCGAGAGACAATGCGAGTGAGCAGACACTTCGAAAAAAAAAAATAGGGCTGGCACACTTTTTTCTTGATCATTGCTTTTATCCCATTTTTTTCCACGAAAGGAAGCTGCAGTTCATAAATTGATTTACCGACACGTGTGTCTGTGGTGTCTTGCCTGATCCACTTAAATATTAATGAGTCTAGACTCACTCAAGTGGCCACGCTATATGCTGCTAATTCACAATCGTCTTTTATTGGATGCCGCGTTAACAACTTTTACTACTACATAAAGAACCAAATTGTTCATCAAGAAGCCGAGAAACATTCGCCACGACAACAGGCGTCCCTTGCATGCTCTTAAACACCAAATTGAGTAACTGTTGTCATCTTTCTTTTCACAATCCGCTGTGCACCGAACCGCTGACGTCATGGCTTTCGAATCCACATAAGTTTATTGAAGTTTTTCTTTTTCGCCCAGGGCACACTATTTCAGATTTATTAGCTTCGGACTTTTTTTTTTCAGCAAAAGAACCTTGTCCTTAAGTTATCGAGCTGCAGCGCGTAGAGGGCAGGACTGAAATGTTCTTGTCGGCGAGTTTAAGACTCGGTCTTATTTGAAGCAAGGTTCTTCCTAACCCGTACTTCAAGTCACGAAAACAGTGCAGAAAATGAAAAAATGCATGAAGAAACACGTTCACTCTAAGGACTCACTATAAACCAACTGCCTTGCGTGCGTGGCTTGCGTGGCTTGATTTGGCTTTCCCACATTGCATACTAATAAAATGGCGTCTCTCGCAATTTTTTATGCATCGAATGCAGGCCCAGTCGGTGTATTTGACGATGCAGAAGAAGTGAACTTGATTTCGGCGACGGTACAACGCGCAGCGATGCCATGGCATAATTAAGTAATGCTGGAAAGTCAACTCAGCAAGCTTTCAGATGCGTATTTTTGACATTAAGAAAATTTCATGACAGAGCTCTCCTTCGATGTTGAGGGCCATCAATTTTGCAATTTAGCCTCGCCCCTAAAATCAGAAATGGAAATTTTATCACTTAGCCTAATTTAATTAATTGTCTAATTATTGATCCATATGATGTACAGAATGTCCGCCTTTCTATGCAATCAGGCTCAACAGACCTCACCGACGTATCTCTCAGAGTTTTTGTAGCGAGAGCTACACTGGGCTACCAGTGGAGCATTTCGCAGTACATGGGAGAGGCCAGTTGTGCGCATGCGCCGTTACCATGGCAACCGGAGAGGAGCAAATAATAATAATAATAAGCAAAGTGCGGCGTGCGCTTCGCTGTCGCCGCGGCCGCGCTCCCGCTCCACCGTCGAAGCCGAGCGTGACATCACGCGGATGAGCAGTTGTGCGCATGCGCCGATACCATAGTAACTAGAGAGACCCCATAGCTGCGCCACGTTCTTTGTCGCCGCCTCGCCGCACGCCGCTCTACCACCCGAACCGCACTGCGCAGAATTGCGTATAAAAGGCGGAGATGTAATGGGTGTCTGTGTCACAATGTTTGATATTCATGCAGAGAAGGAAAGTCCATCCGCCGCTAAACAGTAGTATAAACAAGAGAAGATTAACTCTTCCGATCCTGAGGTTGTCGCCTGGCAGTTGGCTAGCCAACTCAGAAAAGAGAGAATGAGCGTAAGAAGGCGAAGAGAGCAGCGGAGACGCCCGAACAGAGAGAGGAACGCCTTGCCAAACGGAGATGCCAGACTGCCGAGCGTAATAGACGGCGCATAGCCGCCGAGATGGAGCCTATGGAAGGCGTCAGTGAGCGGAAAGCAACAGAAGAGGATGTGAAGGCCCGTAGTGTGACTGATCATCATAATAATAATAATAATAATAATTGGTTTTGGGGGGAAAGGAAATGGCGCAGTATCTGTCTCATATATCGCTGGACACCTGAACCACGCCGTAAGGGAAGGGTAAAGGAGGGAGTGAAAGGAAAAAGGAACCGAGAGGTGCCGCAGTGGAGGGCTCCGGAATAATTTCGACCACCTGGGGATCTTTAACGTGCACTGACATCGCGTAGCACACGGGCGCCTTAGCGTTTTTCCTCCATAAAAACGCAGCCGCCGTGGTCGGGTTCGAACCCGGGAACTCCAACACACTATTCGAGTTTCCGAAAGACAAGCTCAGCCAGGGAAACGTACCTCTCGCTACGTATATCTTGGCATAGCCGAGCTAAGCCACTGCCAATTTTTTAAAATAAAACCTGCAGAGGTTAAATAAAGATCACCCTGTACCCCCCCCCCTCCCCCTCCCCCCCCGAATAGTCGGGCCGTACGCCTTCAGCTACCTGTTTTACGAGTGTCAACGAGTTACCTAGGTAAATTATTTTTCAGAACTCCACGCAGGGAGGAAGCCAGGTGCATGAAACATATGCGCACAGTTTTTTCTACTTTTCTGACACAAAGGCAGGCACAGTTGCCTTCTGCATGTTTAGCTGACTTCCTGTTCACGAAGCGACCGCGACATAATGAGTGCTAGTAGTTGACCCACATTTTGTTTTTCCACTGCAATTTGCGTTCGTTAATGTCATGCACTGCACGGGTCGTGCGGAAGCAGCCAGTACAACAAATACGACACTCGCTTTCACCCCACAAAGCCGCGTGTTTGTGTCTCTCTTGCCATCCAGGATCACATCTCCGCCTTTAATTACACGTCCAGCTTGATAAAGGGGTGCCGAAACACGTGGCGACCTGTAATTCTAGACCGCAGCAACGCTCGGCAGGGGCGCTGATGGGCGTTAGAAGGCGAGGAGACATGTTTGTGGGAGAAAAGGACGCGAGGGAAAAGAGCGAATAAGTGATCAATAAACGCGACGGCGTGGCCGCAAGTGGAGTACCGATATGGGGTGTCTCGAGGACTTTGGTGTATGCCACGTGCATGCCGGCTGTAGTAAATAATAATAGTAAAGCAAAGCCACAAAACTGGTTCATTTTTTGGAACTTTGAACTCGTATGTAGTGAATAATAATAATAATTGGTTTTTGAGGAAAGGAAATGACGCAGTATCTGTCTCATATATCGTTGGACACCTGAACTGCGCCATAAGGGAAGGGATAAGGAAGGGAGTGAAAGAAGAGAGGAAGAAGGAGGTGCCGTAGCGGAGGTACCTCCTTCTTCCTCTCTTCTTTCACTCCCTTCCTATGTAGTGGCATACATGCATTCGTGAACATTTGTTACGTTGAGCTCAGGAAATAGGAGACTGAAGCTGTGCTGCTTGTTAGAGTCACTCCACAATGCGATACGTGTTAGAGTCGCTGCGAGTTAACTCAGTATTTATTCTCTTGATCCCTCCGCGGAAGAGGTTGAAGAGAAGTTAACTGAAAAGTGCAAACCACCAAAAAGCTCAATTCCGCCACAAGAGGCAAGTCAAGTTAGAATGAAGTATACACAGAATGAAACCGTTCTCGTAAAATAATTTTGGTGAGTTGGTGCAAATTAATTGTACGGATTTTCGGTGGGGCCACTGGAGACGACAGAGCGAAAATTTCTAGGCTTTATGTTCATGTGAAGGGCACGTTTTCTTCGCACTTTAGTAATCATTCATTTTAACTTGCTGCTTGGAAATTTGAAGGAAAAATGTCTTTCAATCCCGGGTGAGGTAAAGTACAAGGGCGGATAAAGCTACTTCTCACACTAAGTGCTGCTATGACTGGAGCTGTCTATTCTGTGTCCGTCTCATAAAGTTGATGAAAGTTGGCCCTCCCATGCCGCAGTCTTCCTCAAAGGCCCGCAGAATTCAAGCCCCTCCCCTTTTACTCATGTATTTATCAGCTGCATAAAAAAATAACCAAAAGTGTATTGTCGGTAGCGTTAGCTCCAGAAAAACAGTTTTTTTGCTTATTGTGAACAATGTCATTCCAGAAAAGTTATCCACCGTTAATAGTATAATAGTAGCGGTCTATTACAAAAACGCTGAAGAGAATTCAAAGAAGTTGCCGGCCCCGGAAAGTGCTATTTAAATCCTAATCACCACTGCCGCGACCGGCGGAAGTTGAAGGTGCAGGGAGAGGATAGTGAGAGGTACAGAGGAGATAAGATGATAAGAAAGGAGAGGGAATAGTTATGTACACCATTTACAAAATGCAATAAGTAAAAACCTTTGGGTCCCTCGCGCGCCAGGGTTCAGGTACTGCACATAATACAGTTTCCCGGAAGCGACCACTGCGAATGTTTACAAATATGAAAACTAACTGTAATACATAAGCACGCGCGCGTAGTCTGTCACCAATTAATAGCGCGCGCGGCACACTGCACAAGCGACCGCGGTGGGGTGCCCAGCCGCATACCGTCCAAGGTGAGCACATGCGAAGCGTTCACGTCACAGCGCGCATTACCTGGCGATGAGCAAGCGGGACGTCAAGCCCACCTGCTCGATGAACGCACACAAGCTCACCATTGTTTTGGCGCGGGTGCGCGCACCTCCGCGCGGCCACAGGACCTCCATTTGGTTGTCTGAGGTGAATCCCAGCACAAGGCATGCCACGACGCGGCTCTGCGAAAGCGGCATAGTGGAGAAGTGGGTGCTGCATTATCTCTACTGCACCGTAATCGCTGCACGCGTCGCTAAGCGAAAGTCCGTAGCGCACCGTTGTTTCCCCGGACCAGACGCAGCCGACGCGCACTCGTATGGTCATCGTGCGTTGGAAGCGCGTTAATGAGAGCGCACCGTCGACGGAGATGCGCTCTCCTTGCCCGACGCTTAAGCCCGGGTGTTGTTGACGGAAGTGGTCGTATATCACCACACGCACGTCCTCTGATGTGCGGCGGTGGCGAGAGCCGCGGCCTGTTCATTGTCCCCAGAGCAGCCGGGCACCCAATGAGCGCGAATTCTGCCCTCGTGCTCAGCGAGACGCTCAATGCGTTCGCGTATCGCGCACAGTAGCGGGGTGCCACGGCCCGGAGTCTGCGGGCGGTTCAGGGTGGTGCACTGGTCACAACGCTAAGCACACTCGGATGGCTGCGCCGCAAGACAGCTGTAGATCCGGACACAGGCGAAGGCCCAGTATCTCCGCCGTACCATTACCGCTAATGCGCATACTTTTGCTACAGTTGTTCAACCCTCACCGCAGCCTGCGATGTCTCTGGAGAGGCCTCGTCACATACTGCAATTTAATTCAGAAAGTGCTATGTGCTTTTTGTACTTGGTAGTAGAGGTGGGTAGTGCAGTTTTAATCGTGTCCTCCGTGATTTCTAGACTGAAGCGCGTGCGAAGGAGTCTAAGGACATATGTGTGCATGATCAAGTATATTACTTACGAAAAGGTTGTTCAAAGTGCGCGATTTAGGCCTATCAGCCGGTTGAAGGGACAATGAGGATAGCTCCACGCAACGCTAGTAAAATAAAAATCCTTTTTATGGCTTTTTCTAGCCATGTCCTTGTTTTTCCGACAGCAAAAACCGCATTGCCGAGAGAACCAGGTGTAAAATTTAGGTTCAGAACATTTTAAGACGTTTAATGTAATGGAATTGTAGCCAAGCCTCTAGGATCCATACGAAAAAAAAAACGACGCAGCGCAGTTTTTTAGCGAGAAAGATGGCTAAAAAGGATTCAACTTAAACTGAGGACAACGCAGAGTGCTATGGAAAGGAAAATGATAGACGTAAAGTTAAGAGGCATGAGGAGGGCAGGGTGGGTCAGGAAACAAACGCGGGTTAATGACATCCCAGTCGAAATCACGATGAAGAAATGGGCTTCGGCAGGGCAGGTAATGCGAAGGCTGAATAACCGGTGGTCTTTAAGGGTAATGGACTGGATTCCATGAGAAGGTAAGCGTAGCAAGGGACGGCAGAAAGTTAGTCGGCGGATGGGATGAAGAAAATTGGCGCTGGCTGCAGCTCGCACAAGATAGAGTTTACTGGAGTGACATGGGACAGGCATTTTTACTGCAGTGGGCTTAGTCAAGCTAATGATGATGATGATGAGCTGATAAACGCTCCATTTTCAATGAAATTAGCTTTTTTTTTATTCCAACGCTGTAACATATCGGTACAATTCAACGGGCTAACACCTTCTTTGGTCATCAACAGGCAAGAGCTGGAGGTTCTGGTTACGACACAGCACCGAAGCCGTTCAGCCTCGGAAAAGTATTTAATAGTTATAAGACCGTAAAATATCAGTGGCAGAAAGTTCGAAGAATTTTCCTTCTTCGTTGGAGGCGAGCATGTGGCTGAGATACCGATACGGCATTGTATACCACGTGGCAAGGCCGCATGGTACTAAGACCGAAAGCGGAGTCACTGTTAGCAGCGACCGAACAAAATAAGAGAAATAATAGAAGTACGTACAGAAAGAAGCCGGTTCAGTCAGTACACACGTACGCAAAGTAGTAGTGGCAGCAATTACCAGCCTACGTTGCGGTGAACGATTGTTTACAATGTGGACGCTGAGGGCAACTGAAGCGGGTAAGGTTGATGGAATAATGGAATGCGGAAGAGTAGAAAGGAGAGCACAACCTTTTTGCTTTAGTCGTATCGTTTGCGCTGCCTTTGCTTTCTTAGGACAGCTTGTTATTGCAAAGCTATGAGAGCTGCAAGCACTGGATAAATGTAAATTTTAGAGAAGAAGCGGTGTCCCGCTTATTGGGACACCTGAAAGACCCTGCTCTTAAGCCAAGACAGAAAAGCAAGAAATAATAATAATAAACCGCTAAATTATCATGCGACGAAAAACCGAAGCGGGCTAACCACCATGGGACAGCCAGGTAACCAGCGATCCTGCGATGCCTTGAGAAACAATCTGTCTGGGTAGCTCAGCCCCATTCATGGAGGACGTCGTAAGGCTGCTTGCCTTCCACAGGCGTCGTCCGAAGACAAATGTATCCTTCCCGCTGCAGGATCGATGCGTCGAGAGAGAGAGAGAGAGAGCTGAAGAACGGAGCAGGATGCGCTTGGTGGGACGGTAAACCCTAAAATTTGAGTGATTTGCGGGAAAAAAGGCTATAAATTGCTAAAAACGACAATGTTGAAAAAGAACTAAAAACGAACAAAAAAATGACTAGATGCAGTGGTAAAATATGGCGAAATAGAAGATCAACGCGTTTCGTATGTGGTGGCGTTTACAAAAATAAAAATGTCTGTTAGGACGGGTCAGAAAGATATCATTTTCCGTCATACTCGCTGGTTGCCGGCGGAGTTTTAAAACCTAATATTTACGTAGCCGTGAGGTCCACTGCTACACAGACCGCAGTCCTCTGCTACATCCCCCGGCAGCACAACTGCATATGACCCTATGAGTGGAGCTTATTGTGCGTTCTTCTATGAGGGCAGAGAGAGACGACGAAAGATAGGCCGTGAAGGACGGGTGTGCTGCGGAAAGAGAAATAGTCAGCAGGAAAGGACGAACCTAATGCATTTTCGACTATCCATATCGCTATACCCGCGCCGAATGTCAACATGGGGCCACTCTGGCCGCCACCGACGGAGACTGGTCTTTGCTCCGTTTCTGTTTATTGTTGTCCCCTTTGCCTTTTTTATTTTATTTTTTGCGCGCGTATGCACTGGCTACGGAGCGAGAAGACAGGATCGTTCGTCATCGTCGTCTTCTCTTCCGGGTCCCACCCTGCTTCGCTGTTTGCGACAGATGTGGAAGGAAGGAAGAAATTGCCGATGGCAGTCACTCCGACCACGCCTGTGCGTCGCAACTCATCCGCATCCATTTGCGAACACATCATAATCGCAATATTAAGAGCGCAAGCTTGTAAGGCTAGTTATGCGGAAAGAAATAAAAAGGATCTCTCTAGTATGTACGAAAGCTATTCTGAGTGCCTAGAATTCATAGGACTCCGGGAGCAGAACCTATGAGTAAAGATCTAGGCTTGACATTAACGGAATACAAAATAGCATTATAAACACAGCTACTGGCATATTTTTATTTCACTGCTGCCTTCACTTAGTACAGCTCATGTTGTCATTATGTGTCGAATAATATTAATGCTGGGTGGTAACAATGATGATGATCCAGGCGATTCTCCTGAGTGCTCAGGCTTCCTCCTCCATTTCTTTCATGTCAGCTCTACCTTTCTTAATGACCGCTTTCTTAGCCTCGTGATGTTAGCAGTACACTCTCGCACTCGCAAAGGTAGGCCCTTTATATCTCATTTTTTGGTATACATGAGAGACAGCGACATGATTTTACTAGCCCGCGAGTGCTCCGCGTCGTG
Organism: Amblyomma americanum; assembly: GCF_052857255.1. Classification (NCBI taxonomy): domain Eukaryota; kingdom Metazoa; phylum Arthropoda; class Arachnida; order Ixodida; family Ixodidae; genus Amblyomma; species Amblyomma americanum. Next base: position 30,372,082 of record NC_135502.1, read on the forward strand.
CCACTGTTCACGACGTAATAATCTCTATCGTAATAATTGTAATAGTGTATCAGGTCATCAATCAAATGCGAAAACAAATGTTTCTCGTCCTCTTTTTTCTTTATACTCTCTTTTTTCTCCTCTTCTTCCCTAAACGTGATTATCTTTATACGTACCGAGCTAACAAGAGAAATCAGAAACTGTCAATGCTGGCGCTCTAAAAGCTAAACATTTTAAAAACCCTCGTCTTAAATGTCGAGACGCCGAACCTGACTATTGCGTATGCCCATTTCAGCCAAGGCTATGCCTCTGTTTATTTCTTTCTGCTCTCATTCGACTCCTTCCGGGTCTGTCTAACATTATTTTGTTGAGGCTACAGTGTACATCGGGACGCATTGGTTAGCCTTATAAATGTTTGGGCCGCCAAAATAAAAAAAAACTTTTGAATTTCCCTATGTCATCGTAAGGTGGCTATCTGAAGCTTGTGGCTCTACTAAAGGTTATGAGTGGTACTGGTGATTTTCACGAAATCGGCGCTACGCTGCGGCGGGGCGACGAACTAGTCCATATAGGATCCGCGCGCGCAGAATCACGCGGTTTTCAGCGATCGTTGACCGGCTGTTTCAGCGAACACTTTCGAAAATTTTCAAAGGTAGGCTTTTTGGGGTAAAATTATGAATTTTTGGGCATAGTATTACCAGTGTTGGCGCATACCAGAAAAACAGTGAATCGCCTTAAGTAGTAAGCTGGTTAACTAATATTTAATTACGAACTTTTAACTAGTAGAGTTAGACGCCTAGTTGCATTCAGAAATTTATAGCTGGTCGTTAGTAATAGCCATATCAGTTTTTAGAATTTCGAAAACGCGATTACCTTCGCCGCTGTGACTCTACAAAATCTGGTTGCATCGGGCGAAACTACATGCGCTTCCGATAGCATGCGAGCAAAGCAACCCCTCCAGTGCACGTAACTAGTCGAAATAGCCAAATTTTGTCGAGCCACAGCGCCAAGGGTAATCTCGTTTTCTAAATTCAAAAAATCGATATGGCTATTAGTAACTACCGGCTACAAATCTCCAATTGCTACTAGGTGCCTAACTCTAATAGTTAAAAATTTAATAATTAAATATTAGTTAACCGGCTTACTACTTAAGACGATTCACCGTTTTTCTGGTGTCCGCCAACACTGGTAATACTATGCCGCAAAATCCATAATTTTACCCCAAAAAGCCCACCTTTGAAATTTTCGAAAGTGTTCGATGAAACCGCCGGTGTGCTAAAAAAACTATGAAAGGTGTGAATATGCCGGCGAAACGATCGCTAAGAAGCAAACCGCGTGATTCTGCACGCGCGGATCCTATATAGCCTAGTTCGTGGCGCTGCCGCAGCGTGGTGGTCTGACCCGCGCAGAGGAGGCTGCGCTTCGGAGGATACGGGTGCGGTTTGCCCTAACTCCAGCTGTGACACGCAAGTGGCCGCATTTCAAAGATTTATATCCCCGTCCCGGGTGTCCAGTCTGCAAGATCAGAGACTGTGAGTAGGATATCCACCACCTGTTGTGGGTTTACCCGGCGCTGAAGCCGAGGAGAATTCGGCAACTGGCGGCAGTGGGTCTCTCACCGGAATATCCGGATTGCTATATTGCCAGGACACAGGGTCCATATCGTCGTTTACTTCTTGATTTCATTAGATCAGCCCACCTTATTTCATTTATTTAAGCATCCTCCTCATCTCTCATTTCATATCCTTTATGTCCTAAGGCAATAAACATCGCTTGAAAAAAAAAACTCGGTGCTTAACTTTATTAGTTAAAAAGTTTATTATTAAAAATTAGTTAAACAGCTCTTTATTTAGGATGATTCAACGGTTTTCTGGTGTCCGCCAACACTGGTAATACTATGCCGGTAATACTATACCCCAAAAAGCCTAGTTTGAAAATTTTTGAAAGTGTTCGCTGAAACACCCGGTTTATTGTAGGAGTGCTGTTACATGAATATTTGCCCGCTAACAAGATAGGTGAATCGCTAAGTGTCATTGAATAATTTTTCTGGTGCCCGCAATGAAGAGAAACAACAATGAAAGAGGAAGTTTTCCAGCTGGAGTAGAACGTTTGCTGTGTTACGACGGCACTGTTCTTATCAGGCACAGCCTATATTTCCCGAAAGATTACTTATCTTGAACGGAGGGTCAATGTAAATACAAGGCGCTATTTGTTAACAAATGTAGCACAGCACACATGACTAAAGGGCTGCTTCCAAGCAAGAATAGTTTTGTGCCTGGCTGTTTCTGTAATGAGAATCCTTATTACGGAAAGCACGTATGGTGATAAGGTGCTTTGTTATCCACGAAAAAAAAAGGGGGGGGGGCGGTGTTATAACGGCTTCATTTGAATTCCATTTTATTCTTATTCGTTTTGCACTTTGTGATTGCCCTACTTCCTCGCTGTGACTGGAATCCATAAGAAGGGCGGATGTTAAAAATTAAACGGCATCAAACAAAAATAATTGTGTCATAGCGGCTTTGCGTTCATTACACGTCTTCTGTCCAGATCTTACAAAACAGTCGGCGGAAAGGGTGGCCTGATTGTTTTTTCCTGTCCATCTGCACACACGCTTAGAAATATATATTCAGGTTTAAAGTGACTTATCGTTAATAAATTTCACGAGCACGGAGAAACGCAAAATGGCTCTCCTTTGCCCTTCAAACCTCGAACAATACTGACTAACAAACTCACCATAGAGCAAGTCGTCCGCCTACCACTCCGCTTTGACGCCATCCGTTTTGAAACGCCAAACGTGATTTCTTTCTTGTCTCACATTTATTCCTTGGCACTCACGAGACACAAAAGCCTGGCTCACACGAAGTTGGAACCATTGCAAACCAGTGCGAGCTTATCGTGAAGTTTTAAATCTAGTGCGATTCTAACTAGCCTGCCTACAGAAGTAGTCTTCCGTATCACCGCCACACTGGATTACTTGAGGCGCCCCCTATGAGTGGTGAAAGTCACCAAAAGGAGGTGAAAAGCAAACCCATCGCAACCCGCAGACAACGCCACTTCCTTCCCAGTGCGTTCCCTAGAAAGTTACAATAATTATATTCTTGGTGCTTTATTTTCTGGTTTCACTGTCTAGAACTGGGTTATTGCACAAAAAGTCTTAGCTGATTTTTTTTTCCTCATGTCATGGCACCAAGTAAGCGGTGACAAAAAACGAGAAATCCTTTTGTGGCTTAGCGTTTTTCCTCCATAAAAACGCAGCCGCCGCGGTCGGGTTCGAACCCGGGAACTCCGGTTAGGGCGCTCGACTACTGATCCGGAGTTCCCGGGTTCGAACCCGACCGCGGCGGCTGCGTTTTTATGGAGGAAAAACGCTAAGGCGCCCGTGTGCTGTGCGCTGTCAGTGCACGTTAAAGATCCCCAGGTGGTCTAAATTATTCCGGAGCCATCCACTACGGTACCTAATTCTTCCTTTCTTCTTTCACTCCCTCTCTTATCCCTTCCCTTACGGCGCGGTTCAGGTGTCCAACGATATATGAGACAGATACTGCGCCATTTCCTTTCCCCCAAAAACCAATTATTATTATTTTGTGGCTTGCACCTACCAATTCTGTGAGAGCAAATATTTACTTCACTTCTCTCGCTCTCGGCCATGCTAAAATATGCCCCTTTCTCATATCACTATGACGCTCTGTTCTCGCGCTTTACTCTTTCGCGATGTTGGCTGCACAGCTTGTAAGTGCTTACTGTCGGAACTTTAGCTGCACAATTCAAAAGTATTTACTGCTAATAGTAATAATTGGTTTCTGGGAATCGAAAATGGCGCAGTATCTGTCTCATATATCGTTGGACACCTGAAACGCGCCGTAAGGGAAGGGATAAAGGAACGAATGAAAGAAGGAAGGAACAGAGAGGTGCCGTAGTGGAGGGCTCCGGAATAATTTAGACCACCTGGGGATCTTTAACGTGCACTGACATCGCACAGCACATGGGCGCCTTAGCGTTTTGCCTCCACAAAAACACAGCCGCCGCAGTCGGGTTTGAACCCAGGAAGTCCGGATCAGTAGCCGAGCGCCCTAACCACTTAGCCACCGCGACGGGTTAAAGTATTTACTGCTCTTACCATCATTCTCTGTTTATGATCAGTTGACTAGTCCATGCCATACTCACCGCAAGTGCGAGTGAACAATTAACTTACGAGGAACATGAACACTTTCCAGTTCCGTGGCCTTCGACGCTGATTCAACAACTGCATTCATGTTTTAAAAAGTTATGCTAACCTATCACAATACGATGTACTTTATCAATAATAATAATAATAATAATAATTGGTTTTTGGGGAAGGAAATGACGCAGTATCTGTCTCATATATCTTTGGACACCTGAACCGCGCCGTAGGGGAAGGGATAAAGGAGGGAGTGAAAGAAGAAAGGAAGAATAGGTGCCGTAGTGGAGGGCTCCGGAATAATTTCGACCACCTGGGGATCTTTAACGCGCACTGACATCGCACAGCTCACGGGCGCCTTAGCGTTTTTCCTCCATAAAAACGCAGCCGCCGCGGTCGGGTGTACTTTCTCAAAAAACTAATGCTCTGGTTCTTAGTAAAATTACGAGACCAGACTTATTTCTGCAGAACATAGGACAGTCAAGCATACAGTGCCGAGGGAGAGGAAAAATAAAGACTGGCAAGAGCTGCTTGACGGAGGCTATGCTTCTGTGCTCTTTTTCGTTCCAGATAGATAGGCTGAAATATAGTTGAAGAAAAATTTTTGGATGCAAAAAACAGTGTAGCTTTTTTTCAAAATCCCCCCATTCCGGTGGTTTTTCTCATTTTTTTCTCCACTTCAAGTATACGTTCAGGCAGGATCAGTTCTTGGGTCGCATTTTCCCCATGACGATTAAGTTTGAACGACAAAAACTAAGGAAATACTGCATGCAACTCAAATAATTTTTGCACATTTTGCACACATAACACAATATGCCCGATGTTCACATATAAAATATGCTTGCTTGTTGTCAATTAGGCCATATGCCATAGCCATTCTAATATGCGTACTTTTTGTCAATTTTTGTCTTGCTTAGAGCGCCGGTTATAAATTACTAGCAACTGGAGTCAAAAACCGCATCTCAGGTCACGAGATTAACATCTCCTTTAAATTCTGCAGAAGCAGCTCTCTTTGCAGCACTGTCATTTTTTCCGAAACCGACAATACTGTTTTATACACTCAGTATTTTACCCGCAGCGGTGGCTCAGTGGTTAGGGCGCTCGACTACTGATCCGGAGTTCCCGGGTTTGAACCCGACCGCGGCGGCTGTGTTTTTATGGAGGAAAAACGCTAAGGCGCCCGTGTGCTGTGCGATTCAGTGCACGTTAAAGATCCCCAGGTGGTCGAAATTATTCCGGAGCCCCCCACTACGGCACCTCTCTCTTTCTTCTTTCACTCCCTCCTTTATCCCTTCCCTTACGGCGCGGTTCAGGTGTCCAACGATATATGAGACAGATACTGCGCCATTTCCTTTCCCCCAAAAAAACCAAAAACCAACCACTCAGTATTTTGCTCACTACAAATGTATCAGCATTAAATGGCGTTCACAACGCGTAACGTGAAAAGTAAGTGTATTGCTCTTTTCTGCTAAAACTTGCTTTGATAGTGCAAGTGGGAGTGCTACAGCGATTGCGCAAATATTGGGAAAAACGATGAGTGGCTGCGTCCAGAGTGTCACCCCCGCCTTAAAACACAGAAAGTAGTCGCCACAATCGATGTTTTGACATCCGGGATGTTTTATTGGCATCGAATTGATAAACGCTGCTTGTGCTATATCTTCCAACGGAATGGTAAGTATCGTGGCACATTCAAAGGCGATATCTCAAGAATAGCAGAAGCATCCGCACCAGTATACGTTCAGAGTTCGGGCGTTGACACTTGTTTCCACATTTTTATTTATGTAAAAGAGAGCAGTAGCTCCAGATACCGTGGAAGACGACCGGCGCCATGTCATTTCCAGTTTGAGAAGTTGCGCATGCAAATTGCAGTTTAATAGCACATAATCGCGCCAAAATTCGGCAACAGGATTGTGAGATGAGATTCGTGCCGCCAAGGCTTAATAAAGCGCGTAACCCCTGCCTACACGAGCAGCAATTCCGGCTTTGCCGCATGCACTGAGGCCCTTGTTACCTCCTTAATGTATACTGGAAAAAGTAGCGATGATCCTAGAGTCCAGTAGAACTGCACATAAGAAAAACCCCGGTGAGTAAATGCTCCCCATTTTTTAACGACGATCAGATTTTCATAAGCGTATCTGACATAGCTGTTCTTATGCTCGTGGCTTCTCTCAATACACCCAATGAAGCGTTCGTCCCAGAACTACTGCAGAGTGAACAAAAGCGAAAAAGGAGCTGTGAACCGACAGAATATTGGTTGGTTGGTTGGTTGGTTGGTTGGTTGGTTGGTTGGTTGGTTGGTTGGTTGGTTGGTTGGTTGGTTGGTTGGTTGGTTGGTTGGTTGGTTGGTTGGTTGGTTGGTTGGTTGGTTGGTTGGTTGGTTGGTTGGTTGGTTGGTTGGTTGGTTGGTTGGTTGGTTGGTTGGTTGGTTGGTTGGTTGGTTGGTTGGTTGGTTGGTTGGTTGGTTGGTTGGTTGGTTGGTTGGTTGGTTGGTTGGTTGGTTGGTTGGTTGGTTGGTTGGTTGGTTGGTTGGTTGGTTGGTTGGTTGGTTGGTTGGTTGGTTGGTTGGTTGGTTGGTTGGTTGGTTGGTTGGTTGGTTGGTTGGTTGGTTGGTTGGTTGGTTGGTTGGTTGGTTGGTTGGTTGGTTGGTTGGTTGGTTGGTTGGTTGGTTGGTTGGTTGGTTGGTTGGTTGGTTGGTTGGTTGGTTGGTTGGTTGGTTGGTTGGTTGGTTGGTTGGTTGGTTGGTTGGTTGGTTGGTTGGTTGGTTGGTTGGTTGGTTGGTTGGTTGGTTGGTTGGTTGGTTGGTTGGTTGGTTGGTTGGTTGGTTGGTTGGTTGGTTGGTTGGTTGGTTGGTTTGGTTTGGTTTGGTTTGGTTTGGTTTGGTTTGGTTGGTTGGTTGGTTGGTTGGTTGGTTGGTTGGTTGGTTGGTTGGTTGGTTGGTTGGTTGGTTGGTTGGTTGATTAAATAATTAGTTGATTGGACAGTATAATAATATAATAGCTGATTATTTAAAAATTAAGTTTTATTTTATTTTTACTACCTAATCAATCAACATGAGAGGAACATTTGTTTGAAGTGCGCGCCTCTAGCTTCATTCATTATCTATAAAAAGCTGTCTTCGGAGATCGAGAAGAACCGTATGTTGAGTGAGAGTACCGCCTATCTCTTTGCATGTCTGAAATAGTTCCTGAAGAAGCTCTCAGACAAACTTGTAGTGCTAGGAAAATTTGAGTATCTGACCTGAATGCCGGTGTAGTGTTCACCACGTGATGTCTTCTGGCTTTCACCACATCTGTCGGCCTTTAAGCACACCTACAACGAGTTCGTTCCGGAAATGAACCCAATTTGTCACCTGCACCACTGTGGAATTTATTTTTTGCCTACTAAGAGCAAGATCGAAACGCAGTCCGCAACTGACCTGCAAGAAAAAGCCAAACTAGCTTGGCAAGTAATGGTTCGGATGGCGATAAGCAAGTCTTACTGGTGTTAATCTTTTAGTGTACTAGTTTATCTGGAATCATCATGGAACAGCTACAGATTTTTATGTTGTATAGTGGGATTATTAAGTGACAATTGACTAGAGTTGGGTTGCAGACTGGCTGAGCTTGTTCTTGGTCATATTGAAAGGAACAACCTTAAAGAAAGCAACGGACCGACAGGAAAGCAAATAGAAAAGTGTTCCTGCTTGCCCTCTGTCCGCTGAGCTTTCTTTTTGATTTTCTTCATGGTGTTTTTTTTTACATATAAGTTCTTATAAGATGCACAGGAATAGTACATTTTATTTTTTGCATAACGCTATGGGCGTTACCGGCATGAACAGAAATAAGTACAAAAATGACGCATTCGTTAACTGAGGACATAAAATCAAAATTTAGGAACGCATGTATGTTGCACTGCAGGCGCCTGAAGTGAAAGTAGAAGAACGCAGACTCCTGGCGGAGTACTAACTACTTCATTTGCTGATTCAAGAAAGCAAAACTTCCCGCTGAATTGATCTCGGCCGAAGTTATGTTGCAACCGTTGCGCTCTCACAGACTCACAAATTAGTCTTTTTGTCCATTTTATTGTCATCCTCTGAAAAGACGTCAAAGTACTTGCGACCTACTCGACTTCTTTCTTAGAGGCATTTAATCTTTTTTGTGTGTGCTTTGTTTTCATGTATTAACCAGACGCGCGCTTTGACAAGGCAACGGAAAGCGAAAGGGGGAAATTCGAACCTGCGCTTGAAAGTCGACGCCCACATTTTATTATTTTTATGCGGCAGCCTAACACCCTACAGCCACCACTTGTAAGTCGATGAATTATTCATCGCCTGCGACGAAGGCCCTCCTGCTGACTCCACGCAGGGTGCCGAACTTGCACAAATGTCATGGCTTTAGTCTCGGCCCCCGACTTCCCCGTTTTAGGAATCTCTTTTTGCGTAAAAGAAAAAGTTACAAATAAAGCTCGAGCCTACCAAGTATTCCAGCCCACGAGAGAAATTGTACAACCTCTTGCCGCACGTGGAATAGGGCAAAACTGCTGCATATCTGTGAGCAACGGTTCAAATACGGGGTAAAATAAGTTTAAAACTAAGCTCTCGGAGGCTCTTGTGTTTTCTTCGCAAACTCAGCGAGTCTCGTCGAAATACGGTCACTCGCTGGCAAAGCCTTCAGCGGCTCAAAGAAATCCGAGGTTCTCGACAGCGGCCTCCAAGCGCAATCCTTAAAGTTGACTATAGGTAATAATAATAATAATAATAAATAATAATAATAATAATAATAATAATAATAATAATAATATAATAATAATAATAATAATAATAATAATAATAATAATAATAATAATAATAATAATAATAATAATAATAATAATAATAATAATAATAATAATAATAATAATAATAATAATAATAATAATAATAATAATAATAAAACTTCTAGGCAGATGAACAGCTGGTGTGCCACTGCCAAGGTGACGCAAGGCGCATTTTAAAGAAAGAGGAATTTTTCTAACGTCGCAGTGCGGATGAACGAAATGAAAGCGGCAATCGCAATCATTACAGCGATATAGCTGTGGTACCATTAGAAACTACGTCCTTTCTTGGCTTCGCTCGCAGTCACAGGTGCATGCTTCGGCACAGAGGAAGAGAGAAAAGGGTGGCTTCCAGAGTAGAAATGTCTGCTTAAGGGATCACTGCAGAATTACATTGCTCTAGTTTGCAGTGCAGTCCGGAAACCACAATACAATACTGCCACGCAAAACTTCGTTCCATGCGCTCAGATCGTTAGGTTCGGCTAAGCATACGTGTCGAGCATAAGATTCTTGGAACTTCGTTAGCAGCTGCTGACTAATACCACGGGGAAGTGCGGATAGTCCTTTTTCGAAAACGAATCAATTACAAATAGGCTACCTTCTCTACCGTATCGACTACGAACAGTACAGTTAAAAATTGAATCGAATGTGAATAAAATGTTTTTGTGATTATTCGATACTTGGGCAAACATTCGTAATGAACGGAAATTCTTCAGAATCATAGAAAAGAACAGCACTACAGATGCTGACAAAGAATGAACGAGACTATACGGGCGCCCTTCCTGTCTCGTTCTTTTAAACAATTAAACAATAACTCAGCATATTAACTTTATGATCGGGATGTCATACTCACAGGAACATTACCTTTTGCTACTGACGACGGCGGCGAACAAACTAGTGCCAAATTTCAGCTGATAAAAAGGAAAAAGATTTGAGCCATGGGGCAGGAGGGCACGCCTCGCCACAACTGGCTAAACCTTGTCGCTCCTTCCAATCTTGGAGGCCACATGTATGAGCATTATCAATGCCGCCACATGAAAGGACCGCGTCGCGGCACTGAGTCCTCCTTTCCGCAGACAGATCGCAGTCGCATGCTGTTCTGTGTCGAAGTGGACTCTTTTTTTAAATATTTTCCGAAATAAATTACGGCGTATCTTATTCGAACAACTTTCCAGTTATTCGAGAACTATTAAAATCCTGAGCACAGATTCGATTTGTGTCGAATGATTTTGAACATGCATCCTTTCATACGTTCGACAAATCGAATATCAGAATATTCGATTCGCTATTACAAAATTTCGAATATTCGCACATCTCTAGATACCACCCACACGTTTCATCTTCCATCCGGGTGAAGAATTTCCTGAAATTGCCGCAATCAATGAAATTCAAAGAGCTGAATATTATAGCACATAAGGGAGCAGAAAAAAATTGAAACGGTGATTTGCGTACCGCAAATGCTGTTACGTGTTCCCTTCTCGGCTTTGCAAATGCCAAGACGAGGGTGCGAGTGTTGCTCCAGATATGCCAGCCTGGTTGGCTGATGCAGATTATCGTCTTGCGAACTTAAGCACTTGCGCAGCACCTAAATAAGCCCGTCAAGTCATCTCTGCAAGCCAGGATAGTATCTCTGGGCGTGAAGAAACGCTTCAAATCATCAGCCTCACTTTATGGAGATGCTTACGAGCCTAACGGGTCATTTAGTCGAGTGCATACTCGCTATTCTTCTATTGTGGCCCTGAATTGAAACGACAGTAATAAATAAATAATGAAATATGATAATTCAAGAAAACATGATTAGGACAGATTATGCCAGAACTGAGAAATTTATGGGATTCTGTAATCCAGTGCGAGTCGCTACAGTAGTGTGCCAGACTCGGTTATGCTCAGCCAGAACCTGGCTGAAGCTTGATGTGGTGCGTCTACGTGCTTTTAATTACCGCTGAAAAATTATGATTGGTCAAATGTTTAGGGGAATCCCCTAAGATGGTGTAAATTTCTAATAAATGAGAAATTGCTCATTGGCATCCACCCGAACGCAGCCATACGGCTACAAAGAAAAGATAAACAGGTTTCTCAGAAACTTCGTCGTGGTGCGGGGTTCTAACCCGGGACTAGCACTTCACCGGAGCAGTCGCTCCAGCAACTGAGCTAACCGGGACGCAAGGAAAGCTCTATAGCTTTCATTTGAAGTCGTATGGCTGCGTTCGAGTAAATGCCAATGAGCAATTACTCCCTTATTACAAAAACTTGTGATTGCAAAACACTTATTAATCCATTCAAAACGATGAATTTCTTTATCTAGCTTCTAATTTATACACTTATTCTTACTATAGGATCCTTCAAGACAAAATAAAGAAATCTAGAAAAAAAGACTCAAGCGGTCATACGACACGAACCAAGCAAGCCCTCAACCAAAACAAAAAGCGCGAATGATTGTTATATGAGGAACTGTGGACAATTGTGTGGGGAAAATGGGCCGCCGACGTACCGAATGTTTTTTTCTTCTGCTTTTGATGAAATAGCGAACAAGAAGAGGAAAGCAACGATGCAGTTAGAGAAACACGCTGAAAGAAAACCATAACAAATGGTAAAAGTGAAATCAAAGCATGGAGGAGCGTTTCGCGGGCAAATCCAGTGCAGTGTTCGGTAAAAGCACGAAATGCGTTTTGTGCATGATGGGAATCAACAGCTGCCTAGCGATGCATTATTTGTTATAGCCACGGCTATTTATCACCGCATCGCTCACTAGCGCGCCAAAAGCCCGCAGAGATGCGGGACACCCGTGAGTGGCCCGTGGCGAAAAGCAGTCGTAGGCTTCCTTTTGATTCAGACGTCTTCAAGGAGAATAAACGAATGGCTGCAAAGTACCCAATTTTCTGGTCGCTGCTGCGCTACTACTTCTTTCAGATTCCGAATGGATTTCGGATACTAGCAGGGTACTTCTACTGAACAAAAACAGATAAACTTCGAAAATAAGCAGAACGCTGTGATGGCTGGACTGAATACCGAAATGTAGGTGCACTGAAAAAGCTGCGGGTTTACAATGGAGCGAATGGGAATGGCATGAGGACACGTGACCTAAGTGTAAACAAATCTCCTGCTCTCAGCCTCCTTTCATGTATGTGAGCGTGCATTTTCCACCTCTTGCTTTTGCTCAGACGCGTAAACGAGGACTTACTTTATTGAAAGTTTCGAGAGTATTTCTTGCGGTACATCTACAAGGGTACGATGATAGTGAGAATAATAAAGTAGCAAATATATACGTGCTGTGGAACCCTGAGTGAGCTCTTCGTTTGCAGCACGGACAGCATGTGCTGCGAGTGCATCACACAACTAGCCCCCTGCACGAAATATGGTAAGGCTGGTTATGCGAGGCGCGCATAAGTGGCACTAAGCGAGGAGTAGGACCACGCGTCCAAGTGTCCCAGTTAAGTGTGATTGACCTTGTACAAAGTAGCCAGCTCCGACACCGAGTGCCAACATCTGTTGAAATGGCATTTAAATAAAACCTACGAACACGAACAGACACTTAAGGTCTCCCGTCACGAGAAGCGAAGTCCTGAATACAGAATAAAACGCACAAATGCATTCGTCATTCGTTTTTCTCAGGCAGCACTCTGCTAAGAATAAAGCACTATAGTCAGTTACAACTCAGTAATGCGGCGGAAAGCAACAATGCAAACGGGCCCCTCAGAAGAGGCTGGTTCAGTCAATGGCGTCGTCCAGTACTGACTTTGCAGCAGAGGCTAGGCATGCAGAAAAAGGACAGGTGCATTTGTCCTCAGCCCTAGCTAACCCATAGCCTTTCAACATCCCCCCTTAAATAGGGCGTCTCGATGCGCACGTCCTCCCCGCCAGCGTGCAAAGTGAGGACAGCCGCAGGGTCTGCTACGGCGTCCGCCATTTTCTGGCCCACTGTTAGGCAGCCAACGGGTCCCGCACAACCGGATGTAGAGTTCATTGGACCGTCTTTGACGGTCATTTGCCACTGCATTCTTGAGTTGTTAGTGACTGTAGTCGTAAATCGAATTAGAGCGTGGAGTCAGCAAAATCCCCTGGAATTATTTTTTGACGAAAAGGATTCTGTGAATGGATTATCCTTCCTCTCCTCAGATGCGTTGCGTTTTGTAAAACTGCAGGTTTGTGTTGTAAAGAAAAGACTATATGTTGAGCGAGCCTACCCCTTCATCTTCATGGGGGTTTGCGAGCCAGGATATCACCCGACAAGTAACACACCGCGAGCAGCAGACAACACCGTTTATTACACGCTATACTAAACAGCACTAAAATTTACCACAAATCCAATGCACTCGAACCACGTTTCAAGTTAATACAGCGCAGCACCACTATAGAGTCGGAGCTCCTCAATGCTACAACGGAGGTGAATTCCGGTTGTTCCAGCAACACCTTGCTACGCTCCGCTAGTCGCAATGTAAGAGGAACTGCTAACGACTCAGCTACACTCGCACACGTGCTGTGCAATTATCAAAAAATTGCCGGTGGTTTAGCTCTGGTTAAACCTGGAGTGACGCGATAGCTACAGCTGGCCGAGTGGACTTGGTCACGTGACCAAGCACGTGACGAACCACGTGACGAACCACGTGGTCAGCCATGGCGCCGCGCCGCCGGCAGCTGCTCCGCACCGCGTGGTCAACCACGTGAAAGCGTGGCGGCGCCGCCACGCGGAAAGCTCAAAATTCTACCGTAATGTAGCTATCGCTACAAAAGAACTTGGCTGCTCTGCCGATAAGAAACCAATGCTACGACCCTAAGGTGAAACAAGGGAAGCTCTCCGTTCTAACAAGCCGCGTCAGGATACTGGAGCCTTAACGCTACGCAAATGGCGGACTGGCGGCGTCGCAGCCAACCACACCGGGTGCCTTCAGACTGCTCTGCTGGATCCGGGAAGAAGGCCGAATCCGCGGAGCGCAATCCATGAACGTCTCGTCGGCGGCTGGTCTGCGCCGTCGAACCACGAAGCGCGTGTGCAGCGCTTCAGCGCACGTCTTTCCTCGTGCGCTGTTCGCTCGGCCTTTATCTTGCCGCTGGCGAAATAACGCGAGCGCTCATCGCTCTGACGGCGAAGAACTTGCCGGACAGACGCTGTGGTCGCACCCAAAGACGCCGGATGGCGTGTGCTCGGCCAGCGCAGCCCGTTGCGCAGAGACACGGGGGCGCCGTGGGCTCCAAGTGTAAAGAACACTTGACGAATGCGATGAAGGAGAGCGAACGCACAAGAACCGAGACCACAGGGATTGCGGATATCTCGTCTAGCTGGGGTTAAAATGTGTAAGCGCAGCGTACTTCCCCTCCATGTAGAACTATAAAGTAGGCTGTAAGTGCAGATGCCAGTGTCACCTGTTTATTTTAGCTAAAGGGTGTGTGGACTACAGAATAGTGGGAGATATTTACCACCTGAAAAGAACATCGACCTAGGTACGAGAAACAGCAGAGCATAAGCTTCGGTTAAATCAATCAGGATAACTTTATTCTAGAATCATATTAAGTCACAGAATTTGGGTCGCCCGTTATTCAGCTCCAACCCAGTTAAACGAAGAGCTCTAGGTTGTGGGTGAAGGAATATAAGGCGAGGCTTGAGTAGTGGTTGCGTGTTAACAGCATATGCTCAGTGTTTTTAATCTAGTGAAAATACCTGAGGCACTTTGGGTCACTGCAGAAGCCAAATAAATTAGCACTGCGCGGTGTAAACAGTACGTTAATTTTTACAGAAGCAAAGGTTGGTTATGACTGACCCCGACTTCTGAACTGCCCCTTCTGCCCCGCATTTGCTTCAGAGGCGACGTTACCTCACTTTATGCTAACTTGCCGCGGAATTTGGCAGGCATGCAAGTGGGCATGCAAGTGGGGTTACGACCCCAGCCGACCACTATACACTCGAGTATGGACCCATGGACCCCAATACCGGGCCTTCTTTGCAATTGTAGCCGACATCGGACTGCTCATGTACCTATTACCCTCTTATGCCACAAGGCATAATAGCGCAATAAAAAAAAGGTTGGTTATTGTTTTGTGGTGAGATGTGGGTATGGTGGAGGCAGCAAGATACATTATACTTTATGCAAGTCAGCTCCACTAGTCATACCGTGCCACGTGTTGCAGCTGTCCCTATGTGTAAAAATACCGCCCTCCAAGTGCCCATATTCACTATCTCTCCATCCTCCCCACACCAGTATTCTTTCTTGCAAGGCTGGCGTATTT
Organism: Amblyomma americanum; assembly: GCF_052857255.1. NCBI lineage: Eukaryota > Metazoa > Arthropoda > Arachnida > Ixodida > Ixodidae > Amblyomma > Amblyomma americanum. The sequence continues at coordinate 30,387,233 of NC_135502.1, forward strand.
ATTTTCACATTTTTACAGGTAAGTCATTTAACTGTATTTAGAAGCGATCATTCCTGAACAAGATTCAGCTTCCATCCTCTAACGCTTCCCACTTCACGTCCTCCTGCCCCTCATCGGGTCTTCCTTCTCTGAGTGAAGGCCCTTTTTAAATCCCACCAGTGATGAGCGTTTCCATAAAAGAAAAGTCTTCTCAAAACGCTGGCAAGCTCCCTGACGCTTCCCCTCCCTTGTTCACTTTTTGTTTGCTCTGAATTGTAATTTAATTCAGTATTCCCTCTCAACTACATGTTCCAGCAATCCAGAGAAGTAAAGAATTGAAGGGCCACCTTCCACCTTAAACGCGACCCAGGAGCCGGAGTGGTTAATAAACACATTTTATAAATACGCAGAAGTGAATTTTATATCCCGTGCAGACCCGCAGCCAACTACATTGCGAATAAATTGCATCTGGAAAGGGGTTTATAGACCTCCCGTTGGTTGTGCTTAACACAAATCATTTACTGCCGGAGCGTTTGTGAGATGAAATATTCTTCGCGCGTCATATAGCTAAACTTTTTTTAAAGCGAAAGCTTTACTGGCCGTCAACTTGCGATTTCACCGTTGCGGTGCTCCGAGGAGGCACATGACGTCACAACGCGCGGCTCGCCGCGGATATTTCTCTCTCTCTAGCTCCCTAGTAACTACTGCGCATGCGCCACTAGTAGCATCGAGCCACTGGTGTCCCACCGCTGCGCAGCGCCGCACCTTTCCTCAAAATCCAACTTTAAATTTTCAGTTTTCTCTTTCTTCTTTCCCTCCTTCCTTTATCCCTTCCTTTTCGATGCGGTTCGGGTGTCCACCGAGATATGTGAGACGGTTACTGTGCCATTTCCTTTCCTCAAAAAACAAACAAAACAAGTGAGCCGACGGCGTTCATAGAGTTCATTGGCGTTGACAACATTGCAAAGGCCGTTCATTTTCACGAAAGGAAAGGCGCGCAACCGGCTCCGTGGACCTAACCTAACCTAACAGTGCGGACCTCAATCTCGCTTTCATGTACGTGCCGTTGGTGTCCAACTGCAAAAGTCTGATTGCGTTCCGCACACTAAATAGGCAGCGCGCCCTCTTGCCACCCTGGGAGGTGGCCTGCAGTTAATGGTTGATCGCGAGAGATTGATCACCAAATGAACGCTGCGGCCTAGCTATTGCTGCAGTGCCGCATGTCAGCCACAACGCTGTCAGCGCTAATGCATTCAGGCAACACCTGTCTCTCACGACCGCCACATGTATCAAAGCACGAATGAGGCGTCCGCATATCCAGGGAGCCAGTTATGCGCCCTTCCTTTCCTCAAAGCCATCGCCGTCTAGAACATAGTCAACGCCAACGCCAATGAACACAGTGAACGCCGACATCTTTCACTTTGTATATCCTGCATTAGCTGGGCTAATCCATATTATTTTTTTGTGCCAGAGAATCACGTATGTTGTTTTAAGGCTCGGAGATGAAAAGATTCAATCTCAACGCAACCGTACGAGCAGTTTTACGTCAGGTTTCTTTATTGTAGAAATAAACAGCAGTAAGAATTTTGCGCAACATGTTTTGAAGATTCATGCAAGCTGTGATCACAGTTGTTTTGAGCCAGTGCAGTCACAGTTTACACAAGACTACGTCGAAGCACTGCTTTTGCTTGCACGTTAACGTTTCCTGGGCGTGTCCACTTGCGTTTACGATGATAAAGTTATCAGTGTCGGAGCACTCACTGATGCTGCGCCCACTGGGCAAACTTGAGCAGCGCCCACCACAGCACGTCTTGCTCGGGATTGTCGGCCGTTCCGTTGACAAAATCCTCAAAATTGCATGGTGCGAGAGCCCCCAACATCGTCAGCACGCTGATAAGCCGACCGCGGAGTTCTTCATGGTCGATGGAAGGGCACAAGAACTGTGCAGTCTCGCCCGATGGGTCTGCGGATACGATTACCCAACGGATGAGCTCTAGCCTGTCGGCGCTGGGTGTGAAGAACACTTGCTTCACGTCGTCGTCGGTGGGGCGAGTCTCGAGTGCTTCCAGCAAAGCTGAGATGTCACGGCAATGGCGAAGCTCAGTTGGGTCGTTTCCACTGGCCATGGCGACCGTTGCTGACGGGTCTCCTTCGGCCGTGGTGAACAGGCTCGCCTGCGTCCTTTTCTTTGTCGCACAGTAGGCGCTTTAAACGCGTGCCGTCTTTGTTCTTCACTAAAACCTGTCAAAATGATTGCCGAAGACTATGCATTGTGGGACAGGTGATAGCGTACAGCAACTGAAAATGAGTGTTTTGAAGCACTCGCGCGGAAACCATAAGTTAGAATATTCGGTGTCATTTATGCCGGGGTTTTATTAGCGCAAGTAAATATCAGTATATCTCCTGCTGCACTTGACGAAATTGTCTTAGCTCATCATTATCATCATCAGCGGCAGCCTAACTACACCCAGTGCAGGGCAAAGGCCTCTCCTATTAACCCTGTTTTTTTTTTTTTTGCCAGCTGCACCCACCCTATGCCTGCAAACATTAATTTCGTCCGCTTACCTAACCTTCTGCCGTCCCTTGCTAAGCTTGCCTTCTTTTGGAATCCACTCCACTACTCTTAAGGACCAGCGGCTATCTTGCCTTTGTATTACAAGCCCCGCCCAAGCCCATTTCTTCATCTTGATTCGACTAGGATGTCATTGACCCGCCTTTGTTCCCTCACCCACTGTTCCCGCTTCCGGTCTCTTAATGTTACACCTATCATTTTTCTTTCCATGGCTCGCTGCGTTGTCCTTAACTTAAGCGGATCGTTTTTCGTTGGCCTCCAGATTTCCGCCCCGTAGGTTAGTACCGGTAAGATACAATTGTTGTATACTTTTCTCATGAGGGATATCGGTGAACTGCTACTCATGATCTGAGAGAACCTGCCATTTGCGCTCCACGCCATTCTTATCCTTCCAGTTATTTTCCTCTCATGATCCGGATCAGCTGTCACTACCTGCCCTAACTAGACGTATTCCCTTACCACTTGCAACACCTCGCTGCCAATTGTGAACTGCTGTTTCCTTGCTAGACTGTTGAACGTTACTTTCATTTTCTGCGTGTTAATTTTTAGACCCACCGTTTTGCCCTCCGCACCGTCAGCGTCTTGATGTATCGAGCTGCGGTCTTACCAGAATTAAGCGACCCCAGGGGGCCAAATCTCTAGCGCACCACAAGCGTAGTGGTGTGCCTACCACTGCCCCTGCAGTGCCCCTGCTACGGACAGAAATCTACCCGCAAAATTTTGGAAGCAAAATGTTCGATGCTTGTCGATGCCTTAGCAATAAATCACCTCACTTCGCTGCAAATTTATCGCCGAGCGCTATTGCTAATGAAGTCAAAACATTGCGTTTCTTTATCATCATCACCATCACTACCACCACCGCAATCATGATCATCTGTCTGACTATGCCCACTGCAGGACAAATTCCTCTCCCATTTTTCTCCAGTTATCTCTGTTGTGTGCCACTTCGGGCCTTTATCTCCTTACACGACTTAATCTCATTCGTCCTACTGACTTTCCACCGCCCCGTGCTACGCCTTCTCTTGGAATCCGTTTCGTTACCCTTAAGGACCTCCAGTTATCTTGCCTTCGGAATAGAATATCCGCCCACGTCATTTTTCTTCTTGATTTTAGCAACAATGTTGTTAACTCGCGCTTGTACCCTGAACCAGTCTGCTCTCTTCCTGTATTTTAACGTTACACTAGAGCGTATTGTGGAAAAATATAGACGCAGATTATACCTTAATGCATTCATTGACCACAATTAGCAGTGCCCTACCGGCACAATTACCGCAGCAAACCCCGAACAGCTCTTTACGTAATTGCAAAACAAATGCCTGTTTTGCGCAAAGTCTGGATAGTAACCGAAATAGAAATTAAAGTCGGTTTTTACAAAAGAAAGGTGCAGCAACTGTGTGCTCACACGATGGACACTTGAACAGTCCTTTTTGGGGAAGGGATGAAGGAGCCAACGAAAGAGAAAAAGGGCGGCCTCAGTGCAGGGTTCTGGAAGAATTTCTACCGCCTCAGGATATTTATATAAGCAGACACAAAAATGTCACCACTAGGCGAAGCCTGTAGTGATGTTCCTGGAAATGCAAATTTAACTTCCACCAAGTTCAAATTATGGATGAAGCGAAAAAGTTGTTTAAAGCTGAACGTTAAGGTTTGACAAAGCCAGTACACACGTTACACTTCATCAGCCGGCATCGACAACAGCGTGATACAGACTGGGAGCCTCAAAATCTGGTTCCGTATAAACTATTCCTGAAGGCAAGGAATGCTGACGTCATGAAAAAAGGCGCTGATGTTGTTGTTTTTTTTTATTCTCGCAGTTTACATACTCCGAATCAAAAAGGCCAGAACCATAATTTCTGGAAACTGGAAGATGACTGCGCCACCTGCAGACGAAAGAATGTACGTTTTCCAGCCATAAAAATGCTTTTAAAGTTTGGGGCAGTACTCCTATTGTAATGTTTCGCGTCTCCAATAGCCAAATAGTAATAGGAAGGAAGACGAAGTGTCCTTGTTAAGGTGCCTTCACATCGCTCTTGTGAAAATCTCGCCTGCCGCGTAGCCTTGTTCCCTATAGCAAACCAACTGGATTCACGCCATCCGAGGAGGCTTCGGACGCCCAGTCACCGCCTGGCTGTGACTCATACAGAAAATGTCACGAAGTTATTCCTGGACCTGAACTGCGCACCACGGCTAGGCCTAGCGCCTCCGGTGACGTGCTGGCGGGGGTAGCTCGGCCTGTGCCGCTTTTCCTCGGTGGCATTCCCGACAGTGAAACAGCCCACTGAGCATGGGCCGGACCTCCAAAATCGTGTCTCTGTTCCATCATATACGGCGCCTTCCTTGCCTTCTCCAGGTGTACAGCAACTCGTGAGTGCTTTCCCCTCTGGACGGAACACAGATACAGCTGCTCAGCCTGTACTTCTGGATCGACCTCTACCAGTACTACGTGGCACGTTTAGCACTCCAATGGACCTGTCATCAGACTCGCCTATCGGGCCGCCGGCCCTCCGCTCTCCCCAAAAGCGTCCTTCGGGAGACGCTGCAACGAGCGGCGGCTCACAAGGCAAACGTTCCTGCCTAACCACAGACCGCCCAGTTGTTTCTATCCACGGCTCAGTGAGTTACAAAGTCACTATCAAATCTCTGGCAACGAAAAGCCTTACAGATATACCGACCAGAATTCTGCAGGCGAACCTGGATGCATGTCTCGGAACGAAAGGTTTTCGCGGCTTTACGGCCAGAAAGAAGTCCAATACCATTGCTGTGTGGCTCCCGACCTTAGCTGCCGTGGAACGTCTGCAAACGCTACAGTGCATTACAGTTAGCAGCGAGGTCTCGGTACCGGTTCAGGTGTACGTGGTTGATGGGTCCGACTTGCAACGTTGTGTTGTCTACAACGTCGATTTTAATGAGGACCAGGCCGCCCTTCAGCGTGAGCTTTATTGTCCCACTCACCGAGTGATTCAAGCACGTTACATGGAAAAAGGGCGCTCATGCATCGTCACTATGCAAGGCCCACCAACACGGCCGGCCTGCTTGTACTATTATAGCTGCATTTTACGGCCTCGGCCATACAAACCAACCGCCGTCTACTGCTACAGTTGCTTCTGGCCTGGCCATATGCGTAGATCCTGCCCTTTCCCAACTCAAATGGAACCTGCGTCAGAAGGCTTAGCGGCGTACAGATGTGGCCTCTGCAAAACTGGCTACCACGACATCACATCACCCCCTTGCCCCACAAAGCAGAAGGCAACAGAAAAGATTCCTCGTGGGTATTCTAAGCAAATGACCGAGATTGTGAATACGCCCCTTGTGCAGACTTCCAACCGGTTTGCACCTCTCCAGTCCGACGGTGACGAGTGGCCCGAACTTCCCGTGCGGCACACGCATGAAACTGCTACCCAGCAGACTTATAGCGATAAAGTGCGTAAGGACTGCCGACATCAGCAGGCTACAAAACAGCGTAGCATCCCGGAGCCTCTCAACGATGACGTGGTAGCATTTGATGACCGAATTGCACGCCTTTTGGCAGAGGTCTCAGGGCTCCGACAGCACCGTGAACTGCCCGCCGTAGACATGCAGAGGGATCTGGAACCGGCACTAGAAACGATGAATCAGCACCGAGCATGTCCCGCCCACCAGCTTCTTTCACCGCTTCTGCCAGAGTACCTGCTACATTGCCAGATAACTATATGGCGTCCCTGCTCCGCTTCATAGTTACCCAGTTATCCAACCTGACATCTGTTCTCTTGCAACGCTTGGACTACTAACCGAAGATGGCGCGTTCCGGCTTTTCTTGTGTGCTCCTGTGGAACTGTAGAGACCTCTCCACTAAATTGGGAGAGCTCAAAGCCCGTCTTCGCTTGCACAAGCTCCAGGAGTGGGCCATGTTACTGCAGGAGACCAATGCCTTGCCAGCAATCCCGTGCTTCAGTGGTTATGCGTCGCCTTCGATGAACGACCATCGTGTGCACACTGCTTCCCCTCTGAGAAAGGCGGCGGTGTACGTTAACACGCGTTTCCCTCACATATGCCCCTCTCCGGAAACATGGTGCACCTCGTATCAGGAGGTAGTTGCAGTTGCTGTAAAATTACCGAAGGCAACTGTTGTGGTGGTATCCTACTACGTAAGACCAGTGGGTGGCGCTCCCTCCCGTATTAATCTGGACTGGTTATTGACTGTGCGTAGAAAATACCCCGGGTGTCCGATTTTAGTCGGAGGTGACTTCAACGCCCCACACTCAGACTGGGGTACCCTACTTCGAGCCCCCGCGGCAGGCGTGTGCGGGATGCCTTCGCGGATGCGTTGTTTATTCTTCTAAATCACCCCAGTTTAGCAACGCTGGCAATGCGTTACAGTCAAAGTACCACCTATGCTCCTGATCTGACGTGGTGGTCTGGCCCCGGCACTCCCTCGTGGTGGCACCTTGAGCCTGACTGTTGGGGCAGTGACCACCACCCTATAATCATCGGTGTCCATCCATCACGTGCTCGTTGGTTACGCCGCAAGTGCACGGCGGTCAACTGGGATTGTTTCCGTGCTATTCTCCAGGATCTCCCTGCAGAGTCGTCACCATCGCTTGTTGACCGCATACAATGCGCGTTAAACAGGGCTACCACCTGCACCTGGGCAGACATCGATCGAATGGTTCCAGATAGTAGTCTGCTAAACTTGTGGGCTGCTCGCCGACAGGCCGAGCTGGCAGCCTCTCGTGATCCCACATTTGCACAAGCACGTATAAGACTGAGCTATATTACTGCTAAGGCTCGCAAATACGAACGCTATCTATCACGCTATCTATCATGCGTGGTGCGAGCAGTTTTCTGCGAATTCGTCGAAACCATCTCTCTGGCGAACTTTCCGTGCAATGGAGCACGGTCACCGTCGCCCCGATGCAGCTAGCACCGCATGCTTCGCAGCTAACTTGTCTCCGGATGATTTCGCTAGAGAAGCGGCCCGGAAATTCTTTCCAAAATATGATGTGTTGCCACCCTCAGCTACTCAGTCTAACTTGGCAGGGATTCCAGCTCATGTAGATAAACTGCCATCAGCACCAGATGCCGAGGGTATTGCGTCTCCTTTTACCATGCCTGAGTTGCTTGCAGCAATAGATGAGGCTAAACGAAAGACATCGCCCGGTCCGGATGCCTTTCCATATCAGGTGTACAAGAACATGAGTTGTGCTGTCCTCCCTCAACTTCTCGACACCATTAACACAGTATGGCTAAACGGCTCAGTGCCTGAGACCTGGAAATTGGCCACTGTGATCCCAATTGCAAAAGCAGGGAAGCCACCGACGGATCTTGGCATCTTCAGGCCTATTTCTCTAACATCCACACTGTGCAAGCTGACAGAGAAAATGTTAGCCACACGACTGTCGTGGTGGCTGCAGCACCACGGTTTCTACCACCCCGCCCGAATTGGCTTCCGTCCATTCATCGGCACTGAAAATGGTTTGGCTGTCTTGGCGTCGCAAGTTCTGTCATCAACTCGCAGCCACAGTGTACGTACCGTCCTCGCCATGGATATCGAAAAGGCTTACGATAATATAAGTCATGCTGCCATTTTGCATTCTATTGACATGCTGCATTTCCCTCTTCGAGTATGCAATTTTATCCTTCTGTGCTGAGCTGCTTGCTATACAAGATGCGCTTTGCTCTGTAGTCGCAGTTACCTTGCTCCCTACAGCCCACATTATCATCCGTACTGACGCCCTTCAAGCAACTCGTCTACTCTGACGCGTCAGCCGCAGCCCAGAAGTGTGCCAGAATATATACATCGCCTGGCGGCTCGCATCCCGCAAGCCATTCGAATTGAGAGGGTCCCACGTGACCTACTCAATTCACAAAGATCTGCAGATTCTGCAACCCGCTTGCAAACCCTACCCACGTCAATGCCTCAATTCCTCAGTATGGATGATGCTACCCTCCTTCTCACAAGAAAGGAACACCTCCGGCGCCGCGCACGTGCTCTCGTCCCTCCGTGTGCGATAACCCTCCCCCGCGGTCTTACCCGTGCAGAGGAGGTTGTGCTCCGGAGGATCCGTGTCGGAGTTGCCCGCTCTCCTGCCGTAACTCGGACGTGGCCTCAATTTCGCCACTTATATCCCCGCCTAGGATGTCCAGTCTGCAACTCACAAGACACTGAGGCTGACATTCACCACTTGTGGGATTGCCCGGCACTGAAGCCAACTAGAATTCGCTACCCGGCAGCAGCGGGTCTGCACCCAGACAACCCGTCCTCATATATTGATTAGACGCAGGGGCCACATCATCGCTCCCTCATCGCCTTCATTAGATCGGCACATCTGTCCTGCTTTATGTAACACCCACCCACTCTTTTCTTTTTTTCTTTTTACTCTTTTCTTCCTAACTCCCCTTATGCCCTGAGGCAATAAACAACGCTATCAAAAAGAAATTGTAAATAGTCTCGTATAGTGTCTCGATGCGGCACGTGGGCTATGAGGGACGCAATAGTGGAGGGCTCCGGATTGATTTAGACGATATGATGTTGTTGACGGGCGCTGCTATAGTAGATCATAAGGGCGCCTTTACAACTTTTTTTATGCAAGCATAATGGCCTTACCAGACACAAGAACCTGGAAACCCGAAGCCCGAAACCTTTTCGGTGTCATTTCGCCACATGGTGTGATGAATTATGACGGCTTTAAACTCGATCGGTGTAAAAAATTGTGTCTTGAAGATAGGGAATATAAAGATATATTATACGGGAGTGCATAGACAATCAAATACAGCTACCTTTAGTTGAAAATTAGTGGTTAGTTATTTGGAGAAAAGGGAGGCCACCAAACTGTCTCAATCCTCGGTGGAATTCTCAATTGCGCCGTGAGGGAATCGGGGAAGGAGGGATTGATAGACGAAACAGAGAAATAGTTGTCGTAGTGGAGGGTTACGGTAAAACTACAAATAATGTTTACTGCATTCGAATCAGCGCGAAAGCACAGATTTGTGCTACGCAGAAGACGATGAGCGGCAGTTCCACGGAACGGAGCGTTCGCGCTAGGTCAGCCGCGAACAGACAGGGGAACAGACAACGGACGACTTTGCTCGTGGCACTGTTTTGTGAGTGCACACGACTTTTGGCTGTTGACGCTATGCTTACGTCACAACCCACGAGACCGAAACCGAAGGTGAAGGCGCAAACCAGTGGCTGAGTGAATTATTTTAATGTCCTTAGTATATCTCTCGTGGTTTTATCCTTCATGAAGATCAGAGCACCATTAGAGATAAAGAAAATGAAACCAGAAATACAGGTCCGTCTACTTCTTACAAAGACACTGAGAACAACTCCATGCAATTAAAATTTTCTGCAAAAATTTATAATCTGTCTCGTTTTAGATATGTTGATGTTTTCTCGTCAGAAAAACACATAATTATCAGCGAGAAGACTGTACTTAAAATTATGTTTACCTGAGATGCAAGCGGATTACCGCTTGCATCTCACACGAGCAGAAATTCAAGCCTCACCGCCTGATCTCTTCACGCCCATCAAAATATTCGCTTGTTATCCCTCAGCAGCTTACATTACTTTTTCTCCAACCTTCCTCTCCGGTGCTCTATCAGCGAACTGTACAAGGTGCTAACAAGGCCTGCACGGTGTATTGCCAAGGATTACAAGTGTCTGTGAAACTGCGCGCTAAGCTGCACGAAAGTTCTGCTGACATGGCGGCAGAACATAACGCTAATGCGGATTGCGCGCGCAAACAGAGAAAATTCAACGGGTGCACGACGTTCGCAAGAAACGTGGTTGGGCATTTCGAAGGCGAAATTAATTAGGACGCAGAGCAACTGAAAGCTACCTATGCGCTACATCGATTCGTTCGAATAATATCCTCCTTTTTGCTGCTCCGGCGTGCGGCTCATTATAATCAAATTTAGCACCAAAGCGTAAAGCAGCTTTACCCACGCATTGCGACTGAGGTTTCCCGCATTAACAAACACCGAAGAAAAATATACCCGACTTTTCTTTTTATAAAGATGAATTCAGTGAAACTTTCTGGGTAAGGTGACATTTAACCGGCTCCAAGAAAAACATTTATTGCTGATTAAATTTATGTTTAAAACTTTCATGCAGTTAGATTCAAACTAATGGCGGTCACACTGAAGAGGACTCTGTTCTCTTTTTTGTCTTCTTTTAGCTTCTTTTGGTGCAGAGACACCGCATACGCCCACTGGCTTTCTATGAACTTTTTATGCTTCTCAACGAGGTCTATGAGTATGTGTCGTTCTCCTGCAGCGAAATTGATTTTCTTGCTTTCAGCTGTCACGAAAATATAGAAATCAACTAAACACGCGGGCTACAAATTACAAAAACAAAGATGACAGCTACGAACTATTTGTCATCGCAAAAAGACTAAAGAGATGTTCCAAATAATATACCGGTGCGAAAAATCAAGAGCAGAAAAAAGCGACAGCAAATGAACGGAACGGCATATCGGCAAATGCGACTGTACGAAAGACGAGGAATCGCTGAAAGTAGCAATCGAGCATCCGAACTTTGTGCCAAATTTGGGGTAACCAAAGAATCAAAACGACTGTTACTGTTTACAGTCAACTAGAGCTGTTAATTTTGCAATAAACATGTAATTTAGTGTGAAAATAGCTTCTAGTCTCGTGCAAACGCTTTTTTCTTATCACGATAAGAAAAACTTTCGTAACGCTTTCTCGTGGTCGTGGCTAGGTCGTTTGCTGGAATATGGTAGCCGTGGACGGTGCTCGACAGGAATATATACATAGAGAGCAGTAGAAGAGAATTTTGTCCTACATTGCAGGTAATTCCTATGATGATGATGATGATGATGATGATGATGATGATGATGATGATGATGATGAATTGGGCAATCAGATGATTAAAGATCTAGTCCTCTCCGGCACTTGTAGATCTCTGTGCGTTACTCTAAGTAGCACGTGCTGCAGAAGTTACTACTCCGCCAAGTCCCCGTGTTAAGCCCAGTGGCACAGGTTCGTTGAAGAAGCAGCTTAGTTGGTTTGTTCGCACGAGCGCTGACTATCCGGAATCTTTAATAGCAGTGCGAGCAAGTGGCAGCGACCACGGCTTCCTCCTAAAACCACGCACTATATGGTCATTGGCACGCTGACCCGGAAACTTCCACAATGGCTGGTACACCCGCCTCATTTGCATTAGGTGAACAACAAAGCACAGTTTTCTTATTAATGCTTTTTTATACTTTCGAAGTAATATGGAAGGCTTGTATTAGCTCTAAGGATGACGGTGAAGGACCTTTCAGCATTTGCTTTTTCTTGCAACAAAAAGCACTGTTCTATTTCCGGCATAAGTCACATTATTACCCACCAAGAACTGAAAAAAAAAAAACAGATACGGGGAAGGCAGTCTTGTAGAAATTTCCTACTGAGCAAAATGTACTCCACAAAATAACAAAGTCTAAAGCGTAGGAGACGGGAAAAAAATGTATTTGGCGGCAGCTCCGCCTCGAAAAAAAAATCTTCCTAAAATTCCTGCCCGAGTTAAAAACGGATACAAGTGAAAGCGTGCGGAGAGATGGGATCATTTTAGAAAGCAAGAACAGCTCCTGAAAAGCGATAAATTAAATTTCCGAAGTCTGTGCGCGCAGCCTTTCGACGTCGGCGCAGCTCTTGATGAATTTCCGGTTGGCTGGTCAGGATGGCTATCTTACCACAGAGCACGCTTCGCTCGGGTTGTCCGCGGCGAATTCCGGGGAGCGGAACGGGAGTTAAGAAAGAGATCGAGAGAGAGAGAAAGAAAGAGAGGGAGATGGGGTGAGAGCAGCCGCTGTTTGCTCATTGATTTCGAGCAGATCATTCGATGAAATGTGAAAAAAAAAAGAATGCAAATGCGAATGAATGTGAATTAAATAAAGAAAGGTGCAATAGCAGTCACTTGTAAGGATTATTGCTGTTTTGGAAATGCGTGCCTTCCAGTCTGTGCATTTGTGTGTTGAAATAAGCAGGCTTTGCGTTGAAAACCGTTCTTTCCACTAGGATTAAGAAGAAGGCTTGGGATGTAGTGTATGATCAATTTCCAAAGGCTGTTTCCGCTTTTTTTTTAAGGCACACTCAGCAAATTTTCTGTATTTGGGAAGTAGGAAAATCAGGGCCCAATATTACAACAGTTTGGAATACACGTGCAGCGGACGATATCTCATTCTTATGCTGGTAAAATTCTTGCGTCATTTCTTGTCAGAAACTTGCCTTAAAATAACTCAGATTGAACGGTCCTACTTAAGGCCGAGAAAGTCATTGTTTTCGTTTTTTGATCTGGCTGTTAATAATGCGTACTGAGCGGAATTGTCTGAGTGGTTAGGAATTTTTATTTTTTACTTTAGATAAACGCCGAGCAATATAGTGGTGTGGCTCGTAGTTTGCGCAGTGAGCGTCAGATAATTAAAAGCACGAGGTTGTTGTTTATTTGTTTCGCCTCTAATACATGTCTGGGGCTGTGAGCAGCGAGGATCAGTAACAAAAACATCAGATGATTTTTCCTTTTGATCGTTATAAAAGCACACACAAACAAAAACTGCGCATGTTTTTACAGAACACAGCTGTGCTATTTATGCATGCGCGTTGTAAACAACCCTTAAAATGCGTTTTTGTGCAATATACTGGCAACGGGACACTATTGCTTTCTTTTCTGCAGGCAAAAATAAAGTTCGCCATCATTGATAGCCAAGTTGCAGTCGCCAAGCCTGCGTCGTTGGCACCTACCTCGTCCGTGCTGTGTGATTATTTATAATTGAATTCACTGGTGGGGCTCCATTAAAAAAATTTTCGCTTCTTTCAGAAATTTCTCTAGTAAAATATGCTGAAAATGAAATAAAAAATTTTTAGGAAATTTGAAGAACAGAATTTTCTCATTCCTTTTAAGATCAGCAACTTTAGAACTTGTTCACGGAAAAGGGGCCCGCAACCACCATTTTTGGGTACAAGTAAAGCATAAAGCAGTTTCGCTTACAGCATAGCACACCACTGTGCAGCTCTGTTTCGAGCAGCACTGCAGTTTAAGCTCTCTCTCTCTCTCCCTTGGCAAGCAATGTCCAATCTCAGAAAATAACGAAAACAGCGTTAGCCGCACACGCACCAGAAATGTCTGGATTAAAGTCAAGCTATCTCCTCTTTGAAAACTGAACTTATTCCTAGGCACCATATCTTATATATTATTCCGTTATTTCTCAAACTTTACATTGAAAATTCCATAAGCATTTTTGCCGACCAAATCTTGGAACTTGTCTCATGACTTATCCTTAAGCGCCGAAACCTTTTTTTGCAATCTGCTCCGGCCCATTTTCATTCGCATATACGCTTTTTCCTAATGCTCCTAATGCTGATAGCATCCACTATTCTCATCGAAAATGTATTTTCTGGTCAGTTTGGAGTCACGAAGGTAAGAAAGAAAAAAAACTGCGGGGAGTAGGTACATATACTTCATGTTTACATTTTTTGCTGTTTCAAGAATAATTTTGTGTATTCTTTTTTTAAGAAGTTCGAACCCTGGAGGAATCTCATTCTTATACAAATGTAAATCTTTTAGGTTATATTGTCGCTTTAACGCACTCAGCACGCCAAAATAGAACAGGAAACATTTCACACACTCGTTCCGACATTTATGTGTACGCTGCACCATTCGTACATTGATTCAAAGCATTAAGCCCCTTCCGGAATAATCTCTTCCCACCGTTCTTGCCCATACGCGACTCCGTACCATCAGACAGATCATTCTTGATCCTACCAAACCATTGTGCAGGCTTCTTCCTTCGATTCGGTCATTCGTGCTGCCCCTAGTGATCGATGGCCGCACCATTGCCTTGTCGCCATCTGGTCCGGGTTCCTCGAGCAGGAGGAATCCACTGTGGATGGTTCGGGGCGGTTCCTGCCGCTTCTGAAAAGTAACGTGCTTTGCTTGTCAGTTTCTGCAGGATCTCGACCACGGCTCATCTTGGATCACGTAACAAAAAGAAAACTATCCTCGATGGCTTTCTTCGTCGCAGCAGCTGAATCGGAAGGAACGCGATGCGGGGATTACTTAAAGGCACGGCTTGCAAACGCAGTCAGCCGTTGCTCATCCAGACCAAGGAAATGTTCTTTTGGCTTCTTTCGCCCGATTGCGTCACTGTGAGCCAAAGCCTTGTGTTTTGGAAGGCACGCTGCTTGGACTGGGTTGTGACAACACTGAAAGGGACAGTGTATATAAATATTAATGATAATAATAATTGGTTTTTGGGGAAAGGAAATGGCGCAGTATCTGTCTCATATATCGTTGGACACCTGAACCGCGCCGTATGGGAAGGGATAAGGGAGGGAGTGAAAGAAGAAAGGAAGAAATATGTGCCGTAGTGGAGGGCTCCGGAATAATTTCGACCACCTGGGGATCTTTAACGTGCACTGACATTGCACAGCACACGGGCGCCTTAGCGTTTTTCCTCCATAAAAACGCAGCCGCCGCGGTCGGGTTCGAACCCGGGAACTCAGGCTCAGTAGTCGAGCGCCCTAACTACTGAGCCACCGCGGCGGGTATATAAATATTGCATGTCCCGAATAAATATTGCATGTCCCGAATTTTCAGTTTGTAGACCGCGGCGGCTGCGTTTTTATGGAGGAAAAACGCTAAGGCGCCCATGTGCTGTGCGATGTCAGTGCACGTTAAAGATCCCCAGGTGGTCGAAATTATTCCGGAGCCCTCCACTACGCACCTCATTCTTCCTTTCTTCTTTCACCCCCTCCCTTATCCCTTCCCTTACGGCGCGGTTCAGGTGTCCAACGATATATGAGACATACTGCGCCATTTCCTTTCCCCCCAGAAAAATTAATTATTATTAGCAACTGAAGTTCGTTAATAACAGTAACAGTAACAGTAACAACGTTACAAATTTCTAGAAGAGGGCTTAGTCTTGCTGCTTGGTGCATGTTGATGGAACGACTGAATAATGCTAAATGACACGACAGCGCTATCAGCGCTAACAGACCTTCCTGTCTGTTAGCGATGTCCAGTCGTTTCCATCGACCTTACAGGTACTCAAGGCATATAAAGAAATACTGATTACAGCCCCACCAAATTTTTGATTGTACCAAAAATCTATGATATGGCTCTTTCCGGCTATGTTGACGCTTGCATTTAAAAATTCTCACTGCGCACAATTCCAACTAGTAATGTCTAGCCCGAAAATGAGTCCATGATTACTGCTTCGAAGTGAATACCTGGTTAGTCTAGCCTCTGGGGTTCGTGAACTATAATCAGTGTCGATGCACCACTGTTTAATTAGGAAATGTGCTGGTAATGGTGACGCCAGTATTTCAGTTTTTGTACTTTTCTAGCTTGTAAAATATTTTTTTTTATTTTTGCTGTCTTTACCGTCAGTAGGCGATAATAAATCGATGCAGTCAAAATTTATTGTATCCTGAATCTCTCTATAAAAGCATTGAGGAGATACTCCAGCTGTATACAGAAAACTTCGGGAAACGTCAAATGGTCAAATTATCTTCACGTTCAAGGACTAAGTGATCTGTCTTAATGGGGGTTTCCACCCTGCAGCTGTTCATTCATGGATACCTTTGTCAGTCGAGGCTCGGAGAGGTCCGAGTATTCAGCTACGCACGACAACGCCGTCATAATAATCGGCAGGGATTCTTTATACATACTTATATTCCCGCAAGAGTCGGAATACTGCTCTGAAAAAGCTGTGTGTGCCTATCACTCTCGTCACGTTCTCGGTGCAATCAGGTATGTACAAGGACGTTCCTTTTCAACTTCCTCTATTTCCAAAAATGTTTGAGCCAGGAATAGGCTTCTTCGTTTTCAGCTTGAAATCGGCTACAAGTTTGGCTTCTTCAAAACCTGTCTAATAATTCGTACTTTTTAGTCCCATAAAATTAAACAATATTTCGCTATTTTTGCCAATGAAAATAATTCCGAGAAGCAGATGTTTCATCTCGCGCTGTGATTTTTCTTTTATTCGCAAAGGAGACCTAGATGCAGTGATGCAGGCAGAAAAGTATTTATTGAACCATTATTTTTTTCTTCGATGCATCACCAATTTTTTCATTAACGTTTGACCGTGCCCTTTGTCAGCGTTCCAAGCACGTTCTCGCTGTGAAAGTATTCTTCGAACGCTTGAAGAGCCATTTAATGAGCTTCGTCCAGAAAGGAACGACGAGTGTTCCAGCAGACATTTAGCAGACTTGTGCTCGGCCTAGAGCAAAGCAGTGCACCATTGAGTGCAAATAAAATTCGAACGGGACGATTCAAGCCTGAACGGATAAACCCAAATAAAAAGACCGAAGGTGCTGAAATACAAACGGTGTTCGCTTTTGAAGAGCGGTCACGCATTTTTGAGCTTATAATACACCAGGTAAATATTTCGTCTGCATGAAATGAAATTTTATTCCGCTGCATGCGTTCCATTTGTACCTGCTAGTGCGTGCTTTTCGGGGGTAAGCGCTGCGAATACTGGCTTGTTTGCAAACACGGGTGTCGTTTTTACATTCATTCCTGCCCTTCTGTGCTCACAGTGGAGACAAACAGAGAGGCCGCTCTGTGATCTACGCTGCCCGCCAAGAAATTCAAGCACCAGATGCTTACCTCCGTCTCAAATCTGCGTAAAATTTGATTTCTTAGCCCCTTCTTTTTCTGTTTGGTCACGTTCACAAATTCACTCATTTTCATTAGGGACTACATTTCAATATTGATTGGCAGCGTCACTCCTAAATCGACAGCCGACGATTACCGCTGTAAAAGCAATAGCGGATTCAAGTTGAGAGAAGCCGTATGTATGAGTGGCTGTCATGCACTGAAAAAAAAATATGAATATCAGGACAGAAAGATGGGAAGGTGAAAGAGAAGACAGGGCTATAGACAAAACGCGTGTACATAGATGTGCATAATCTAATATACACTGACGTCGGCGGAACGCAGGTGCTGCTGCAGAAGTCAAATGACATTGTGAGGCATCGTATCAGGCAAGGATGAGCAAGGATCCAGGCGCAGCGCTGCATTTGAAATAGCATCGCGAGCGGCTGTGGTTTTTCTGCGGATGAAAAAGTAACAAAACACCTTTTTTTTGAGTAAGTCTTGGCGAGGACCCAAGAAACAGAAACAGTTTGCCCGTTTTATTCAAGCTACGCTTTACTTTAGAAGGTGGCAGTTAGGGCCACGGTGTTGTTTTCTGCTTTGCGTCCACAAGTGAAGATCAGGACGGATGAGTCCGTATACGGACGAAAACACCGTGTTTACAAGGAAGCGCAGGAACTGTGTCGAGAACGAACTATTTTGGACTTAATTCTGCTCGAGCTCTCTTCGGCGTTACTTAATAGTCACCATAAGATAACACCTGCAAAGCAAGAGCTGCAAAGGGAAGTCCAACGTGACCTTTTTGTTCATGTTATGACAGCTCTATTTCAGACTGAACGGAGTAACTGGTGAGAAAAGAGACAAGTGAGAAAATCATAGCGTTTCGGTTGTGTAAACTGGCTTTAAAAGGTTGGCAGACTAGGGCGACCGCCAGTTTGGAAGCATACAATGAGCCGCATGAACCACGCAGGGAAGTGAAAAAAATTATTACAGCGAAAAATGCATTCAGACGAAGAAGCAGCAGCAGAGAAATGTATTATCATTTAAAGTGGACAGAAAAAACAGGCATCAATTAAATGCGCCAAATCGAAAGGACCTATTTGTGCATAAAGGAAATATACAACTAAACAGACAAATAACAAGCGGGTCTTGCAATAATATGGCTAACATTGATGCTTTGAAAATTAAAACTGCTCAGAACGGAAGTAGACACGAGATTTATGTTTCTTGTGACTACGCAACAGAGTAGTAGCGACAATATTTCAGCTGATTACTCGAATGACATCACCTGAATTTCAACGATGGAACTGCTCAACAAATCTGTAGTGTCTTTTCCTTCATTGCTGGAGCCGTCCAATAGCACCGGTCCGTTGCACTATGATCAACAGCAACAGCCGTTAGCCCCGCGTACCGATGAAACACAGAATCAGGTATCCCCAATAAAATCTCCTTGGGACGCGTCACCCCTTGAAAGAAAAAGAAACAAAGTTTATTTTCGGAGGGTACGGCAACAGGAGACGGTTGAAGTACAAACATCCATCCCTCAACCCTTCTTGCTATTTTACTTTGTGGTCAGGAGCAAGGTTCTTCACCGCTCAAAGAACACTCGTCGCACGAGATATGATGGAGATCAAGGAGTCAAGGATATGAGACAGCCAGCAGGCGGAAGCTAGACTGATGGCGGAAGCGAAAGCATTGCGTAGTTCAGACCCAAGGACGATTCCGCCCAGCGGCGCCACGTACTCGATGCTGTCACCGGTGTCACCCGGAAATTCTGGGCACGCAAACAATGAAGGCAAATATGCGGGTCCTTGGCACAGTGTCATTCGTAGTTGCTCTCATTGATAAGGTTCTTCTGTTTATATCCATCTTCCTTCCTCTACTTGTCTTCTTGGCCACTTGGCCAGAGGCAATCACAGGGCGGATGTGTTACGCACGGCAGAAGGTTATTGGCACTCCACTCGCACATACTGATCGCTTACAACTTGCTTCATGTCAGATTCTTCATGTAGGCGCTATATTTTCCGACGAAAAGCTCGAGCACTGAGAGCTAACACCGCAGCTTCTTGGATAGGAATCGTCAAGTCACGGAGAAGATTTCTTAGAGGTGGTGGCCTGAGTATAGCCTTTCATTTTAAGAGGTTCGCTCTGTAGTCGAATAGGATACCCTGCGGGTCGTTTCTTTAGGAACCAGCGAATAGAAAGAAAAAATTCTACGAAGCACAAGGCCTCGAACAGAGCATAATAGAACTTGCAAAAAAAAAAGAAAAACTTACCATGTACAGCAGGTTTTATACGAAATAGAAGGTTACCGATGTTATCTATTCAGTAGTCGTTTCAAGTGCTGCTGCACTTTCAATATTGCTTTATTAACAGCGCTATGCTTCTATGCGGCGAGGTTCCACATGAAACTACCTCTCGAACAATTATTATCTGGTTGTAAAACGCAAAAAGGTGTACCCGGTAGTTCTGTGACACAACATGATCACAAGACATTGTGCTTTCCATTTTCGGAAAACTACATCTCTTTGTCACCATGGTGTTTCGCATATGCGAGGTACACCCCCATTGCATTTGTCACAGATATACGAAATAGTCTTCTGAGGGCTACTCGCGTGACGACACTTTCACAAAATTATTTTCCATCCTAATTGTACAGCACTAATTACTTGTGTACGAAGCGAACGATGCCTTACGCTATTTTGTTCCTGTTATATTATGTTATCAAGCATGCCATCTTTCTTCCATCTCATCATCGTGGACATTGCGCCATGGTAAGGGTAGTCGTGTAGAGTAGTGACAAAACATCCTGCACACACATAGCCATATTCTAAACGAGTTCAAAAATGCACGCCATATTTCTATGCGCAGCGCATACCAGCTCTCAAAGCTCAACAGATGTGTTCTTAAGGCATGCTTGCGAACGCTTGAAAGTGCCTAACCAGTCAAACCGTTGTGCATAAAATATCACCCAATTTCAAGGAGCAGGCTTTATATATCTGACAGCTTCACGAGGATTGATAGAGGGCGATGTTGCCTAGGCGATTAAATTTTGCAAGTCGTTGACGGCGTCACCGCTCAAAATCGAATTCATCTCTTCGATCCACTTTGTCAGCCTCTGAAACATTATAAATTCAACTCTAAGCATGGCTTCTAGTCCCGGAATTTATTTCTTTTATCTTTAAAAATAGGGGGTTCATTGCGAATTCTTTATGCGGCTCTTCCGGTTAGCCTGCGTGAGTGCGCAAACACAGTTTCGTTTGCATAGGCAGCAGAGAAGTAAAAAAAAGTGAAGGAAAAAAAGAAGTAAGAATAGCAGTAATGTTGTTGCGGCAACTAGGCAGGGAATCTCTTCGTGTCGACAGGGCTTCGGCCGGGCTTAACGTAAATGCGGATCAAAGAACTTTACCTTTAAATTTCTTCTTTTGTATCTTCAATCGTTGTCGGAGTGCAGTGCAGTGTAGAAACAGATAACGAAGAAATATCCGAAATTTAAACAACGAAATATTTAATAGTTCATTCCACACTGGATAGTTAAGTACAAAGGCCCACTTTTTCTACGACTCCGCTGCCAACGAGGTCGTTGGAAGTCTTTTTTTTCGTATTCTTGCCTCCTGTTACTTCGGAAGAGATTTTTCGATTGATCCCTAAATTATGCGGTGTCCACATTCATATTTGATTTCTGTGGCGTTCTCTTTCAAAAAAGCTTATTAGCAAATTTTGCAATTATTCACCTTTTCAAAAGTGAAAGATAACTTCAAATTAGTGTCCGGAGTGTCTATATGTGCGCACCACAGCTAAAACGTCCAAGGGTTACGATCGACATATAATGTCAGCACATCAATTCAAATTGGTCTTCTGACCTCTTGTTTTAGCGACTATAATTTGTGGCCAGTTCCATCTCTCACCACCACACATTAATCCGTAGCTAAATCTATTCTTGTGTTTTCTCGTTGAGAGTACACCTTGCGGTGCAAACACGAGGAGATAGGGGCAAGCAATTGGTGACAACTTCGTCGTAAGTGAGTACAAACGTGGCAGTTGAAGGAAGCAGTTGCTGGCATCTCTATGAAAGAATACAGTTCCCCTTAAAGAACAAGACGCGGTCTTCCTCGAAACTGAGTTGAAAACGCACTGAAATCAAATACTGAAAAACGTAAAGTGTACCTTGTTCGCGCACTTCAGCGTTTGGTCGTTGCAGGGAGGAGGGCGGCAGTCGACAGATGAAATGCCGCAGTCAGACGTCAGAAGCACGTTCGCACAAGAGCACGTTCACATGGGAACTTAGCCGAGCGTAGTTCAGCTAACTAAGAAGCCTGATAAACATCCTTTAGAGTGGGTGAAAAAAAAGAAACAAATATAAAGACGCCCTGCCAAGAGGAAATAAGCAAATAAAACAAAGGCCACCTTGAGTAAGCCTACAAAGCCTACCTACACTTCGCAACACTCTGAAACGAATGAGCCAATGTGGGAGTAAAAGGGGTAAACTTTCCCCTGGCGCACTCTAGCGCATGAGTGTATATGGGTTCCAAAGTCCAGCCTACGGTTTTGTTTCCCTTTCTCACTAAAGTTGAGCTCGAATTTTTTTCTCTATACCGGCCTATTACGTCCTCGTGAAGTCGTTCCGCAATGCTGTTTCGCTGTGCTGTTTTATTGCAGTCCTGCGCTGTCCCTGTGCTTTCCTGTCACTGCGCTCTTCTCCAGTCTGCTGTTTTTAAGCGTGTTATTTTTCTGGGCGCTGTTTTCACACAGTGCTGTTTTCACACAGTGCTGTTTTCACACAGTGCTGTTTTTTCACTGTGCTGTTTTCTTGTGCCGTTTTTTGAGGAACTTTTTATGTGTGCGGTTTTTCCATGGCACTCTTTCCCCAACCACATCAATGAGAACACCCACTTCCTAGGCCACGTGGATAAAGTTATTATAGCTGATGCATTCTCAACAGAGCTAGCGATCGACCCATTTTTCTCTCACAGCTTAGGCTCACAAGATACCAGCCTCTTTCGCTAGCAGATGAACGCTGAAGCTCTCGGTTACAATACACTATTCTACAAAGTAGACTTCTGCATCGGCACCTGTTAACCTCTGAGCATGCCTCACACATTGCAGTTATTGTAAAATAAAGCTTATTTTGTTCAACAGATTTCTCAATCAATATGTAAACCAAGTTTTGTGGAAACCTCTATACAAAATAAGTTTTTCTGAAAAATTGCAGCCAAGCTATCTCCAGCCTCCTGCAAGCTATCGAAGTGCACATCTATAAGGCTGCGCAGGGTAATTTACATTCGTTATGGCGAGTGTGGAACAGGAATGAAGAAACACTAGGCCCTGTCCGGCCAGGGCAGTCAGGGCAAGCCAGTCACCTCTTACAGATGGAAATATGAAGTTGTCTGCTTCAGCATACCTTAGTATTTTGGAAGCTTAAATTGAGAATCTTCCACTCGCCGTCATCACTCTTTATCCAAATTGTTCGTATCGTGCTCATTATAAGTGCACGTACTATAATGCGCTGACTACCAAGAATCGATGTCCCTCCCTGTTTTATTGCCATCTGCCTGGTTTCCCTTCACAAACCTCTTCTCTTTCGATGTCACTACTGGCCCAGCGTTGTCCTTTGCAAGCACGTAAACTACAAATGGGGATAGAAAATGGTACTATCCGTGCGCGCGCTCAGGCCCGACCGACATCCCCTATTTCTTGCTCTTTCTCACGCTTCGCTTGGGTTGGCGCGCACGGCGAACCTTTTTTTTTTTTGAAAAGTGGCTCGAACTGTTTGATCTCAAATTTTCATTCCTAATTTTTTGTTGCTGTTGCTTTATTAATACTTTGCTTCCTCTCTGAGCACCCGAACGCATAAGTGAGTGGAACAAAAGGCTACCACTCTAAATATTTCGGAGACTGCCTGCCGAAGTACAAGACCCTCTCCGAGACTTTGTATGTGATGCATGTGCATTGATGCAGTGTTGTAGGCGTAGAAAGCTTGTCCTTAGAGGTTTCGGCAAGGCGGAAATTTGGGCGAGTTGGTAAGTGCTCATTTTCGTGTTCGTTTGTGCTAGTCCTTCGTCTTGTGTCCCGTTCGTGTTGCGCTGAGAGCGAAAATGAACACTGAGAGGTTTCGTAGGTCTACACACTTCACATTACAACAATTTATTGTATTAAGACCCTCAATTTCTGGTGTAATAATTAACTTGGCTCGCGAACTTGGCTCAAGACAATTTTTCTCTTAAATACGACAGCGGAGCGCGACGATCTTTTTTTTTTCGGTGGAGCACAGCTGACAACGCCCTTTAAATACCATGTGCAATGTGCGCTACGTCTGTTCAAGCAAAACAAAACCTCTCTAAATATGGGGTGAGGACTGGCTGGAGTTTCGAGTGCGAAGCAGTGGGAGAGCCGGCTCACCAGCTGCGAGCTCGCCGCCCAAAGGGCAATGGTGCAGCACGCAAGCGAAGCAGCGCGACTCAGTGGAGCCCTGGACTAGGGGCCCAACCCTGCTTTGAAAGTCAAGAGTCTGCAGCGATGCAGACGAAGACCGAACGCTAAACACTTCATGGACCAAATAAAGTTTTTTTTCTCTCTCTCTCTCTCGCCGGAAAATTCTAGTGTAGCGCATTCACAACTTTGCTTTCCCAAAAGCACAGTGCGTGCTCTAGCATTGCCCTACCATCTCCTGCCTTCACTGAGCATAGAACTACGGGACTGCATAAGTAGCTTCCTTCTCTCGTAGCTTCTTCAGCGAGGGCGGGACCCTTTAAAGACGCTTTGCACCCTGCGCACGCAGAGCGCTCAAGCGGCTGCGAGTTTGTACACTCCGTTAAGCCAATACCACAAAAACGCAGCCCTTCCGACGTACACTCGAGAAATCAGGACGCTGCAAGGGAACGTTGGTTGCGCTTTCCTCCTTCTTGCTGTTGTGCGCACGTACGTTAAGTTGCAAGGAGCAGAGGAAGCAGCAAACAAGGAAGGAAAGCGATAAGCTTCCAGTTCACGTCTTGGTTCACTCCAGCTCCAAGCAGTGAGGATTCCACGTATTACAGATTCGAGGGGCATCGAAACAAACTCCCATGTCCCGCGTAGTTTTAGCCGGAACTGGCATGCCTTTGCATGCGGCCCAAGAGAAAGCAGTAATCAGATAACAAGGAAACGAAGGAAACGCATAGCAGAGAGTAACCAATTTGCCGTCTTGTCGTCGAGATCACATAGTCAGGTCTGATGCACTGTGCAAGACATATCACAGTAGCTTTAGCGATTGTACAGTTCCGCTGCTGCTGTGATCCTTTTCTTGGAAGTCGAGACCGTTAGCAATCCTCAGGAAGCGTGGTGCAATCTTCCAGCTAAAAACGAAAAACGTTTTACTGCGGTTCACAGTAAGTGGAGATGAAATTACTAGTTGCACAATGCTCTGACTTAGAAGATCGCTCGTGAGCCGCCTAGCTTCGCGAGGTAAAAAATGTAGAGCAAACCAAGCGCACTCTAACCCACCGGCATTAACCTTACGATCTGTGGCGAATTTATTCTCAAATTATTTTATGACGGTGCTCCGAAATAAAAAAGACAACAGAAAATTTTGTCGTTACATTTGAAATTGTTCTAGCGTTCTGTGGCATGGACATGAAGCAACGACATGAATCTGGCGCAGACACCACTTTTTGTGTTCTTTTATTTTTGTGCAATGTATACGGTCTTTTTGTCACGTTTCGTTTGGTCAGTTTTCCAGCGATGACAGCATCCTCTAGCAATTCTTGCAACAATAGCTACGCCCGTCACTGCAGACGACATAAATGAATTTTCTCTCGGCTTTTAGAACACATCGCCGCGTTGTTGTCGGCACTACTGCATATTATTTAACATTTTCATGACTCCAAATAATTAGTAAGAAACCTACCTCACATCTAGGGTATGCTTATAACGCACCTGTTTTATACTTTGCACCTTTAGTGGGAGTCACATCCCTTGCATCGCAGTGGGACCCATTGTTCATTTCTCTTCGTTTATCATAGCAGGTGGGAACATTGTGTTAATATACAGAATTACAAACAAAACAGAATTGCACATAGAAATTCAACAAGCAAATACAGCGACAAGGTCAATTAACAACAATCAATGCAAATGCTCTTGAAATGAATGTAATGATGTCTGCCTGACAACATCATCTGTGAGGTTATTCCAATCAGTGTTGGTTTACTTGCCGCGATGTGGCTTCCTTTACGCGGAGGTTGGCCTTCTGGCATGACCCCCCAATGGCCGAGTCGCTTGCCACCGACGCTTGAAAGCCACGGGTATATCTGCGTGACCACTGACGGAGCACCAAATGGACGCAAAATGGACAATGCAAAATGGACTGCTTATAGATTACGGCCCCTGATCGACAGTATAAAATTAGGTGGCCGCGACAGCAAATACGCAACGTGTTCCTGCATCAGAGGAAACAGGAGAGTGTTCTTTTATGTAGACCTCTCCGTACTGATCCTAAAGAAATGATGTGATACTTTTAAATGAATAATTTTATTAACGAAACTTTGTTTTTCAATATCATGTTCTTGGCATTTCCCAATCACCAAAATCTACACTACATTTTGACGGAGGCGGAAGACAAAAAACTCTTTGCACTGAGATTTCTTAGCGCGTTAAGCAACCCCGTGCGGCTAAAATTAATCCGTAGCCTTCCATTACTGCATGGCTACATGAAATCTTCCCTCTAGTCTAAACTGTAATATACCGCGACCACGTCGCGAGACCCGGTGCTATACATCACTTCCGTCCGTGAAGATCCCCTACTGTGTGATTAGCCAACGCTGAGCACCAGCGCTAAGTGATCACCTTGTTGGCCGTTGTGCTAACTGTGATTTTCCTTTGCTTCTTTTTCTCCACACTTTTCGGCATCTTGCCAAGAGAATCACCCAACTCTTGGCTCTGCCAGCTCATACCCCAGACATCCCTTACAAAAATTTCTTTTGACAGTTTATAGACTTTCCATAGACTTCTGTCTATAAAGTTTACAGACTCTCTATAGACGATCACCAGAGAGCAGTCCATAGGCAATACAATTCCTATAGACGGTCTATGCACAATCTATAGATTTATGGTCATATACTTTTAGTAGATTTTTGTTTCTAGGCAGTCCATACACTGCGAATAGACAAAAAGGAATATTTGTAGGAAAGCAATACCGGCTGTAAAGAGTTTATAGGCTGTCTATAGACCGTTTTTGTAAGGGTGAGTGCCGTATTGAATGGCCTGTGAATATTCTGCACAGACTAATCGCTGACGACGTTCGTACAGGCTACACTTGAGCCTATATAGATCGCAACGTGTCAATTCTGGCAAGTGTTTTCCGTAGCGCGCTAGAAAGATGTTTTAAATTGCGACTACGGCAAAAGAGTGAAAAACAAAACGAAGCAGTTTTACGAGCATCATGGACCAGACAAAAAGGTTGCTGGTTTTTTTCATCTCAGTGAGGAAGAGCTAAGGCTCCACCCGTCTATGTGGGTATCTTATCTTGTAAACAGTTTTGCACTGCGCAGTGCGTTCTGGTTTAGCGTTTATTTGAGGCTGACTTCGCATTTTGAAACTGAACGTTCCGAACTCTTTTAGAACAGACTAGATATATGGCTGGGCCAATGTATAAAAGGGAGACGGGGGTTCAATTCACTACACTGACCATCCTGTACACTCCGCGGTAGCTTAGGAGTCGCGGAATCCTCGCTAGCTCGCTGCCTGATGAACCCAGACAACTGGTGCAGCCGCGTCAGTGTTTCCAGAAAGTAATACTTTTTTTTTCTCTCAAAATGCTTTATTGGTCATTCTTTTCTCCGTTCTCCTGATATTGATTTTGTTAGAACTTTATAAAGCATATCGTGTCTATAACAGAGCTCGCGTCACATCGAGTGGAGGCGACAGGATATTAAAATTCTAACATTAAATTTGTTTGTATTTTTCATCTTCTCATTTAGTCTATATATAAATCATCATTTAATAACGCGTCTCTCATGGCCTTAGTCGCTTTGGGACGTTAAACCCGCATAAACTAAACTCATTTAATAACCGCGCTATATAAGATTCGAAGCTTGAGACTTCCGAGTGCTTCAAGTTTTAGAGAAAGCGTGGTGGCTGGAAAGCGTAAGGCAGAACAGCATAAGTGCACCTGCTCTGTAGCCGCGTGCGGAAGCTCTTCTAAGCCATGTGTGCAACTCGGTCGCGAAGAGCAAGGCGGCGTATTTCTTGGAGCCAATAAGGACAGTAATCCCCAAGAGACCGTGGCCGCACGGATTTAGTATCAGGTCTTTAGAGGCGAGGCTGCGGAAGCGGATAGCTTTGCCCTTACGCGCAGTTTCCTTTTTCAGTATTTTTATTCCTGAAAAACTAGAGTTCCAGATGAAGTTTAAAAAAAGACGCATATCAGAGTGAAAAAAAGAAATGTGCACCGAGCAGCGGATCACGTCTTTCTAGGAACTAGAGAGTTCCGAAAACCAGCTGGAAGACCATGAGCACATGTGCACCGCACCCGAATAATAAAACTTAAGTGAAACAGACACACACGGCCCAGTGTAGTGGTTGCCAATGTAATTTTTCTTCTTCTGTGCCTTTCCCTTTGGATTTTCGGGTGAAATCCGCAAAAAAAGTTCCTTGTTTGACTGTGGTTGCCACGTGCCGGTATACGGCTTTTCTTTTTTTTCCAAGAATATGGACATGCGCGTCAGCTGCTTATAATAGCACAACTAGAAATTGGAGCAATCTTCCTTCGTAGCGCTTGTAAGCTTTTAATGCGAAACCATTCTTTTTTGGTCTCAAGAGTTTTATCCCTTCTCTTACGGCGCCGTTCAGGTGTCCAACACTATATGAGACAGATACTGCGCCATTTCCGTTCCCCAAAAACCAATTAATATTATTAATATTATTATTATTATTAATCTCATGAGTGGCGTCTACAGGACCTGTCAGCAAAGCGTACCATCATAGCGTGTCCGCACGAACTGTCAATAATTCATTATAGTTATAATTAACAGAATAGTTGTATAAATGATTATGTAGTTGGCAAGAATTAATAATTTAGTGACCAACATGATTAATTAGATGGGTGCTTTTGTAATTTGGTGATGTAAGAGAGTTTCTGAAAAGCATTCCGAAACGTTAAACGCGATCTACATTACATGTTATGTTATGTAAATAGTGTAAATATCACCACTCCCCCTATCCTTTCTTACTGTCCCCTCACCTCTCTCATTTCACTTCTTCAAACTGCCTGCTATCTTTTATTTCCGCTGCCTCAGCTCAGGTGCCGCCGCCGCCGTGATGGCAGATGCCGGGGTTAGGAAAAATCATTTACCTTCCTTTTGTTAATAATTTTTAATTAAACAATTTACTACTACTACTACTACTACTACTACTACTACTACTACTACTACTACTACTACTACTACTACTACTACTACTACTACTACTACTACTACTACTACTACTAATACTACTACTACTACTACATTACATGGAGGCGGAAGGCGCTTTTAAAATGTTCGCCATAGCCTCTACTTCGCAACAAGAATATAAGTCGGAGTCTTTTACAGTCTATTGATACAGTAACCCTTATTTCCGCCAGCAAAATTCCCAAGAAAATTTCTATGTGAAATAAGAAACTTCAACGCTGTGGCGCCATCTATTAGGGAAACGCTAATTACAAACCGCCGAGCAAGGATATTTTCTATTACATGACATGGAATGCACGAGATAAATACGCGAATTTAATAATATTTGCCGTGTTAAATTACTGAAATACAGAAAGCACCATGGCCAAGCTCAAACCTATTTCTGTTGCGTTCTGAGCAGTTTCAACGGTTTCAGCGCTGTGAGAAGCGTCAGTAGGCTTGAGCGCGCGAAAATCGAGAGGGGGGCTCAAAAATTGGGCTTAAATGCAGCTTAAAATATGTCGTCGAAGCTAGGTCAGCTATAGCGAATGGCTGGGTTTAGGGTTTATGAGGGTTTAATGTCCAAAAGCGACTCAGTCTATGAGGGACGCCGTAGTGAAGGGCTCCGGAAATTTCGACTACCTGGTGTTCTTCAACGTGCACTTACATCACACAGTACACTGGCCTCTAGAATTTCGACTCTATCGAAATTTCGACCGCAGTGGTCGGGATCGAACCCGCACCTTTTGGGTCAGCAGCCGAGCACCATAACGACTGAGCCACCGCGGCGGCTTTATTTAACTTGAGTTACTCTTTAATGAGGGTAGCAATTTTTTCTCATGCGCAGCTCTAAGTCGTACAATTTTCATGTTAACTACTGCTAAATAAATTTTTCCGGATGAAAAAATAACAAAAGAGACTCTCAATGACTTTTCGCCACACAGAACTGCAACATTATCACCGAGAAAAAGTCAGTTTTTCATTTCGTCGAAAATAATATTTGCTGAAAAAAAAAATCGAAAGTAGCATCCTGAAATAAAAACCGAAAAAAGTCCGCCGAATTTTCACAAAATAAAAACGGAAAAGTCCAACCTTACCCATAGCTAATGGAAACATAAGTAGTTACCGATAAACGTGCCGACCGGGACCGCGGGGAATGCTTATTCGGCTGCAGCGGGCGGTCTCGATTGGAAGAATGCCGCCATGTTTCCGCTCTAAATGCGCAAAAGCCGCGACTGCTGCAATGCTAACTTCTGAAAATCACTTGCGTACGCCAAAGCTACTTCCCCATTGGCGCTCTGCGCATGCGCACACTGCACCCGCTGTTCCTCCAAGCACGCAATTGCGCAAAGCTCGCTGTGCCAAAGCTTTCTAATGTCGCAGCAAAAATTTAACTGGAGATTGACTAAAGAAGTGATTCAGCACGATAGCAAGGCAGGGCCCGTAAAAAACCCGCCAAGGCATCTTGAAAACAGAGATCCTTGGCTGACGACTGATATTGCTGCTTTGCACTTTCCACAACCTTCGAACGACTTTTTTGTCTGTTATACACACCGAAACTCGCCTATTGCTGCGGCGCATTGGAATGGTCTCGCATCGTTCAGATCAGTTCAGTTCAGTTCCTGCATTAGCTTCCGCGATGTGAGCGCGGACTAGGCTCGGAACAAGGTACCGTAGGAATTTTGTGCGAAACACTTTCGCAGTCGAAGCTCCAGAAATAAAATGCTCACATCCAGTGCCTAACAGAGCAAAATATTCGTTCTCTTAAAAGACGACTAAGGCTGTGATCTATTCTGTTCTATCCTTTTTGTTCTTAGCTTTATAAAGCACGATAGAATGTTGTGCTCAGAGGCTGCTTCAACTGCTGGCAGTATCGAAGCTCAGTCTGTATTCATGAATAGTATTTTCTGGCTCCTTTAGTTTAAAGGGAAACGACGGACTTTTAGCTTTCGCGCTTCAATTCCGAAACGGGAGTGTTTCCGCGGCAAGATTGAAAGAGATCTGGCGTCAGCGGGAAACGTAGTTTTCGCTTCCTGAGTGCAGATCACTGTCACAGAAAGTTTCCAGCGTGATTTCTTTACGCAGCAGTTCTGTCACGAAATGAACTCACTGTGCACTCTCCGCTACACACGGTTCAGGAGATTTTTGTGCATTGAGGGTCTTTAGCCGATCTCGCTGTATAAGTTGCGAGAAATCGGAAGTCAGAGTGCTTCTGTAGGAAATTGATCCAAGGAGAAGTAGAAAGGGGTAATGGAATCTCTACTAAAAGAAAAATAAATGAAAGATAAATCAAGTATATAGGACTGTGGGGAAACAGTTTAGACTACATAGGTCTGCGTGTTTGAATTCAGCTCAGAGTTCTAAGCTTAGACTCTGAAATAAAAAAAAAAACTGAAGGATTGAGAAACGTCGACATTGGTTTTTGCTACTATGCGCTCCGCGCAATACTTTGTTTTTTTCCCGCCGCCAGTAGTTTCTTCACTGCTCATTGGCTAATAGAGTCTTCAACGAGGATAAGCCGATTTGAGGAACTTCAGCTGTTCACGTTTCAAAGTAGAAACCTGTCCACTGTAATTCCTGAATGAATTCGAGCATGCTGCTTTTGCCACTGCACTTTCATCCGTTATTCACATACATTTTCGAACTGAGCGTACGACACTGAGAGAAAGCTAAGCAGCAAGAGGAAGCGGACATTTCAGTAGCCTGCCTTGCCTCAATGTTTTTAACGTATGGCAACGCACTTTTCCTCAGCTCGCGCTACGGGCGCACATATCCTCTACAAAAACGAAAGGGTAGCGAGAACGCAGAAGCGCAAACCAAGGCACGTAATGAGGGGACGGCACGCAGTCGACCTTTCTCGCACAGACCAGCTTCGCCTCTGCTGTACATTACTCGAAACAGATTTTCCTGTTTTTTTTTTTCAGAGCTTCATGTGAATCAGATTTTAACTTAGAAAGAGTAGTAATATTTACCATGTCCCGAATAACGCCCTCTACTTATAGAGAGCGGTATATCTGAGGATAAAGCGAAAGCCCCAAAATTTTATTATTCACCCACCTTTCTTGCTTTCTAGTGCAGTAAAGAGGAAAGAAACGCAGAATTTCTGCCTGCGTCTCTGCTACCAAGCGGCTGCTGGTGGCCATTTGTTCGTTGCCGCTTCTTCGTTTCTTGTCTATGCTTTTTCGTCCCCTCATTCTCGCATCTTTACAGTGCGATTGCAAAAGCTTCACGATATTTCCAGTGTCCTTTCTTCAAGTCCGAACAGAAAGTGCTTAAAACTACCTGGAAGGAGTGGGCTAAAATAAATATTAGGCACTTTGACGCTAGAACAAAAGTATTTTTTCATGGTGCTTCTTTCTTTCCTTTTCAATTTTATTGTGATTGCTCGTGACCGGTCTTAGCTACTGCCGCACCCCCGGTAACGTTTTTAGTTAAGCCTTTAATGATAAAAACTTTGTGCCAGTGACTAAGCTGATTTCACCCGGCTTTACGCGTGACCCATGCGGTTGAGCTCTTATCAGGTCTATACAGCGCCGCGTCGAGCTTCAGCTTCTACTAAGAAGGCTTTGAGCAGAAGCCTGTTTTACTTCCTTGACATTCATTTCGCGAGCCAAGCTAGGCTAATTAAGCTTTTCGTTAATCTGGGCGCGCTTCTAGATCCTGCTCGCCTGTCCGCCAGTATCTCAAAGCAGTGGCTCTTCACCGTAATGGGTCGACAGTTCTCGCGCTTGGAACCGCTATCTCACCACGCTAATTCCCGCCTTCCAAAAGAATCGAAGTCGGACGGGCAGCAATCTTCAGGTAGTGCACATCACTGACCGATGCGCGCCTTAAACTTGCGTCAGTTTCCACGGTCGGCGGTGCTTACTACTTGCGAGAGTTGTCTCGTTCTTTCTCGCGAAAGGGGCAGTGAAGTAGCTGCTCTCGGTGCATCGAGTTGAATGAGCGAAAATATAGTGTGTTTTTCACCTAGTTTAGCAGTTGCCCGCACTACCTATGGAAGTATAACAAAGTCACGCTTAAGGGGTCCGACTGTACCAGGAAGTCATATTCCACAATGTAAACATTTCAGCTGCGACGCACGGCGTTGTACAGGCCCTTTTACCAGTACTTAAGTGAACTTAGGTCATTAAGTGGTTCAATCTCTCGGCGCTCAAAGAAAAAGGTAACGTACATATCAATCTTCACCAGAAAAATTTAGGTTGTTCTTTACATAAAACAAATAAATCAAAATATTTACAAAAGTAAAGGAAAGAAATAGGAAGAAAGCCGCTGCGGTGGCTCAGCGGTTATGGTGCTCTGCTTCTGACCCGAAAGACGCGGGTACTATTTCGGCAGCGGTGGTCGCATTTCGGTTGAGGATAAATGTGAGAGGCACTTGTGCTGCGCGATGTCGGTGCACGTTGAACCTCAGGTTGCAGAAATTATCCACAGCCCTCCCCTACGGCGTCCCTTACAGTCGGAGTTGCTTCGGAACGTTAAGTCATGAGTCATGATGCATCATGCACAGACCGAGTTTTGGGAACATGACGCAGCCTGCTCTAGTATCGGCGTAAAAATAACGCTATAGAAGATTAACACATCGCTTTTTATTGACGCGAAGTTTAAGAGACAGAAAAAAATAGCGTGGTGGCGCTTCTCATTATGTTTGTTCTCACTACAAGGCGGAGAGCGATTGATACCCATAAATGGAAAATCAGCAAGAGCAAGGGTAGTGTAACATGAGGTTAGCGGTCACATCTCTCATGATGTTAGAGGTGTTGCCGCACTCTGTGCAACAGGCAAACGATCCTTTTTTATCGCATACCTAAATATAGCCACGCCTCCTCTGATGAAAAATTTAGACATGAATCAAGCGCAAATTGAAACACGCTCGACCTTTTCCGGAATACACAACCAGCTAGCCCTATTGAAAGTATCCATAAGGAGAGTCTCACAATTCTACAGATTACTATATAGATTATATGGAGTCAGTATGGAGTCGTTATGAACTTTATGGAAAGCGCGTATGGACGCTTACGGACTCCATATGACGTCATGCGCATTTTATTAAAGTTATATGGAAAGCTTTAGGACTACGTACAAAAAACGTACGGATGTCTATCTTTCCACATCATGTGGGCTCCTTATTTCCATAACTTGATACGAGCCACTCGTATGGAACGTTTCAGTAGGGATGGACAGGAAATTTTATTTCTGACTCACAGTTTGCACGCGATTTGTTAGGAGCAGCAATAGATTTGTCGGAATTGTTTCGTTGGAGGCTGAAGAAAAGTGACCTAAGGTTTATTTGCAAGTTTCGCGGACATTCTCAATAAATAAATAAAAATTCATGTCTTCTGATTCAGGGCTCGTTCACAAACTACTTCGTGAAAATAAAGATATATAAAGAAGTGAGGATGTTTTGTCAAGGTTGCTCTTTGATCCTCCACTCATAGGTGTTGGCAGTCCCATTCATGACAGGCGGCCAGCAGAGCGAATGGGAAAGGAAACAGGACAGCAGAGAGTGCAAAGAGGGAAAAAGGCTGACTTATGGCGGCTATTTCTTCTGCTAATGCAAACGACTGGAGGCATTTTTATGTTGAATGACTCATGAACTACATCGAACACCGAGAAAAAATGCGAAAGACGCGTGCCTTGCGCTTCACATAAAAAGGCCTAAATTTTCATTTGAAGCTTTTTTAGGCTCGCAATTTTTCTCTTGAATATTCTTCCGAGGCGAACAAACAGTTCGCTTCCTGTTTTATTTTTTTTCGCTAAGAACCTCACAGAGTGCATAACTGGCGATAAGAAGACTTCGTAAATGAAGAGTAGGCTAAGCTGCCGCGCCCAGTAAAAAAAAAAGAAAAGAACATCTGGGGAATAACGAGAGCGCTCCCGAGGAATGTTGCGTTTTGCCGTGCTCATAATGGACTGGCCCGTTCTCCGGCAAGTCACGCAGCCAGACATGCGGCGGTCAGAAGCTTAAGTACGACAGAACAGCACGCACAACATTCATCGGGTAATCGATAGTGTTTTGACGACGATATGAGAGCGCCACTGGAAATGAGGCAGAATGTAAGATAGAATTCGGAGCGTAGCAGTTTTTAGTTTCGTGGCAGGGACAAAAGAGAAGCTGGTGGGGAGATGGCACTGATTTAAGAGCGCTTTTGCCTTATCCATACCTTTTATATATACCTGTTAACTGCAGGCTGAAAGCACGTGCAGGGACCCAAGCCATCATGAAGTTTACGCCAGGGTGGACTTGGGTATTTTCCTAACTCCTTAAACGCTCTCAGCTCGGCACTAACGTGGAGAAAGATATTTGCTGCTATCGCTCTCTGCAAAGGGCATAATCGCGTCTGTTTGAGGCAACAACAACAAAAATCGTGTCTGTGCATGTGGTGAATAACATACATCACCAGCAGCAGCCTCATTATGCCCAATACAGGACAAAGACCACTCCCACATATCTCCAATATACACTGTCCTGTGCAAGCCACGGCCGTCTTATCTCCCCAAACGTCTTAATCTCATCCGCCCACCTAACTTCCCGTCGCCCCCTGCTTCGCTTGCCTTCCCTTGCAATACAGTCTGTTACCTTTAACGACAGTCTTATCTTGCCTCCGCATTAAATATCTTGGGTTTTCTGCGCCTCGCTACCAATCGCAAACTACTCTTCCCTTCCGAGACTCTTGAACATAACTTTAGTTTTCTGCATATTTTTAGACCCATTGTCTAGCTTTTCCTGCCTAAGTCATGGATGGTGCTTTACAATTCGTCCCCTGACTTAGCACGGCAATGTCATCAGTGAATTGCAGACTTCATTAACTCTTATCCCCATCTCTTTCGAATCCCGGCATACTATGTAAAAACATGCGCTATCTAAAAATACAGAACTGCGCTTTTTCACATGCCAGAATTCAGGGCCTCCATCTTCATCCGCTCATTGCACATCTGTATATTAGGTTTCTAAGTATTTCGCCTGGCCTTGATCTTGTCATGTTATGCAAAAAAAAAATAATACAGATTATTATTAATAATAATGAATTAATAATTATGAATATTATTAGTGAATAATACAAACTGCAAGCCAATGCAGTTTAATCTGCGCATTCCACAACGCCGCCATACGTAAACGGATAGAAGGCTGGGAGCAAAAATTTGTCTCCAAGCCATGGCAGTCCAAACGCGTAGCCCCTGGCTCTAGATATGTCCACGTCATGTCCACCCAATACGTATGAACACAAGTGATTTCAGTTCCGCACTGTCTTTAAGCACAGTCTGTAGTTCACCTCAACAAGCGCAAAGATGAGCTAGAGGAGCATTGACACTGATCTAATATCAAAGTAGTTAAATCACAAAGCCCACTCATTTCACTCGTATCTTTAAACTTTACCGATGTTCACATTCGCCGCGACACACGGGAACGGAAAAAATGCCAAAAACACAATGCAGGCAAAGCTGCATGGCATTTGCAAAGCAGTGAGTGCACAAGAACAAGACTGGAGCAGCAGTATGCACAAAAAAAAAAATCTCTGAAGAAGGCAGCCAACGGGTAAAAGCACCCCGAGATAAATTTCATTAAATTTTGCGTAAGTTCATTTCGGCGGAATGGTGTGATCTACGTTGCAAGTTAAAACAAAACGCTGCTGACACTGAACAGTGGCAGAGTTTTTTCGCTCAAAAAACCAGATAGAGCAAAAAGGCGACAGTTGGCAGGCATATTCATGTTGACACAATAAGCACATTTAGCATGTAGTGCCAAACGCATTGCTCCACACGTATATCACTCTAATTACAAGAGACCGGCCTGAATATGTACCTAAATGTGCGTTTTATGATTCTGAATAAATCTTGACTGGCATTGGAGCATGAAAGAAATGCTAAAAAAAGAAAGAAAGGTAGCACAAGTACATTACCACAAAGACCATCACAGGAAATTCGGAAATAATACAACCATAAAATTGACAGAAACGCGATGTACGCGACTGAAATAATGAGGGGGCGGACGATGTGGTGTCCAGATAAAGATAAAGAGAAGAGGCGGGACGAGTGAGAGGCGCTAGTAGAACACGTTGCACTTGAGCCTCGGGTTCATGGGCGCACCCCCGGGGCAGTGGAAGGCACCGGGGAAGTCGCGACTGTGCCTCAGCGGTTCGTTGCAGGCCAACTCGGCCGCTCCGCTCTGGTAGCCCGAGCAGAGCGGGAAGCAGGAAGCCACGAAGAAGAGCTGCTCCTCGGAGAAGGACTCGAGGCCGTGGACGCGCCAGCGCGGGTCGCGCCGCCGCAGGGGAGACCGGAACGCCTGCCACAGGAACGACAGTGCCACGGCGCGCTCGAAGGCGGTGCGCTTGGCGGCGTCCCGCCTCAGTCCTCGCAGCGGCCCGCCTTCGTAACAGCGGGTGCGTTGCTCCAGGAGCGAGCGGAAGCGACTGCGCGCCGGCAGATGCTCCTGGAAGAACTGGAACGTGGCAGCCGCGATCATGGAGCCCAGGCCGCCGTACTTAATGCTGTCCACCACCTGTGATGGTGTGATGCAGCTCCGCTTCACTGATGAGCCAAGCACGCCCTCCGTAATGAACGCGGCGTTTTGAAAGGAATATCGTGATTGACACCCACACGAATGCGACGAAAAAAAATTGTTGCAATTCTCGGCATACCACTTTCATGCATTTGTTACCGGCGACGAACAAGGCAACCTCACCACCGAGGAGGTTAATGTCGAAAATTTCGGGGCCAAAATAATAATACAGCGACTGCAACAAGGGGCAGATAAATGTACGGCAGTAACATATCCTGAATGTGTCATTCGATCAGCCAACCATTCATTCCTTCGCACCCACCTTGGCGTCGTAGAGGGGCAACAGCGTCGCGTAAGGTGCCAGGCCGAGAGCCCCTCTGCCGCCAGCTCTGCGGACCGTGTAGGCGTTGGAACTAGCGATGCTCGACAGGTAGAACGAGCGGGTCGCCTCTCGTGCCTCGGGCATCATGTGGTGCAGGGCGCGCTGGAGCCGGATCCAGTTGAGCGCGAACGATTCGCGCGCCATGGACGGCACGTCGGAGAAGAACCGATCCAGCCGGGCTTTGTCGTCGAGCAGCTCGAACCTCGGGAGAAGCGTTCGCTCCAGCTTCCGCAGGTCCACCGAGATCTCGCGCGGGTCCAGATCCGGGTTGGCTTGCAGCATGCGCAGAAGCGCCGAGTACACCACGTTCACCATCTGGTGCAGCTCGAGTCTGGTGGCCGGGGTAAAGTCGGTGGCCGCGTAGCGCTCGTACACAACCAGACCCATTGTGGTCTCGGTGAGCCGCAAGCAGTGAAGGGGTGACTCGTCGCGCGCTGCCTTCACGCTCCCGTAGGTCATGACAGCGAGGCCGTAGGACATGAAGGGAGCCAAAGCCTGAACGACCGTCCAACCGTAGTAATAATGAAGCCGAGGCCTGCCTAGGGCCAGGAGGAGGTCGTCCAGGGCGCGCAGGTACTGCAGGTCCCAGACGGTAATCTCTTGCGAGCACGACTGCAACGGCGAGGACGCGTTGTCCGGTCGAGCCGTGTAAGCTGACATCATTTGATTGAACACGTCGGCCCAGCGCTTGGCTCCAATCGAAGGCGATATGCGCTGTAACCGAGTGACATTGTCAAAGACTGCCTTCATGGACGGCTTGCGGCCTGTCAGGTAGTGGAAGACGATGTTCTCAATCCTAAGGAAGTGCTCAAAGCGCGCAGCCGCGTCTCCGGAAGTCACCGGTGCCAAGAGTGCGCCGACGCCGCTGGCGTTAGTCTTCCCGTCGTAAGCCTCGAAGAATCGGAAGAAAGAGTCGTAGTACTGCTCGTACTTGCCGACGGCTTCAACCTCGCGGCGACGTCGCTTCAGGTGTTCAATGACATCTCCCTTCCAGATCTCGACGCTGCACTTAACCCTGTCCCGGTCGGCCGTGAAAAAGATCAGGGTGAAAATGTTCAGCGTGAGGGCCATCTTCAGCATGGATGCCATGACGTCGGGCGTTTCGGCGACTCGGGGCCAGTGAATTCCGGCGTCGGTCATGATCTCTCGAAACTGGTCGAACTGGCTGCTCCCTTCGGTCACCACTGCGACGCACGACTGGTAGAAGATGGCGGCCTTCTCGAAGGCGCTCTGCGCCTCCTCCGGTGCCACGGCTGTGCTCAGCGAGTGCGCCACGAGGTTTGTGAACGAGACCATGTGGTCGCGGAACACGGAGCGCGACGAGTTTGCGTAGCCGTCGCAGACGAAGCGGTAGAAGTTGTGGCACGGAGTGGCCGAACCCGACGCGCTCTGCGTGATCATGCGGGCGTAAGAGGTGCACGCCATGGTCTCGCACAGGCCGACGAGCCGGGCTGCGTGCCGCACTCGCCGCGCGACTGGCACGGCGACGGCGGAGACGACAGAGACTGCGACGGCGAGAGCGAAGAGTGAGACCACAACGGTCGCCTTGGTGCCCAGTTTGGGACGCTCGGGAGGCGGCGGGGGGCTCGAGATGATCTGCCGCTGAGACTCGTACAGCGTGCCGAGCTTCTGTGGGCGGCAGAAAAAGCGGCGCCGAACGTTCACACTACGCAGGCTCAACTTACACATGTACACTTCGCTTTAAGACATATTATATATGGGTGGTCCAATCAGTGCGACTTGGAATGCAACGGCGGCTACGGTAACAAAACGCTTTTCTCTTTGCAGCTATTAAATGCGCTGTGGTACGGACTGCAGAAAGCCCTACTCTTTCTATCTTCAGAGAGATGCGTAACTTTTGATCCCCGAGGAACTCCCGCTGCATTGTGATAGAAGCTTGCGGGACTGCATCTTAAGCCGTGCAAAGCACGATTTTATGCCTGGTGCAAACTGCACTGTCAGCTGCGAACACTTCTTAGCTTGAAGCGCGGCAAAATATATATGAGCATGAACTTGTAAGCGCAGGTGCACGAGAATGATTACAAACCTGTCTCCCTAACAAAAACAGATTTATCCTAATGTGTAGCCAGAAAAACTGAGTAGCGTGTACCATGAATTATATCTCTTGCAGCAATGATGTTGAGCATGCGTGCGCTCTATTCGCTGCTCTTTTCATCAGCTGCGTAAATGCATTCACCGCACCAGACCTACGGTAAACTTGACGTGAGGCCACGGATCGTCGGTAAACTAGACTGTTAAGCTAATCCGTTCAAGTGGGCGAACCCTAGCTTTCGGAAAACAGCACTGCTTCAATGAGCAGCACCACAATGAAAAGACTAGTGACGCGCCTATAGGAGGTATGCAGCATCTCAATGCACCTGGGAGCCCATTTTGGCATCCATGCAGCAGTTCTTGAAGGACTCAGGACTGAGTGCAAGATTGTGAACAATCAGTGCGTGCCCTGTGTACCCTACAAGTAACGGCCAACGGACACGTGGAAAAGGATCATATCCTTTTGCTCTCTTCCTTTTCTATCTCTCCCTCCATACCCTTTCCCTCGTGTAGGGTAGCATACCGGGCGCTGCCTAGTTAACCTCCCTGTCTTTCCGTCTTTCTCTCTCTCTCTCATGCAGCAGGCCGAAAGGGCACGGCGCGTGTATAATCGGCTTATCCCCCCCCCCCCCTCCCTCATCCGGCCTGCACAGCTGAGGACGTGGGACGCCAAAATGGCGCCTGTGAGGTCACGTGAATACCTCCTAGGGTTAAGCCTACTCTCTGTGCCTGACCGAAATCTTCCTGCCATTCGTTAGGTTGAAACCCGACGCGAAATGCGTGTTTCATGTACCCTGCGCTCGATGAAAGGCATGCGACGGTAATGCAACAGCTGCAGCAAGAGGCATCATAAAGACGCAAGGGAACGAACACAGGAAGACCGAGACAGAAAGAGCGCCTGTGTCTTCCTGTGCTCGTTCCTTGCGCCATTCAACTTTATGATGAACCAACTATCCCAACAGCAAGTACTTCTGCAAAGCAAGAGGCAGAAGCTAAACCCCAGAACCCTGAGCTCACTCAGTCTACCGACGGCTGCCCACGGCTTCAAGCGAACACCCAAAGCGACGCTGCAAAAAAAGCGCACTCACGATATGCGTCTGGTGAAGTGCAGCACCGTGCGTGATCCTTGAAGAGGTAGGCCGTGATTCTGAAGCGCTGTGTTCGGGCTCCATCGGAAACCTTGACAGGACGCTCCCACGCACGGGCTTGCTCTTCTTCTACTTCCACTTCTTCTCCTCCTCCTTCCTTCCTTCTCCTCTTTTCCTGCTATCGCGCTACTGGCTCACCGCAGGGGCCGTACCAAAACGGGCATTACGTGGAACACAAGTGGAGCTTTTTAGGAGGGAAAGGTATTTGTGAACGGCTTCTGGCTATTTTCATCCGTCATGTTTTGGTGATGAAAAAGGGAATGCATTGACTAGGCCGCGATAACTGTACAGAATAATATTACAGCAAAAGCTCTATCAGGAGAGGGACCAAAAAACATTTAATGCACAGAATAGTTTGGTGGGCCCTCATTCCAGGATCACATAGACTTTTGCCACCGATCTTGCCCGGATGACCAGCGAAAGCTGGTGTTCCGAATATGAGCTGGACAGCGCCGCCTCCCAGTTCTCAGTTTTTTGGGTTATTGAATCTTAGTATAGCTGGGTTTTTCTGGCAGGCCCATACCATATGGTACAACTCAGCTACTCCACCGCAGAAGGCGCAGTGTGGCTTGTACGAATTTGGAAACATGTAGCCGAATCCGACAGGATTTACATAAGTGTTCGATTGAAATTTCCTTAGCATGACCCCTTGCTCTATGAGAAATCTAGAAACGACGGGGGCGTTGCCTTCGGCATGGGCTTGGGCGTTGTCTCAATCAAATACACCCGCGTTCACGTGGTAGTCAATGAGGACGTTGTGCAAGCTGGTCGGGGAATCGGCGTTCTTGAGAACGTG
Organism: Amblyomma americanum; assembly: GCF_052857255.1. Classification (NCBI taxonomy): domain Eukaryota; kingdom Metazoa; phylum Arthropoda; class Arachnida; order Ixodida; family Ixodidae; genus Amblyomma; species Amblyomma americanum. The sequence continues at coordinate 30,428,642 of NC_135502.1, forward strand.
CCCTAAGTAAACATGCTATCCAGGAGGTTTAGCCTTTGCGGGCTTTGAAATGAAACTGTGGTGAGGTTAGCGAGCACAGCCAATACGGCAAGAAATACGAACCCGGTGGCTGTCAAGAAGGCCAAAATAGTAGGGCGGCATTGGTCTGGAATAATTTTTCGGCTAAGAGGTGTGTGAAACACTTCGGAAGTAATTTTTTTTTATATGTGTGGTCCGCAAGTTTCACGTGTCCTTATGATTCCTGTTCCATCCTGAGAATCCCTAGTGCTTCGGCTCTAGGACCATGTGATGCAAGAAAAAGTATGGTTTAATAAAAAAAACACGTTTTTGTAATAAATTATTTACTTTTCGTTTTTTTTTTTCATGAATGCTCAAAAAGCACAGTACAAAAAGCCGCCACTGAGGGAAAGAAAAAGAAGAACGTCCCTTTACATATATCTCTTCCGCGTTCACTCTTAAATCATCTTCGATAAACAATTTAGATGCCCAATGGCGCTCACCGGTGCGCAATTTTATCTAGATTAAATCGCACCAGTGCCCATGCGGCTCCGCTAACGTTGGTCCCTACCCACCACACTGGTTTCAATGCTGGTTCAGTGTGTGTTTATCGAAGAAGTTATAAACCGTGTGTTCAGGCTTGACAGCAAGAACTTTTTTCGGGGGTTTTAGTGATCGCGCTATACAAGTTTGTGATCGCACACAACTAACACAACTATTAACCAGTCAAAATGTCATGCTTGTCGCTGGTAGTTTTTTATTAGGCTGATAACTACTGAGGACAGCTTGGCTGCGGGAATGAAAACAGTACGTATGGGTCTTTGAACTGTAATGTCAAGTAACGGAAGGCGCATTCGACGCGAATGTGGAGTATCGTCGAGCTTCAGCTTTCTATCATTTATGATTTGCGCCCAAAGCACTAAAATGCTTTCGATCTCGTCTCCAGAGCACTTCCTGTAGACTACCTGGACCTGGCAGCAGAACAGCAGATAAAAAAATATGTATAGACACATTGACCGCGAGAGTGAAGCTAAATCCTTTTCACATAACTCTGCGCTTCTAAAGTACGTCTAAAAAGCTGTCAGTATTGTTTAGCAACCTTGCAGAAGAGCGAAAGTAAGCGCGCTTGAGCTGAGGAAACAGTTGAAGCCAATAAACGTCAGTCCTGTCAAGCAGAATTTTCCGATACGCCAGCAGGAAGCTTTGGAGGCTGACTTTAAACGCCGCGTGACGAATTCAAAGTAGGCTTATTTATTCCAGGGATCCCGTTCCACGAACGTGTTCCGACTTCCGCCTTCTTCCTTGCGGCGGTGTCTGCTTCTCGCTCAGTTGACTCCGAGGCAGTGACTCGCGCCTTTTTCTGTTCCCGCTGTCTCGAATAAAATACCCTGGAAGTCGCTTGTTGGATCCCCGGTCTGCATTTTCGTCGCTGTCAAATCAAGCGTGCTTACGGGCTTCGCTGAGCGCAACACGCCGAGCTCATGCACGTAAGCACTCGAACCCGGAATACTTCAGTGCTGTAGGCAAAACATGTCAGAGTGGGGCCTTCCAAATCATTCTAGGGCTCTTTATGTTTTTGCTTCGTATTCCTACCCCCTTCAGTGGTTGCATTTTCTAAAAGCCTTGACATGGGCGTGACGCGAGATTCATTGCCAGTAAGCAGCTTCCTGTGCTTTGACAACAAGACGCGAAGGACCTGCAAAGTGTATGCCCGACTTCTCTCTGTAATTGTCCCCATCGCCTTCTGTACTGGCGCTTTAAATCTCAATTACGAGTCAGTAATACCTTTTTGCGCGTCTTTGAGCACACGTGTCAACGACGAATTAAAGTGAGAAAAGCGAAGTGTGTGTGTCCGCTGCGAAAGAACTTGTTCATCAGTAAGAGTGTTTGTACAAACAGAAAAATAGTGCTTGCCGCGTTGAGCCTGGCGCTTTCTGATCTTTGGTGGATAAGAAAACAGGGCTAGTGCAAGTGGGATTCTGTTAAAGCAAGTCGCTTATATTTTTGTTTTTAGAATTTGGGGAGTTGAAGATGGCTTTTACATTTTTCATTTAAAGAATACTTTGGCCAAATTCTCGAAGTTTCCGTGGGGATGCTTTTTGGAACATGAATACAAATTATCGACGCTACGTTTTGAGGCCACCATTCTATTCCTGACAGGTCTTGTCATTCTCCATTGTGCGTAACTATGCCGACTTTCGTCCTCCCAGGCTGGCACACGGTAGTGTGTTTCAAACTATATTTCCAAAAATAACGAGAGCAAATGCACGCTATTTAATTCACTTACTAACAATATTACTCGTAAGGTCTCGCACAGGCACGTCAAGGCTTTTAAGTCCAGCCTTAACAGATGCGCTTGCAGTTAGTACGATGCTGCCAGTTCCTAAACCATGTCGAATTTCATGTAAGCCCCGTCATTGTCGACCCCGGGAGGCTCGGAATGCCGTTTGCACCACTGCGATCTCTAACTTAAATTGATTACACCGCCCGGCTCTCCAGCTGCGATGCTAAGCTGTAGCGCAGCCTGTGGCTGGATGTGGCGTTCACAGATGCCTACTTCCGTCTAATCGCAATGGCTCACTCTCCGGCCTGTGAGAACGGCGGGGGCAATGCGATGATTGGCCACCTATGTGACTGATCTCAGTTTGAGCGTGATCGTGTCCTCCTGGCTGCAACGCTCCGACGCTTGGGCAGTCGTCCCCTTACTAAAATCAAGATTCTTGGGCCTTGGCCTAAACCTTCCTATCAGGGGAAAACGGTGAAGGTGCTATTGAAATTTTCAAATGAATCAAGATTGAGTTCAAGGCTATAAGCTTACTGTGTGCGGCCTGTGTACCCCCATAGTAATGTACTGCGGATCTCCCATTCCCCTCTTCCCTTTCTTTCTCTCCCTTTGTTCCCCTTTCGACGTGTAGGGCAGCATACTGGGCGTCGCCTAGTTAATTTCCCTGCCACTCCGTTCTTCTGTTTCTCTCTCTCTCTTCTCTCATGCTTGGGCCCCTTGGGAACACAAAAACTACAAAAAAAACTTTTGCTGAGCATTTGCTTTCTTTGAAAAGATACGCGTCGCTATGAAGGACGACCACAAAACGCACATCACGGGTCGGTTGCTGCGTGTATTGGGAATCTAAGATGAAGTTTGTCGTGTCGATCACAGTGCCGTAACACATCTTAGCCAGGGGAGTAATTAAGCATTTTAAGGGCGCTCTCGCTTTTTCATGCCAAAGTGCATGCGCTTACAGGCATAGTTTGCGTGCTCTGTCAAAGCCGCACGTTGCGTGCTTCAGCTACCTGGGCTATGTCCCGAGTGGAGGAAGAGGTCGAGAGAAAACTTAAATAATTGGTTTTGGGGGAAAGGAACTGGCGCAGTATTTGTCTCATATGTCGTTGAAAACCTGAACCGCGCCGTAAGGAAAAGGATAAAGGAGGATGTGAAAGAAGAAAGGAAGAAAGGGGTGCCATAGTGGAGGGCTCCGGAATAATTTCGACCAC